>NC_086332.1:44046320-44415487 GCF_032445375.1 Bacillus rossius redtenbacheri
AGAAACGTTAAAAACTCGCCCAAGTTGGAGGCGGTAAAACACTGTTTTAAAACAATAAATGAACTAAATAATCACGTATTGGTTCATTTGAATTCTGGCCTATCACGATCAATCACGTGACATGAATATCCAATAAAAAAATAGAAACTCGTAAACAAGAAACAATGCGGAATGCCACATGAATGCACTGGTATAATTGTGATGAAATTTAAAAATTTGATATCTCCTAAAGTATTTGGAATTTCTTATCTCCGCCGCTTTTAATGAAAATAGGAAGTTGAAGAGCATCTACTAAAGGTATTTTCGGAATTTTAACATTTTTTTTCGCAAATACCGCTCAACTACATATGATGAAATTTAAAAATTCGATATCTCCCAAAGTATTTTGAATTTCTTACCTCCGCCGCTTTTAATGAAAAGAGGAAGTTAAAGAGCATAGAATAAAAGTATTTTCGGATTTTTAACATTTTTTTCGCAAATACCGCCCAACTACATATTTACCAACAGAAGATATTCTGGATACCACAATAACTACAGCACAGACAAAACAGTTGCAACGTTTCGTAAACATACATCTGTTCTCGTCCTTGGGCACAATCTAACTGTTCACATTATCTGTTTAGTATCATTGTTGTGTTCGTTTGTTTATCACTGTGTTGTTCAAAGTAGGTTTTTGCCTTTATTTACTTTACTTGTTGCAACTGTCGTAGTGGTCAGCCCACTGTGTCTGTCAATGCTGTAACATTTTTATAACTAGTTCCTTCCACTGAATTTTCTGTGTTCTGTTTTTAAATTTGACATCAGTTAATTTTGGCTTGTTTTCTGTGTGTTAGCATATTTATCTTTTTTTTTTGTTGAGGTTTCTAATAACATACTAGCAATGACGTATGTCCAAAAAAAAAATCCTAAACCATTTAAAAAAGGTATTAGATATATTTTTGAGTATCCCATTGACATATTGTCACTCACCAGGCACCTCATTGAACAGATGATATTTGTCTAAAGACTTCAGGGAGTCTTAACTTCAATGATTACTTCAAGACAACATCAATCTCCAAATTTGTACGTCCAGTAGGTAGTTAGTTTGACTCTCAGATGTAGTATTTCCAACTTCCTCTGGGCAGTCGAGAATAGTCAGTGTGTCTACCTCTCACACGAGTCTCAACCTCTGTCCATTCCATTAGCAGAAATTAATATAAAATAAAAACTCAGCATTCAATATTAATATAAATATATATGTATAAAATTAATTATTTAATGTATTAAATTTATCAAGAGTTGGTTTTTATTAATATTGGAAATTAATAAATATGCTGAAATTTTATTCTAATTTATTAATTTTAATTATATAGGTATTAAATAATGTTATTTATAATGCAAATAAATTATAAATATGGGAACTTAACCTCATTTTTATAAATACACTTGAAAAGGTTTATAGACATAATATATATCGCAAATATCCTCAATAAATGTTTTTAATGTTATGGACAATTATTTAATATCTATCACTAAAGTATAAGATTTAAAAGCATATACCTATATAATTTTTGTTTGGCTGCAGCATTTTTTTTTAATCATGTGAAAATTTTGTTAAATGTGTGTACATCATAAAAATTCACTATCATTTGTTCATAATGCACTTAAGTATAACTTCAAAACGAGGTAGGCCTACCTTAAGGCTAAGATCCTGAGTTTCTCCCAAGCGCGCAGGGAAAGAACACAACACACATAGTTCCAAAATCCTCGATAGAGAGCACTAGCTGTACGGATGAGCGATGGGGGGTTGTGGGGGGTGGTGATGGAGGAGTAGGAGGAAAGAACGCGCTTTTCTCAGAATTCCTTATCGCCCAGCGAGGTGTCATGTTCTTCGATGAACCTGAAAAGGGGGTTGGGGGAAGCAAGCCAACTGCCTGCCTCGGAGAGAAGTAAGATTCCCGCTCGGTTTTCTCTGTCAATTCTCCCCAGACTTCTTCAAACTTGACCCTCAAAGCGCGTAAGAGGATAAATATTACAATTTTCGTTAAATTTCATTTCTAAACCCGTAAGTAACCGTATGCAACCCAGCAGAATTATAATAAATATTAATTTTGTGCATACATATGCAAACAAGTATAAAGAACACTTCACATATACGATAAACATATTGTATGTTTTACTGCGGTGGGTTGCTGGCGAAACACTCAGATTTGGTCTCTTCTGCAAGTTACGCAAGATCAAGTTTTTAGTTATTTATTATAACATTTTTGACTAGTTTGACATGCTTATACTAAATAAGCTAATCCATGAGATGACACAAGAACTCTCGTACACAGCTAACCACTACAATCAGTGAGGTTAGCCAGTAACTCAGTTTTCCTTCCCGTAAAAAAAAAGTTTTGTTACATAAGTACTGTACGATAAAGGTTTTGCGCTTCTACAGGTTTTCTCGCTTTACAGATTTTGTCACAGCTATATGATTGAACATCTAATTACGTGACTTTCTGTTGCAAAGCGGTATATTTATGATATATGATAAAAATTTATAGTTTTCTGTATGACCAAAAAAAAAAAAAAGTGACCTTTTTATACAATCAATTTATATTTGTAGCTGAATATATGTCCACAAAATATTGCAGCTTATTGCACTAATTTTAGTTGTTTGAATGTATTATGCATGTAAATATGTATAAGGAGGATAGAGCTGAAGCATTTTTTTTGTTTGCTTTTTTAGCCGACCTGCAGCTTGTGGCTTTCGATAACCCCTTCATTTTTATTTATCATGTACGATGTTTGAAATCTATGTTATTATTTGCTCATCATATGTTGTACCTTAATTAATAATTAATATTTCTATAATCAAAATTTAACTCTGAAAGGGTCACAGACCTTTACTACGAACCGCCTTCGCTACCCAGTAAGAAGTGTCTGAATGAAAATATGTAGGGAGTAGGCTAATCGTCATAGGTAACAAAATAATATTTCAGAGGTAGCTAGATACAGTGATACGCGAATAGTAGTGATTCCCCCCTTCCCAAACCACTAAAAACAGTTGACACGTCACCACATGCAAGACACTGCTTCAGATCTGTACCTGGATCATTTAAGTAGGAAAAAGGTGTGCATAAATTACGACCACTGATGTAATACACGGAAATCAACCAGAGTCTAAGTGATTAGTAGCATGGAATACTAGTACAATAAATATAAGTCATAGACGTAGTTTTATTGTAATTTATACTCACGTTTTAGAAATTGTAATTGCTGCATGCCAAATTAAAAATTTAAAATTGCATAATAAAGAAAAATTGAGAAACAGTAAAAATTAGTAAGCTTAGTATACTAAAAAAAAAGGTATAGGCCTAATTAAATGTCTTCGGACAGATGGAAATAAAACAATTTGAGGACAAATTATTTATTAAATAGCAATGTACTAAACAAATTTTGTATAAAAATAATTAAACTTTCATTGCAAATTAATAAAAATATTATAATTTTTCTTAGATATACAAGTATCATTACACAGGGTGGCCACTCACCGGGAAAACCGGGAGAACCGGGATTTATCAGGGAAATGTCAGGGAATTTTTTTAATAACCGGGAATTTTTGTGTCATGTATATTTCCACAGAGCTGCCAACCATTACGGATTTTCCGTAATGATTACGGATTTAACACCGAATTGCGGAATTACGGAACATCGCTGGTTTATTACGCAAACGAGGCTTTGTGCTGCATGGTAACGGAGAAAATTCCGTTTCTGATGTGCGTGTTTCGTGAACGCAGTTCGAATACATCACGTGATTGCGCTGATAACGGAACTAATAAATGTGCGCATGCACTGTCGAAATAAGTAGATTTATTCTTGTGTTTTGTAATATAAATGGTATGGTATTGCGTCCGTTGTACGATACAACTAGTACATATTCTCGGACTTATTGTTTGTTAGCTACTTACATCACGATAATTTTTGTACGGTACTTTGGCTAACCTGTGTTGTTTTAATTACTTTCTTGAAAGCCATTTTTTTTCATCAATATGTTTTAGTCGTGTCTACAGACGTGAAACCATTTTATTTTGTTCGATATTGTTGTGTTCTTCAGTACCGGTTGTAGAAATGAAGCGTGTGACAGAACAATGTGTATCTGGGGCAAAAAAAAAGAGAACGTTATTCTTCAGAACTTTTGACCAAACTATTCAAAAGAATGGCCATGCTTGTCATTTTTAAATGTTTCGGAACGCCACGCGTTTTGTAATGTATGCACGTGTGACTTTTCGATTGCACATGGTGGAAGGGATGACTGTAGACGGCATATTGAATCAAAGAAACATGCAGAACATTTTAAAGCAGTGACGAGCAATAAATCTATATCGTCGTTTTTCGCTACATCTGAAAAAACGAAAGTAACAAACGCAGAGTTATTGTTTACAAGTTTTCTGGTAGAACACAATTTACCGATAGCAGTAGCCGATCATTCGGGTAATTTGTATAGTGCTATGTTTCCGGACTAAAAAATTACACAGAAATACAGCTGTGCGAGAACAAAAACATATGCCTTAGTGGAGTATATGGCTGGTGAAACTAAAAGTGAAATTGTTGATTCTTTAGTAAGTGGACCATTTGCTTTAGCTACCGATGGGAGTACTGATTGTAATGCAGTGAAGATTTGTCCATTAGTTGTTTCATTTTGAAATCAAACACAAGGTAAAATTTGCACGGCACTGTTATCCCTTATTGAGAGTACAGACAACACATGATATGGTATTTTCTCTGTGCTGAATAAGGAATTTGATCGTTTTGGAATTTCTTGGAAAAAATTGTGTAGCGTTTGCATGTGACAATGCCAATACTATGATTGGCACAAAAAAAGGTGTGGTGGCATTTGTTAAAGAAAAACATCCCGCTATTGTTGTGCAAGGCTGCTCATGTCACCTCATTTATCTAACTGCTAAAAAAAAGCCAGTGCATAGCTAACAATTAGCATTGAGACATTTTTGGTTAATATTTTCTATTACTTGGAAAAAAGTTCAAAACGCCAGAATCATCTGAAAATGTATCAAGAGGTATGTGGGGCAAAGTCACAAAAAATCTTGAAATATGTTAGCACACGTTGGCTCTCTCTCCTAGATTTAGTTGACAGAGTGCTGAAACAATGGCAGGCACTAAAGCTATTATTTTGTAGTGATCCTGAAAAGAAAGAGCCTTCAACTTCACAGTATGAAAATGTAAAATCTCTAATGCAGGACCCACTTACGAAACTTTACTGTTATTTTATTAGCAGTTCACTTCCTGTTTTCAACCAAGTAAATTTATTTCTCCAACAGGATGCTCCTGTGATACATGTATTGAGGAGAAAACATTTTGGTTTATTGACAATTTTCTTGTTTGCTTTATCATTATCATAATCATTTATCATTATGATAAATGAAAACTGTAGTGTGCATTTGAAATTGCTGCAATTTGTAACAAGATATGCTAGCGTGTATTCAATTAATTTTTATTTGTTATTTGTGAAGAGACATAAAACAAAACACAGACTACAGGTCATTGAAAGAGATGCTATAATTTAAAGTGACATATTTAAAATGTATTATGTTATTTAACGAACTTCCGTATGTATATAATGAAGAAAATACAGCAGGGTGCTAAAACGTGAGTAATCTCTTTCTATAATATTATATTATTTCATCAAAGGTATGTTTTTTTGTAATTGTAAATATCAGGGAAATTTTGAATTTTTTATCAGGGAAATCAGGGAAAAATCAGGGAATATTTTTGGTGACTGTGAGTGGCCACCATGTTACATTACATTTTCAGCAACTGGTACACATAATTATAATTATGCTATGGGCCCTGTCAATTATAAATTTTCACTTTTTAATCAAGAATACATACTGGCATAAACGTATGAGGCACAGAAAATAACAAATATTAATTGATTTACACTAAAATCTACCCTGTTTACATAGCATACAAACACCAATACAATACTAATTTGAAAAATGTTTTTGGAGGTAAACATAATTTTATTCAAATGATTCTGAAATTGAAGTAGGCTCTAATAGCATGAATCCATGAGTACTATAGTTTGGTTCCTCCGAGCCCAGGCTGAGGATTGAGGATGGGGTCGATGACCGATTGCTCTGATGTCACGCTGGCCATTTATTGTGTCAAAATTCCTCAAAAAGAACTCAAAAGGACACAAAGTTCCTAAAAAAAAATTCCTATTTCGAGGGCAAAAATCCAGTTTGAGGGAAAATTTCCCGTTTTATCCTCAAAAATGTCAATGCCTTGAAAATTCCTAAGAGCGGCTTAAATTCCTTAGCGTCAAGCCTCTCTAAGCTGCAGAGGTCATGACCTTGACAATTAGGATGACATCACCGCCATTGTGAATTATGTCGCAACTGTTGCAATTATCAGTACGCCTACCATCTTGAAAATTTGTATTTTTTATGCTGGAAAATCGGCAAAAACTTTAAAATTAATAAAATAACTAACCAAATTTAAATAAAAAATATTTAAAAATACAGTTGCACATATTGTTACGGCTACTATCTTGGATTCTAGAAATGTTGCATGTTTCGTTACGCCCGCCATATTGGATGTGTATAACGTCATCGTTACACTTTTTGTTACGCCCACCATCTTGAGTTATAGATCGTTTTTGTTACGGCCGTCATCTTGAAAAACCGTATCGCTTTGCCATCTTGGAATATGAGATCACTCCCACCATCTTGAATACCCATTTTTATTTTCAGATTTTAATAAAAAAAAAGATTTAAAATTTATAAAAAAAATAAATCAAATTTTAATAAATTATTATTTAAAAAACACACAAAATGAAGCTCGGAGTCCTCGGTTCGAACCCAGTAGTGAAAAATTAAAAAAATTGTGACCAATACTTCTTCCATGGAAGCTGCCGGCAGAATGACTTCCTACCACTAATGATACAGTATAAATATATCACCAGCTAGTATGGCATCTAGGATTATGACATCACAGTCGTCATCTTGTTTACGTCTGTTAGAGTGCGCCACCGCCATGTTTGTTTAATTTTTATACATACGATAATTGCAACATTTACGACATAATTCAAAATGGCGGTGATGTCATCCTAATTGTCAAGGTCATGACGGTGGCTTAGAATGGCTTGACGCTAAGTAATGTAAACAGTTTTTAGGAATTTTAAAGCCGTTGACAGTTTTGAGCACTAAGACAGGAAATTTTTCCTCAAAACGGGAATTTTTTCCTCGAAATATTAATTTTTTATAAGGAATTCTAAGTCATTTTTGAGGAATTTTGACACCAAATATTGCCGCTGTGACATAAGAGCAATAGGTCATTGACCTCATCCTCAATCCTGAGCCTGAAGCCTGGGCTCGGAGGAACCAAACTATAATACTACTACTAACATGTTTTTTAGGCTGATCCAAATTCAAGTATGTAGTTATGTGCTTGCAACCTTGCGTACTTCACTTGCCCTTGATGAATCTGGACAGGTTCAATGTTTGGCCTCTTCACATGGTACCTACTATCCAGCCAAAAGGGATGTTTACATTTTATTTTTGCACATAATTTTTATTGAGAAAACATTTTTAGCAGAAAATAGTCATTTATAACACTTAATTGCTGTCCTGCGAATTTACGGCAATTTAATTTATTATTTTACCTACGTTTTGTATTTACGAACGGTAGGCTGTGTATATGCATGTATTTGTTTAAACTTTTTTTTGTAAACGTGTATAAATGAATGTTTTAATTAAATGGTTCATGTTTTTAAGAGTTCTTAAATTTATAATCAAATATAATCTACAAATCGTTTTTCAAAATGGTGAAGTGTTTTCAACTGGAAGTGCGTGAGAAGTACACAGATTTGTTTACTTGCATACTTGAATATACTTCACTTCCAGTTATGCAGCCCTTGTGATGTCACTTCCACGGACAAGTACGTCTAGTATTATATACTTCAGGTGAATACGGACACGGCCTTACAATCTTCAGTTTTTCTAGAAGAATTAATTTAAATCTAATAGAGTTTAAAATTGATTTTATGAAACACTAGGGTATTATAAATTTTAATTCCACTGAAACACTTGCCAAGGCAGTATTTTTTTTGTGGTTCTCTGCATGTGTATTTTTTGGTTGTTTATGGTTCGATAATGAAGTATTTTTTCATGTTGTTTTGATATATAAAATGGATACAAAGATAAAAATACAAGGAACAGGATGAATCTTAATGATTTAATATAGATAGTTTTCTGTTGTGATTGAGGTGGTTTATTCATTTAAATCCTTACTGTTAATTTTTTTTTGTTTTAAGTTGGATTTGTTTCTAACTCTAAAAATTAATGCCGCAACTAATAGAGTGATTATAAAAAAAATACTGTTTGTATGCAGTTGTATTGGCATGAATTTGCTAGTATTTAAATCATTAAAATAAAAGTAATAATTTTTTTTATACTTAGGTAGATTTCGGAGAAAGACTTCCTATTGTAGCAGTTACCACTGTGCGACTTCTGGAAAATTTCTGCATCACGTTTGATTCACGCAATAGGACTATTAATATAAATACAATAAATTTGCCGTGATAGAGAATAAAATGTTAACAAGTTCTACAGAGTACCGTCAAATCATATCTGTGAAATATTAAGGGAAAAATATTCCAATGTTCAATATAGTTTGAAGGAAATGGAAGAGTTTTAGTCGATTAGCTTCTTTCTATCTTCAAAATACAACTTCTTACTGTCACCGACACCAGTTTTGTAGTAGATCTTTTCAAAAACAATGTTTTTCATCCAGAACTCCAGAACGATAGTTGGGACATCTAGCAGGCAAACTCTAAACTCATCGTGCCTGACGTCTAGCAGCGTAATGCTGAACTCACACATCATTCGTTCGTTGCTTGAGCTTCACGTGTCGATTAAATAACAAGTTTTAAATTCAAGTAATTTAAATTCTGTATGTTATGTAAACATTTAAGCAACTTAGAATTGTTCAGGATACTTCATTTACATTGTGTGCAAAGTAAAAGCCTTGTACAGTTTTTATAAATACCTAGTATTTAGTTTTAAAATTTTCTTAATAAATATTTTATAAAAAAAATTTTAGAATTTTTTTTCCATCATATTTTAAAAATTCAAAGCTTTCTTTACAAAATATGTCTATTACGTTTGTTTACTTACAATGATATTCATGGGAGTAATAATTTCCCTGGTGGCTGCAAAACTATGGATCTTATTCTTAGCCTTAATGTGTCTTTCTTTTGTTCAGTGACATAACAACTTTCAAGCATAGAATTATTTATTTCTAATTTTATATTTCTGAACCTACTGAACCAAATGCAAAGACTACTTCACTGTTAGCAAGGAAGAAAAATTGTTTGCATTCACTTAAGCTATACCGTAATCTTATTGGTCAAAACTTTTCATCTAATGACAGTGGGGCAGTTTAAGATAAAGTTAGATTAGAACATCCTTGACTGTTGACTGTGCATCTGAGCTTTGTGAATGTCTGTATCTTAGTGTAGTTTATTTGTGAATGCAGATTGCGGATTGTGTTAGTGAAGCAGCCTTTATCCAGACTTAACCAATCTGACACTGGATGGATGGATGGATGGATGACAGCGATGAGTAACTGTTACACACAGCTTTGTATGCATACATTGTTGGATGTTACATTGAAGGCATTTAATTGTACAGTGAGCCACATCTACTGAGTACTAGAGATATCATTAATCTAGAAATGGTGTACACCAGTGGCGGATCCAGGATTTTGGTTTGGGAGGGGCTTGACCCAGCTGAGGCTAGGCTTTATCAAGGTAAACACTAAAACAATAGTGGACCCAGATGCTTTTGGAGGGAGCTTGAGCCCCTTAGCCCCCCCTCTGGATCCGCTACTGGTGTACACATTGCTAATCCTTGAAAATACAGTGCTTTTGTCACACCACATATTGAAGATTACTATTAGCCATTGCAATACTGGTTACAAGTGGACTTCAGGATTTAAAAATAATAAAACAAAATTTTTTTTAAAAATGTTTTATGCTGGTGAATAAATTAACATACTGCCTACATATACATACATCTGGCATTTCTCGTTTCACATATAAATACAAATTAACTTCTTGACTTGTCAACATGTGCATTTCAGATCAGAAGTTTATTTAAATAAATGTTGAGACAGTATTTGGTAATAGGCTGCAAAATTTCAGAATGTAGGATAGATGCATTATTTTTCTTGCTTTGCTTTTACAGTACTTGCATTACTCCATTGCATATGCTATTTAAATACGAAATGTTGTATAAGATGTCTTGCACAAGGAGGCAAAGAAGAGAGTATCAGTGCCAACCAAGACATTTCTTGCTCATTGCCTCTGAGAACACAAAGTAGACTGATTTCTAATCATAGGAAGAAAACAACAAAAAAAAAAATTGTAAGTTTACTGGTATCCTTCAGTTTAAAACTTAATAATACATTATTTTGATACTTTCTCATACCACATCAAACATGCAACAATTTAAACTTTATTCAACTTACAACTAATTATTATGTATTTCATTTATCATAAGATAGGAGGATGGTTGCCTTGAAAATAAGAACAAATTTCTTTGACTACCGGTAGTGTTTTTTTTTAGCTTGCAGTCTTGTTTCTTCTTCAGCTGTATTCCATTACAGTACTGCTGGAAACAAAATAAATTATTAATATAATTAAATAATATTTAAGTGTAGTCATAGTAAAATTGAAAATGTTTAACATTACCAACAAAGTTGCAGGAACTGTAAGACCTTTATAGTTTTTTTTATAATGAGAAACCCAGCAGTCGTTACCCACCTGTAACTAGTTAGTTGAATTCATTGTACAATTTGTATGAATCTAACTTTCGGTGGATTGCGGAAAGGAAACTGACTTCTGCCTACTCCTTCGAGCTACGACCACAGCTGCGATAATGATGATGATGAGGAACAGCAAGATGCCGACCACGATTCCAGCTGTTGCCGCACTGCTCAGTTGACCTGTGCAGAGGAAAGATGTTTTGGAGCAGATGTTAGCATACTGTTTTCAGTGGCTTTGGCAGTGCTAGTATCCTGTACCATCACAACAAATAGCTGGAATTGTAGATTACAATGAAATTTTGGCAGTTGGAACTCATAGCATGTAGAAAAAAAGAGAGAGGAAAAAATATATAAACAGAGAGAGAGAGAAAAAAGCATGCATACAGTACTTTTATAGTGACAAGTGAAGACTTATTTATGTAAACCAACCCGACTTGAGCCGACATATTTCAAAGCAACTTACCAGTGCTTACAAGGCTGGCCACACTTTTGAAAGTTTTTACACCTCTATGTTAACAGAAAATCTATAATTCAAAGTTAATTTTTTTTAAAACTGATTGCAAATAATTATTGTTTTGAGAAAAACTAATTATACTAGCTATTTTAAGCTCAGAACTGTGTTGAAAAAATTATCTTAACGGTTAAAAATTTATCCATTTGTGTTGAGTCACATTTAACGCAATGTAAATTCACAACAATTTTGCATGATTTCTACTTTCCTAACATACATTTGTGGACATTAAATCAACTTTCAGAACCTTTTATGGCAAAAGTGGGTAGCGTGAAAGAATTTACAGAGCAGCACTTCAGGTAGCAGTGAATGCTGTCAACTTAACGGGACGAAGCCAGGCCAGAAGGGGTGTGGATATCAAGATATTTCAAGCCATAGAGGTTAACATAGTCTTTTTGTATTCATAATTTTGTAGTATATAGTAGATTTTACACATAAAATGTCACATTTTAGGCTACAAAGTTCAAAACTAGTTGCTGTTAACAACCATTGAGTGCTTGTGCCTGTGAATGTGTGAGTGAAATGCAAGGAGGGAAGCCTGACCTGCTGCGGTGGCTGTGATGGTTTGCTGCGTGAAGTTGCCTCGAGCGTCGGTGGCGGTCACCACCACAGAGCGGTCGCAGCACGTGGCGCTGTAGTACGCACCAACCAACTCCCTTGTCCCTGCCACGAAGGTCGACCTCAGGCGCAGGCCCTTGGGCTGCGACGCCACTTGCAGGAGCCCTGCATCCGAGGCAGATATTTCAACCCGGTCGGCTCTCAATCCATTGTACAGGTTGCCCACAGGTCGTGAAAGTCCCGAAGGACTGGCCATGAAATTCACAAAAAAAAGTCCTCCAAATAACAACAAATAATGTGCTGGAAGTCGTAAAACTTTAATTTAGAGTAGCCTTTTGCTAACTTGCATTTTGTTTTTTGACATCTCACTTTGGTTTATAATCACTCATCAATTATAGCTACTAGTAGGATGATAGTGTCCACTATAATAATGTGGAAATTATATCTGAGAAATTTTAGCTTTCTAATTTAAAAAATTGGTAAAGTACATTTTTACAAAAAAATATTAGTTGAATTTTGTATAACAATTTATAATGTTTAATTTTGCTTAAATTTTTAAATACTTTAGTATGAATTTTTAAAAATTTTTCTTAAAGGTAACTGAAAAAGTTCAGAAATTGGTTTACCAGATATTTGTAGACATCTTGTATAAATTAGTGGCAAAGAAGTTCATAATTATTTTTGTACTTTTAATGAAGTTTCTTTATATATATATATATATATATATATAATATTATATATATATTTACTTACTGGCAGGGGCCATATGTTATGAACACCATAACTTACAAGTGGCCAAGTTAGGGGTCGTCCATTAATCACGTGATGTTTTCTTAGAAATTTTTAACCCCCCTCCCCCCTAGTGATTTGTGGTGAGGTTTCGGACTAAACACCCCCCCCCCCCCCCCCCAATAAATCACGTGTATTTTTTTTGGTACGAAATATTTTTAAAAATTTCAGAATATTATCTTTAAATATAGTTATGATCTAATTTAATTCTGGAAAATTAAGCACAGTGATAAAAATGTCCAGACACACATTAAGGTTGCAGGTTTATTCTCACTGGCATAAAAATAATAAAGGAAAGGCTTATATGTGATTTACGCATGTATTCGGCGCCAAAATCACAGTCTTCTGGCGACTGGCAAGCCGAGCCGGGTGGTTCATGTTGCAGCGGGCGGGGATATTGTTGCCTGGCTACGGCGAGTCAAGGTCACGCATCGCTTTTCGGTTTTAGTAGAAATTGCACGAAAAAATAAACACACGTGATATCTCTCTACACCCCCCCCCCCCCCCTCCACCTTGTGATATTTCGTGATTTTTCCCGACCCCCTCCCCCCCTTTCGAGCCTCACGTGATTAATGGACGATCCCTTACAAGCTTACAAGTTACTAAGGCAAGACAATGTGTTTTATAACTCTATTCTTAGATTTATAAAAGTTGGTGAACTTACCCATGATTCAAACCTGAAACCAGTAGCACCAAAGTTGGTGCTTGAACCATCTGTGACACATAGGCCAGCTTTAGGCTTTTCAGTTAATTAATTTTTCTATTTTGATAGTTCACTAGGCTACTTTTAATGAAATTAGATAATTAGTGACTTCTACCATTAAATAGTTGTATTTACATTGAGAATTAATTTCAATGCTTCTACTATGTTCTTGGATGAAAAAAAAAAAGGTTTTTCTACTGTGCAGCCACAATTTGTACTTATTGTAGAGAAGAAATAAAAAAAAAAAATTAAACTCATTTCCTCACCTGACTGCTTGTCCTGTATTACGACCTCAGCTCGCCATATTTTCAGCTGACAGTCAGATGTGTCCAAGCTGCCGCAGTCACTGTCAACTCGATAACTGATGGTGGGCTTCTCGTTGTCACTCACACTCCCCTCAAAGAAAGCATTAGGTGGAATCAACAATTTTTTGCACATCTCAGATATTCACATATTTTAAATTATTGCAGAACTACCCTAGCTATCTCTTCCTTCTAGTTTTTATAGTTCGGGACAAGATTTTGTGTGGATTTTTATGAGGTTCGGAATAAAACCAAAAAGATGTGTATAATACTGAAATTCAAGTTGAAACTTAAAATGGAGGATGTTTACACAATATAACTTTATCAAAATTATGAAAATCCTATCCTTAAAACATCCAAAAAACTTATGTGAGGTGCTATTTAAGTATTTTGTTTCAATCAACAGTATTGTAATAGTAATTTTTTTCATTTACATTACTTATACTGCTACATTCTTCAGACATGAAATTGCTTTTAAATTACGTAATTGGTATTGTTCATAGTAAATATATTAGAATCTCACTAATCCGGCACTATTAAAAACCATTGGGTGTCGGATTATTGGAATGTTCAGATTACTAGATTATATTGAAAAATTCATAATAAATAAAAAAAAAGCATTTCATAAAGAGAATATAATGTATCTGTATTCATGTTCTACACGTTTGTTTTATAACTGTAACATATCTCACAACTTACTACATAATTACACAGTTTTAAAATAATCCTTGATTGAGGTCTGTTTTTGTGTAACTTTTAGTCCTTGTTTAAAAACCTTTTCTAGCATGTTTCGAAGAATTATAATATCTTTAGCAGATGCGCTGTTTTCTTCAGCCCATGTAATGCAGGTATTGAAACAATTAAATTCTGTATCTGGTTTTACTTTTACAGTTGTAGTAGTTCGTGGCTCCAATATTTCTACAAGGCTTTCTTCTTCTTGTACTGCTTCACATATTTCTTCATCTGTCATAATTTGCTCTGTCTCTTCGGTCCCTTCAAACCAAGAATTTAAATCTTCTTCACTTGTCTCGAATCCTCTTTCTTATAAATTTTGCAACCAATCTGCAATAGGTAGATTATCTTCTTGATTCCATTCTTCGGTTTCCAGTGATACAGCATTCATTGTAGGCCATAGCTTTTTCCATGATGATTGGATTAAGTCAGGTGAAACAGAGTTCCATGCGTGAGCGAGAGAGAATACAACATCCTTCAAATTCAATACTTTAAGGCTCTGCGTTATGTCATCATCCTGAGAAATAATATGGCAGAGCAATGCATTTTTATACAAGGACTTTACTTTCTGGATAACATTTCGATCCCTCGGCTGCAATAAAAGTGTGCAGTTTAGTGGTAGAAAGATGGTTTGGATATTCCCATTGCTTGATCTAAGTTATTGTTCATTTGGTTGGCCTGGAGCATTGTCAAGTACGAGTAAATCTTTTATGGGCAAGTTGGATTTTTTCATAAACTTCTTCATGTCTGGGACAAAGTCTTTATGGAACCATTCACTGAATATCTCTCTCATGACCCAACTTTTAAATTGGTTGTTGTAGCAGACTGGCAGACAAATCTTTTTGAAAGCTCTGGGATTTTTAGTTTTACCAATCACTAACAAATCCAGTTTGTGTGTTCCAGTAGCATTTGAACACTGCATAAATGTGATTCTATCTTTACTCACTTTACGACCTGGTGCGCCCGCTTCTTTAGAGGATAGGTACAAATGTTTTGTTGGGCAACAGTCTCCAGAATAGACCATTCACGTCTGCATTATACATTTGGTCAGGAAGAAGACCCAGTTCCTCTACTTTGCCATTAAAATGCTGGATAAATGGCTGCACTGCAGATTCGTTGCTTGACAATTTTTCCTCCAATATGGTTAACACACAGATATTAAATCACTTTTTAAATTTATCCAGACACCCATCTCTGGTTCGAAGATCATATTTTTTGGTAATTTTTTTTATAAAATTCAATTTTTTTCTTTCAGAATTTCTCCAGATACAGGAGTGGGTTTAGAATGCTGTTGCATGAACCACATGTAAAGAGTGTTTTCCATCATTGGACAATCACCAACTCTTAATGTTTTAAGCTTTCCTGGTCCAGATTCCATCATCTTCACGTGGTCCATTATCTTTTGTTTTTTTCTCTTAAGATCATGTATTGTAGCACGCCCAACTCCATATTCTTTTGCCAATTTGCACATGTTTTCTGCAAGATCTAACTTCTTTAAAATGTTAATTTTATCTTTCAAAGCTAAAGTCTTGTGTTTCCATTTACTTGACATTTTTAACTAGACTATTCTCACTTGAAAACAGCAGGTAAATATGTACGCACGTGCACGTGATAAGTTTTGAGGTTAGACTGTTCATGACGACAGAGCGCATATGCGGTGCTTGGTTAAGGGAGGGGCGAGGGAGGCGCGGGCGGAGGGTTCCGGATTATTGGACGTATCGGTCTATTGGAGTGCCGGATTAGTGAGCTGCTACTGTGTGTGTGTGTATTTATATACACGTACACACACATATATACATACACTTCAGAAATGTATATGTTTATATTATTGCAGTTTAAAGTTATACTATTTGGACTGAGTATATAATTATTAAGAAACATGTTATCTTGTTGCTTGCATGTTTTACTCTTTTTAAACTTAAAATATTTTATAAAAGTGTATCAAAAACAGTGAATTTAAAAAATGTAATTAAGCTAAAAATACATCTATAAACTATTTTCTCTAGTTATAGCTAAGCACAAATAATATTTTTAATTTAATTTGCTTGGTTTCTTCAGAAAGTTATTTTTAATAATCTCACCTTTTGTCCAACAGTGAAATACACAGTCTTGCTTATTCCACTGTTTGGGCCATATATGGCAGCCAGTGTTATGACATCTTCAGTGTTTTGTGGGATATTCTGTGGTACTGTCACTGTGACTAGTATGTACACAGTTTGATGAGCTGCTAGCTGGAAACTGAAAGATAGGTGTGCCTTGATATTTGATGTTTTGTCAGTACTTATATTTAGTTTACTTAAGAGTATGAACTATAGTTATTAACATGTCATACCATATAAAAATTTGTTTGGCCTTTGGCCTTCTAGTGGCATACTTACAGAATTCTAGTCTGATGTTGATGGTGTAATGGATGCAATAATTATCACTACATCCAAAAGTATGAGTGATGAGAGTGAATCCTATGTATAAATGCTACATGATGCTTGTGAATTAATTGTGGGGTTTGATTTTCAATATTTATCTTCAGTGTATTTATACTTTGAAAAATGCAACGTATATACTAGAATTTAGGTGATTATTAATATTTAATCCTGAATTACTGCCAGTGAATTTTATATGAGAGTTAAAGCATTATGGCAGAGTTAGTACTATGGTACTTATTTATTTTTAAGTATCATGTTTTGATACAAGGTTCTATTGTGATGAGATACATACTGTCAGTTGTTTCAGTGGCTATGGGGGGTGAAAATTCTACAGCCCTAAAAAATAATTTTAAATATAATCTTATTGCTGTTCTAAATTTGTGTAGATAAGATATAGTTAACCCACCTTTCTGGCTGGACACTGGTACTGAAGTGCTGACTCGAACTACTGAAGTCTATGTAGTTTGTCAATTCCTGGTTGTTGGTGACCGTGTAAATGATCTGGGCGGTTTGGCCTGGGAGCGCATATAAAGTGGAGTTCAGGGCCACATCCAGCTCTATGGGGCTCACCGTGCCTGTAGTGGTTTGCTGGGGCAAGTAGGAGACCCGCTGGAAGGTTTTGCCTATGCCAATGACCAAAATTGGAACAATAAACTCTTTATGCTATGTGTACAGATTAAACTAGGTGGTATACTGCACATGATAATTTAAAATTAAATTTACACTTATATTGCTTTTAATAATCATGTTATTGCAATAAAATCATATTACGTACATTAATTTCTTGCAATTTTAAATTTATATAAAAAAATACTTTAAAAATATGTTTGCATTAGTATTTGTAAGGTTAATTTTGTGCGTTGAAAAAATATTAGACAATTCGAAGTGAAAAAGAAAAAGTAAGTACTAGAAGTTTCTGTGTGGTGAAACAAAAAAAAAAAGGTAAATGTTTTATTGAGATAATTTAAAGTACTCAAGAACAAATTCAGGTGTGAGGCACAGTTGGGACATTCAAGTTGAACTTACAATGAGTAAGGACTATGGCAATTCCTTCATGCCCGTAAGGACCAGAGTCAACTTTGGAAAATATTGTTTTGGATTAGATGATAGCCCTTTTTGGCAGAGAAAGCAGTGTATTCTTTCCAACATGCGGCTATGCAAGATTGCCGAGGACTGCCTGGGGCCAGCTAGTGTGTGTTCATGTTGGAGTTGATTTACCCATGATTCGTCTTATAAACGTGGCCCATCACAGAACTGTGGACATGAATTTTGTGCGCCGAAAGGCATTATTCCGCCATTTTGATGAATGTGAAGGAATCTCCTCACCAAAGTCTACATGAGGATGGTGTATACTGATTGCTCAAGTCTGAGCGTGGTGACTTAAGATAACGCCGTGTCACATATACGATGGAATTATGATACAGGTAGACAACATGGAGGGGTCCAGGTTAGGGAGGGACCTAGATGCTTCTCAGGCCGAAGCCTATACGCCTAGTCATGCTGGGATTTAGCCATGGAGGTAAGGGTCGCATGCATCGTGTGCTTTGTTCGGGGGTTGGCCATCCATGGCAGCTATTGATGCCGTGACAAACTCCCCTAACTTAAACTTAAAATAAAACTAGTTAAGTAGGGCCCAGGTAAAACATGCAAACACACAGCTACAAATACTTGGCACGAACATGCGGGGTGCAGTAGGCATGCATGAATAGTATATAGGACAAAGAGGATGTTCGGGGCAGAAGAGAGTACTAGACAGGGTTTGAAGCACTTGGGCGCTAGGTCTGATTTCGTACTTAAATCCAGGTCTGAATTTTTGTAACTAGGGGCGAACGTGCCCCTGGTGGTGCAAGGCTACACTCACCATCCACCTGGCGTCCAGCTACACCTTAATACTAAATAAAGAAAAAAAACTTATAAACTAGGCACTTTATTAGCATATGTTTCACTATGCAGTACGCCCTGCCCCGGCCAACTTCTCGCTCCCATCACATGCCTTTAGCAGCGGTCACGCCCGAATATATCCGGAGGCAACCGAAAGACAAGCCTAAAGCCTACACTAATTTGTGGGTCCATAATAAATGCTGAGTCCGTATCGGCAGTATCACACTACTCATGTATTTGGAGCTCACTGTAATCTCGGAGGTCCTGTCACCCTTAAGTTTCTGTGCATAACCTTGCGACGTTAAACACTACCAAGCAAGCTAGTTGTCCGCACCACGACTACTTAAGTTACCGGGATTACGATATTCCCAGTGTGGTATTACCACGGAGTGAGAAACTCTTAATTGGGATGAAACGGGGTATTTTTCGTTTTTGGGAAACCTTGATGAACGTTGCCGCTACTCAGGGAGTTTTCTCGGGGTACTCCAGAGTAGATATGTAATTTTTTTATTTATACAATTTTATAACTGGTTATAATTTCACAGAAACGCACACCAATTGCTTGTATAAAGCAGTATCTGCCAATCTGCATAAAATAAATTAATGTGTAACGTAAATCATCCTATCTATAATTAATTAAGTATTTAAAATGTACGTTGGCCATGGAAAAATGGAACATTTTCCCGTACATCTTTACTCCCGATGCAAGTGATCATCACTATTAGTTAACCTTTAATGATTATCTATAAAGGAAATTTGAGACGAAAGAAACATGATATGCAAGAGCGCTATCTTGATGTATTCACAGGAAAAGCCTACCTGCTTGGAGAGTGAGACCATTGAATATATATAACATTATATATATTCAATGGTGAGACTGAACCTTGACGTCTACATTTAATTAATTTATAGCGACGTTATCGAGACGTAATATAGTCTCGATTAGAAACCAAGGTTCGGTATTATTCGAGCCGACCTAAAGCGCCATTACAAGCAAAGACTGTTTGCTTGAGGACCTAGAAAATGAACCTAACTGTTTTGGGAAGCCTAATTACGGGTTTATGGCCCGTTACAGGTCAATATTTTATATTTACTTTGAACACGGTTAAACTTTTAGACTTTCTGAGTGCCTTAATTCCACAAAATTAAATATATATTTTTATTGATTTTTTTTTGCATAATTAGCTGACGAAAGGTTAATTTTGAACATTTATATGCAGTATGGATAAGGAGATTCAAATGGAATAAATACCTGAAAATGTTTGGGTTTAAAGGCAGTGCTGTATGGTTAAAAATTATTTCAGAAAAATTATTTAATCTTGTTTAGTCTTTTAAAATCATAAAAATTCTGGTGATTTTTAAAAATGCCAGGTACAATTAAATAATATTATCTGAAAGAAATTAAACTTTATCAATTAACAGCCAATTGTAAAATTGACTTTAAAATTTAAAAAAAAAAAGCTCCAGTTTTATATTTAATTTCATTTTCCTTATCCAAACTGCACAGAAACGTTAAAAATGAAAAAAAAAAAAAATTTGCTAGCCAATTGTGCTAAAAGTGAAAGTTCAGGCACTCGAAAACCTCGTGGAACGTAGATGTAACGGGACGTCCACCCTGAAGACACTACAGCAGTGCCAGTGGTTGTAGTTACCGTCGCGGTCGGAGCCGCTGAGGCGCAGGTAGGCGGCGGCGGCGGGCAGCTGGTGGTCGGCGACCGCGAGGCGCGAGGGCGCGGCGCGCGTGTAGTCGAGCCGCGCCACCTCCCCGCCGCTGCGGTCCAGGGCGCTCACCGCGCTCACCGCCGCGACCCCGCCGCGCAGCAGCACGCCCACCTCACCTGCGGCCCAGCGCCCAGTTGCGAAACACCTTCATCCAGATCACGAACATCGTATCCTGAGTGAGATGCTATTTTGTATTTTGTTCCTATCAACAATAGCGAAGCAATTAATGATTTTTTTTTAACCTTTGTCCGAGAAAGTCTAGATTTGAATGCTTAAAGATATGGACATGAATTATATTAATGGTAGGTGAGTGCTACCATTGGTGCTACAGTGGCATGTCTTTTAGGGCTCACCTACCCAGGCACACATACCTTGGGCCCAGGCTCAGACCAAACCACGCAATTTAAAAACCTCTCCAGACTTCCGAGTGGTGTCTGTTATCGCATAGCTCTGAAGGCGAATGAGTAGTTCTGTTCATTGTTATGTTCATTTGCGTTACTGATACCGCTACTGTCTTCAAGACACGAATTGGTGATAAATCCACAATTTTGTAGGTTGTATCTTTTTTGAAGTTACACCTCTTTAGGCACGTTTGAAGAAAGAAATGAGTGAATTTTTTACGATGCGCGCGCACACCATGCAACGAAATTGTCATCAAGATAAAAAAAAACCATACATAAAAAAAAATGCTACATACAAATGTATGTGTGCTTTTAAATTTTATACTTTAGCGATTGCTATTGATTACTGGTCCATATCACTGAAAACATTTATTTATTGTGAATAGAAGTGATATAAATTGTGTTTATAAACTTTTTCAAGTGCATTTTCAAGTGAATTAATGTGAGGTTATTTTGCTTGCTTTATTGCTTTGTTGCATTATTAATGATTACATTATTATTTAATAAATAATTAAAATTACTAAATTGGTTTAAACATTCAGCATAGTTATTTATTTTCAATTATAATAATTCTTATTTATTTTGTTTAATTAATTAGGTACTTTCAGTCATGGGTTTATATTAATTTTGAATACTGAGTTTATTTTAATTTTTTAATTTGACTGAATTTATACTTTACCAACCGTATTTATAATATCACGCTGGTAATACTATTTTATTTCTATTAATCATTTGCATGCGAAATTAAAGTAGGTTTTTTTTTAACAGCAAGTAAGTTTAACATCTAACGCGCGGGAATTGAGATTGATGGTGGGAGGTTCTCCTGGCATCTTCCTGTGTCTTGAGCAAGGGAGAGAGGGTTGGCGGAAGTGCCGCGAGGCCTCCAAGAAGAACTGACGTAACTCGCGCCAGTATTTTAGTTCTCTCTCTCTCTCTCTCTCTCTCTCTCTCCGTCTCCGTCTCCGTCTCCGTCTCCGTCTCCGTCTCCCTCCGCGGGTGAAGCCTGGCCTGTGTGTCAGTGAGTCAGTCGGCCGACCTCTGTCCCACGCGCGCAGTCGCCGCGCCGTCGTGCTGTGGCGTGATGCGCTAATTGCCCGCCACTCGCGCACCTCCGGCCCCGCAGTCGGTGGTCGGGACTCTCCCGAGATCTCTCGCGGCTTCCCGCGAACCGTGGATCACGTGAGTGTCAAGTTCTCCATCTCTCTACTACTTCTTACACTCGTTTCACCATGTCCACTGAAGGTAATCTCCCCCGACCCATTTTGCGGTTAGCGTTCTCGCAAATCCGAACCCCATTGAAACCAACCACTGAAAACAAAAATTCATCCCTGCAACAGAATTTGGAGCGCGGTTACACGGTATGGTAATCGTGTTGAAGTGAAAACATGTTTAGATAACCATATTTGGAAACATCTACCCGATTGAGAAGTAAGTGTTCGTCATATTACACGGGAATCTATTGTTTATGGCTCGAATCAATCGCAAAGTTTACGTTTCGGTGTTTATGACTGGATATTAAATTTCATGCTTAAATCCATAATACCACTTAAATATTCTGTATTGTCATTCACTTAACACGAAACAAATCAATCATATATTTTGATTACCTGTTAATTTTTCTGCTGCTGCACGGCTCGCGTTCGGCCATCTCTGAAGCTATGTCGTTCTGAAGTACTCGTAAAACTTGTTCATTTTATTAAAATTACCCGTATAGGAACACGTTCAGTTGCTGAGTCAAACACATTTCATCGAAGTAGTCCAAGTGCCGTGTAACAATGGCCTTAATCATGGCCTGGCGCTTCGATTTGTGCGCGCTGCGCTAACGAATGAACAGCTTTTCTTAGTTTCAAATGTGCGGTTACCTCGAGTGTGTGTATCGTGAGCATTGGTAAATGCCTTGCTGTTGGTGTGGGGAGGGGTGGGGACACGTGACGCGCGCTACTCGTGATCTTGTTGTTTACGTCCCTAGCGAGGTCAGGTATTTCCGTGACGTTCTTCCAGAACGAGGACATTCTTAAAGAAACGTATGGAAATATTAAGCCTATGGAAATATTAGCAAACGACCTTTCATTGCTTTTCGAAGCCCGCATTATTATTTTTACAAATTGTGTGTTAATAGTGGGTCCATGATATATGATGTATCATCATAATTTGTTTCGGTACGTTAGATGATTGACGACTGTTCCGCCAATTTGGTCTGCTTTGTGAACCGTCAAAACACGTGGCTATACCACGCGGTTCGAATATAGCTTACTGTCGGTTTTATGCATTAGCTCGAGGTTGAAATCGACCAAAGTTAGTGCACTGTTAAGTAATTTTTTAGTAAGTATTATTATTTTTTTTCATTGGCCAGGGTCTATTAGGTATATATTTGGACAATTACGTGGATGCAGTGATCCTTTTGACGCGGTTAGTTACTCATTGAAGTGAAACTTCTTCACAGCAGGGATACCCTACGGATTGAGCGATGACGTTATCAGAGCGTAAAGCCAGTAACGAAAAATGCAACGATCAGGAGCGGGTCGTTCAGAGGGTGATACGGGGGTCTCCTTATACATTATATTACCTCTGTCTATGAAGTTTCACTTCTACCATGCATGGCAGCCACACAATCATGTGTTTTTTTGTAGTTTTTTTTTACATTGGAGGATAAAGCGGTTGTGGTGACGTCATGCGCCTCTGTGTACAAAGTTCGTGGACCGAGTCGTCTACTATCGTTGATTTAAGCCCCACTTTATGTTTCCGGTCGCCGACGCCGCCTTGGTAGGGAGAGATTATGTTCTGACCTTTCGCCCTCAAGCGATCCGTGTCTGGGCTCTCAATGCTGAGAATTTTTTTTTTAAGTTGCTCTTGATTAGGATTGCTAAAACAATGAAGTTTTCAGTCGCAATATACCGTGCTTTTAGGTTGGCGAGGTGGGAACAGAAATGCACCATAATTGTTTTAAAATTTGTTAAGTCGTGACTGTTTTTATATTTTGATATTGAAAATTTGCCTTGGTTAAGGCAGAGATCAAACACTTTAAAATTGTCAAGGACCAAACATGGTGTCTAATGATTCGAAGCAGCAGCAGTAGAAGCAGCAGCATCTAGTCACTTTTAACGTAAGTGATTTCTTTAAATTTTATACAATGCTTTAACGAAGAAAAATTTTTAAAGAAAAAAAAAAAAAGAAAATTGTTGAAATCAATCTTTCGGTTCCTAGTTCTACTCTCTCCCTTAAGGATCCCAAGACCTGACAATAATCCCGTCGCCTGGATCATGAGTTTTGTGCACTTGATTTGACAGCCATGATTTTGAATCTGCTTAGCCACGACTATAGAGCGTCCCACTCTTAGATTGCATTGTGGAAGTAAATAGGCGATTGCTTTCTCTTTCTAACACACGCCGATTGTTGTTTGTTTCTGATTGCGCTGTTGCCAAATATCATACGTATTTGAATTTGAAGGGATGCGATATTATTAATTTCTTTATAAAGTTGACGTTACAAATTTCTAATAAATTCGTATCAATGGATGTGTGCGAATCATTTCTTGTTTTAACTTAAAAAGCGATTTCTTACAGATTTATAAGCGTGATCGTATAATATTTTTTTTTAATTACTGTATAGATTTTTAAAATGCTTCTCGTGCACTCATACTTTAAAAATAAATCATCGTAATCATCTAGTAAACAGTCTTGCGATAACGGTACATATACAAACAAATAGCACTAAAAATTGTTCCCTGATTATTTATTATTAAAAATTTTGCATAACCTATCATAACTTAACATACTTAATTAGTTGAAAAATAGTGTTACAGGCTACTGGTTAGCTGTCACGGAAAAATCATACTTAAAATACTTATTCATTAACACTACCAATGTACCAACCCATAGCTTATGTTTTTTATCAGTGAAACCAGCTTTACCTGAAGTGAGATGGGTATGGAACATATAGAAACACATTCTAAATGACTTATAACCTACAACTGCGCCGACCAATGCACATATTTTTTTGTCTCTTATAAGACACTGTAAAATGGTTGGCGGTACAAAGTTTTTATTGTGAATTGCATCTAATAACTAATCTGCATTCAATTAATGTAGCTTGCGTTTATCTCATCACAAGCCTATGGTTGGGAATATCCCGTGCGTCTATCTATTCAATAGTCTTTGGTAGGGAAAGACGAGGGCGTCTCTCTCATCATTAGTCTGTGGTAGAGAAAGGCGCGAGCTTCTCTTTCATCGTTAGTCTATGATACGGAATGTCGCGTGCCTCTATCTAATCATTAGTCTGTTGTAGGGAAATGCGTGCTTCTATCTCATCACTAGTCTATGGGCGGGAAAGACGTGCTATCTCATCGCTAGTCTATGGGAGGGAAAAAACGTGCTTCTATTTCATCACTAGTCTATGGGAGGGAAATACGTGCTTCTATCTCATCGTTAGTCTACGGGTGGGAAAAACGTGCTTCTATCTCATCACTAGTCTATGGGAGGGAAAGACGTGCATCTATCTCATCACTAATCAATGGGCGGTAAAGACGTGCTTCTACCTCATCACTAGTCTATGAGCGGGAAATACGTGCTTCTATCTCATCACTAGTCTATGGGAGGGAAATACGTGCTTCTATCTCATCACTAGTCTATGGGAGGGAAATACGTGCTTCTATCTCATCGCTAGTCTATGGGAGGGAATACGCGTTTCTCTCTCATCACTAGTCTACGGGAGGGAAAGACGTGCTCTACCTCATCACTAGTCTATGGGAGGGAGAGACGTGCTTCTATCTCATCAGCAGTCCGTGGAAGGGAAAGACGCTAGTCCGTGGAAGGATAGTTGGCGGCGACGCTCACCTTCTCCGGGCTCGGCGGTGAAGCCCAGCGGGCTGGCGGCGCGCGCCGTGACGTCGTAGCGCGCCACGCCTGCGCCCAGGACGGCGAGCGTCCACACGCCGGGCGCCGCGCCGCGCGTATCGAGCCGCGCCGCCAGCAGCGAGTCGCCGTCGGACAGCGTCGCGGCGCCGAGCGTCTGCAGGTCGGTGGCCCGTCCTGACACAACGTGCACGCGCACACACGCTGAGCTACGGTCGGTGAACCCATCCGTGCAACCGGTTCAATAATCTACTGCAGATTCAGTGGAAAGTCATTGGTAATCATATTGCAGTCACTGAATTAACAAGCGAAACAGTGATATATGTATATTTTAATTTAAATATTACCGTTGGGAAGTAGTTTCCGCTATTTAAAATCTAAAGTGACTTCTGAGATGGACGGTAAGTACTTGATCACTTCACCGCCAACACATTTGAAAACCAGGTTGGAGACGTTGGCTTGTGTGTAAAATATAATCATCAAGATTACTTAATAGGTTAAGTCTTGGTGTAAATTTAGTTATTGATGCAGTAAAATTAACTGACGATTATGGTAAATTTAAAAAAAAATGCATGTGTTAGTAAATTTATGTAACACGGAGTAAAAATACTCCCAACAGCTATGGCATATTTACCAAACCATAGGTAATTTGTGTGGTAGCAGTCTCCGCCGATGTTAATGTAGGCTAATGTTACATCTACACGTGTTGGTGTATTTTTACTCTTGTGTTTAAGTAACAGTACACCAACACAGTTTATTTTACAGTGTGGTTGTAAACCTCGCTGTCCAATGCGCGGGGCCGAGGTGTGTTGTCGGCCCACGCGCTTTGTACGAAGGTGATGAGGGTTAAAGTTCCGTGCCTATTTGCGAAGGATGTTGTATGTGAGCCGGTGGGACTTGTTCGTTTTTTCTCTCTCTCTCTGTTTCCGTTGCATTTCGTTGGCGTTCATTTGCACCAGTGAGTGCTGTGCGTAGCTTGTGGCGCCTACCAGCGCGCGCTGTTAAAATATCTTGGGAGTTTTGTTGATGCTTTATGCGACGCATTATTTCGTGCCAGCCGTGACGGATGAAAAGAACGCGACCTAACCTCGTGGCAAGGGGCCCACGTGAACGTGACTGTACACACTGTACGCGGCGTGCCACGGCGCCGCAGCCGCGCCGGAATGAGATCAATACGCCAACGGCGCGACGTCCAGACTAGTCGTGTATTGTTCGCTGCACCGCTGTCGCAGTGTATAACCAGGGACGTAACTAGACTGTTTTCTCCCGGGGCAAGAACTCTTCTGGGCGCCCTCTTTTTTTTTTCTTCCTTCAAACAAACCAAAC
This sequence comes from Bacillus rossius redtenbacheri, assembly GCF_032445375.1. NCBI lineage: Eukaryota > Metazoa > Arthropoda > Insecta > Phasmatodea > Bacillidae > Bacillus > Bacillus rossius. The sequence goes on from NC_086332.1 coordinate 44,073,331, forward strand.
CAAAACCTTTGTCGACAATACCTCACATCACCACCACATATAAGTTCCTCTATTCCATTTTTTTATTCAACTTAGAACGTAGATTAATGTATTTATTTGCAGTAATTTTATTTTTAATACATAGCAAGTTAGATACTATGCAAAAAAAATTACCAGTTTTTAAATATATGGCGATATACATGTATGTATTTTTCAATACAAATCATTAAGCTATCTGCCCTCCAGATTTTTTTTTGTGTTCTAACACTACGATATTCAAGTAAATATTTATAGTAAAGTAACGTCTGTGTCTCTATAACTACTTTCGAGCATCTCAACTTCTTGTTGTTAAAGTTTCTCTCTCGCTTGGCAGCTTGTGGAAAAAAAAAATTATCAACGGTCTTAGGGGCCAGAAAATTATTTAATTCAATTTAGTTTAGACTGAATCGTAGAAATGGTAACGACGTTTTCATAATAGCTCGGAGAAAAAAAATCTTAGGAACTACCGCATAACACTTAGCATGTCCGACCCTGATCCTCCGCCTGTATAGGGCCTAGTAGTCATTTTCTGATTTTATAAAGAAAATAAAAACTAAACGATAGTGGTGTAATTATGTTTATCCACGTTGTAATCGCACGCAATCGTACGTACTTGTTAAATGTTACAAGTTAAATTTCACAATCAAATAGCTTACTTTGATTTTGAATTCTGCTGTCGGTGATTAACGTCACAGCTTATAGGTTTTAAATTTCTACGCCAGACAGTTGAATTGGTTTTGAGAATCCCACGTTGTCTAGTCCCAGCTGGCATGTTAGAACTCAGTGAATTCAAACTCGCATCCATTATGGTATACTTGTAGAACTGCAAATCAGTTTTAAGTATATATGTAATGATTGCCGTTTCTGTTTTAATAACTGCATTGTGTGATAAAGTTCTTTCATTTCCGCGAGTACAGATGGTAATGAACGAATTGTGCAAACGAATGTGCGATATTAACCTTGAGCACGTACAAGTGTGTCGGACGAAGTACTATCGTGAGTTTATTTTCCCCCCGCGCCTTTATTGTTTCGACTTGTTTGGATTGTTATAAGTGTGGACGTGGTTGCAACATGAGTCGGTATTGCATGAAGTGGGCGTCGTTTCGCCAATTGCCCCGCCTACACGCGGGTATTACTATTCACTGACCCCTAGCTAGACGCCGAAATAACCCGCAATAGTTCAACCTAAGATTTTTCTTTTGTAAAAGTTACGTTACTTTTGATTTGATGTGTAACGTTAAATTCTCGCTAAAATTATTATTTTTATACATATATTTTTCTGGTAGTGTAGTTTTCCGCTCGTTTGGGTGATCGTAACTAAAATGAAATGTTGGCTAGGTTAAGTCAGTGACATTTACTCTAGGATCTTGAAACTGTGTGAAATCTACAAAATCATGTTTGTTTTTATTCCGACCGCGAAGTTGCGCGAGCGAATGGCGAAATATTCGGAAATGATCGTGAGTCTGTGAATCGTAGGCTTCCCGCATACTTGAGGCCTGCTGATTTCTCTTTTTCACTGCTGTTTGAAAGCCTCGTGTTGGGAGCTACTCGGACTCGACGCAGCAGTGTTGCTGAGGAACAAAAATAATGTGGTTGGCAACCCGCTGCATAAAACAAGCGGAGGGTTTGTTTCTAACCCAGCCGCTAATGGAGAAAAATCCCATTTCGTAAGGTTCCCATCACTTCCGTCAATTTTAAACGTATTTGATAAATTATTTTTTGAGGTTTTCAATCAGGTTTTCAATCTTAGTCTTTTTTTTTCAGTTATACACATTTAACGTTTTGTGGCTTTGTTTTCTAGTGTACTAGTTTCACAATGGAAGAAGAAAGCTCTCTTTTTATCTCTCTTTCTCTCTCTCTGCCTTGTCATGCGGATTCTTTATGTACGATCAGTAAAGAAGAATTTTAGTTTTCATGCTCATTCCTTTCACATGAAATCAACATATTGAAATAGCATGTAAAAAAATATTAAATTTTAATTATAATTGATGATTATGTACCTGACACTTATTAAAAATATTGCTGTGTAACAAGCGTGATCAATGGAGGGTGGACAGACAGACGAATACGTCGGCAGTTCACTATGTTTATTCAGTGACTGGCTATAAACCGTTGCAGATTAAGCAGCGTATAGAGAAGTTTTTTTTAAAAAAAAAAAAAATCAAACGCCACTGTTTTTATTTAAAAGAAAATACCTACGAATTCTGTTTGAAACGGAATGATGCATGTTGTGGAAACTGAACATCATAACATCCGCGTTGAAAGTGTGTGTGTGTGTGTGTTTGGGGGGGGGGGGGGGGGGGGAGGGAAGAGGGGGAATTAGAACTATCGCCGAACATGAGTGGTAAAAAGATAATAGTGTATTTTACTTTTTTGGACTAATTTCTCGATCGGTCGTGGAAAGCATCAGTATACCCGGCATGGAACTAGGAACCGGGAAGACGAGGAGGAACTCCACGAGAAGCATCAGCGCACCTGCGGGGTCGTGCATGACGGCCGAGCTGACGGGCCCGCGTATGGTGACGTCGACGGACTGCAGGCTGCTGTCCACGGGGATCGCCAGCTTGCTGCTCCCGTAGAGGCCCTTGTGCATGACCAGCGTCACCTGCGACGTGACACACACGTGCCTGTCCCGAACACAAGCCTCTACGTTGGGCGGAGATGTTCCCCGTGCATTTTGTCCAGGAAGAAGTGTGAAGCATAGCGCATCGGTATAGATCTTTTTCGGGCCACCGGCACCATTACCTTCAAACAAAGTAAAAAACAAAATAAAACAAAATTGCGTCAAGCCTGCATCAGGATTGTTCACTCCAACACGCGAATGAAGCCCGAAGGAATGAAGCCCGAAGATGTTAGAGAGCAAAGGTTTTGCTTCAAACAGTATGTTTCCCCCACATGAATATCTACCCTCCAACCAGATAGACGACCTCAAAAAGAAAAAGAAAAAAAATGAAAATAATGGTTCCGAACTTTCTACGCTACCTGTGCTTTTGGGTTTGGATCCGAGGACTTGGCTAACTCGAAGATTTGGACATGTTACATATTCGTGATGGCTTGTGCACCGAAGAGATTGTTTACGTTGCTGGTCAGTCTATTTTGCGAAGATTGTTTAATGGACAGGATGTAGCCAGGTTTCATGAACAATAATCTTTAAAGTTTTTTTTGGGAAGAAATGTATACTAATTCAAGTTAGAAACAAGCTCTGCTCAGACAAGTTGTTTATTCACGCAGTACCAAGGCAGGTGTGCCGCAGAATGTGGTTTTAATTGCTTATTACAACAACAATTTCCGCAATAAAGGTTATTTATTCTTGCATTTTAAAAATCTGATTACCTACTAGTATAATTTTAAGTATTTATTCTTTTATTATTAAAATAAAAATGATTCAATTTTATTCATAAAGTATGCAATCATTTTATCAATGTTTTGTTATGACGTCACGTTAAACTATCGTCCGTAAACCGACTTTACAGACAACCAATTTTTTTTCCTAACCTAACTAAGAACTAAGTGTACTTCTTGGGAGGGGTCCGGGTTAGGGAGGGAGACTAAGTGCGTCTCAGGCCGAAGCCTATATGCCCTCATCATGCAGGGCATTAGCCATGCAGGAGGGGTAGCATGCATCATGTGCTAGGAGGGGGCCAGAGCGTTACGGGGCTCGTGGTCGGGGAATATAACCGCGGGCGCCTCGAAGAGAGCCAAGCGACGGAATGCCGCCCTTTTTCTCTACTGATAATACATAGAATTTAAGTTACAATTGAGGTGAAACTGAAACCAGGAGCTGATCAGCAGGGTGTCTACAGGACACTAACATCACGTAGAAGCCCCGTAAATAAACAGTAACGACGCTGGAAATCAGGAAACTTTGTTTTCCAGCAGCCGCTTGCTGTCTTTTTTTTGACGTGTCACTTCAGTTTACTATCTCACATTAACTGTAAATAGTTGCGAGACTTGTCCATTTAAATCGCGTGGTAATAATATCCTGAAAATATTGTGGCTTTTTAACATAAAAATAGGCATGTTCCTATTTTGTATTATGTTTAATTTTGCAACAAAAAAAAAGAAGAAAATTTTACATAAAAAGTTGTAAGAAAGTTTATTTAAAGGTGGTGACGAAAGTCGTGAAATCTGTTCACTAAATATTTGCAGGCATTCTGTTATTGGGCGCGATTGATTTCAGTTTAACCATTGAATGTATAGCATGTTCATGTATATATATATAATGTAAATTACATATATTCAATGGTTTAACATGCTCTCGGCAAGGGCTCCCATGCTCGGCTCTCAGGGAAATAAAAAAAATATAGTTCCCTGTAGTCAGGTGTGTAAGGACTTTGCTCCTGCATTTCCGATGCTAAATGTTCACTGTTTTTAAATAAAGTCGTTAAAATAACGTGTTTTCCTTTTTTATTATCTATTAGTACCGTGGCGTAGTATTTTAGAAACAGGACAAAGTTTTTAACAGGGTCGGAACTGGGACTTTTTATATTAATATATATATATATATATATATATATATATATATATATATATATATATATGTAGCCTACTTATGACAAAATTTACACTTGTCTAGCTGTTGCAAATGCACTTAGGTGAAACTAAGAAAGAACCCTTGAGCCGATAACCCTTAATATTCAGCAGTGAGTTTTCAACAGTGTCTCGTTAAAAATATAAAGTCGGGACACAAATTTATGTTATTTAAATCCAATATTTTAATTACGAAAGTGCTTAAATAGCACCAAATTGCACATTAAAATAGAAAAAAAATTTCCGGGGGAGGGCCCCTCCCTAGTACGGGGGCAGGGTGTAAGTAAACACCCCCCGGAAAGAAATCCTGGCTACGCCCCTGAAGGTGCTCACCAGCTGGGGCGGGCGGCCGGCGGTCGGCGCGGCTAGGTCGTCCTCGGCCAGGAACGAGCCGCCGCTGGCCCAGGAGAGGTCTCTCAGCGGTGCCTCGTCGCCCAGGGACCTCTGCCCGCACCACACCACGTGCAGCTGCAACCACCACCACCACCCCGGGCGCCGTGACGTAACCAGGCTATCTTACACCCGGGGCAACAACTCGTCTTGGCGCCCCCCCCCCCCCCAACACCGTCCTTTTTTTTAAACCAAACATAGAAAAACCCTTCCCGACGACACGTCATATCGCCACCACTTATTAATTCCACTATTCCGATATTTTTTTTTATTCACCTTAGGTGGTAAATAAATTTATTTAAAGTCATTCAAATTTTTCCACATCGCAAGTTGGATAAAACGCGAAAAATGACCAGTTTTTAAATACTCGAAGATATAAATGTACGTATCTTTCGATACAAAAAAAAAACCAGTTCATCTGTTTTCCAACATATTTTTTTTTGTGTTCTAACAGTACGATATTCAAATAAATCTCTATAGCTAAAATTACTGTGCCAGTTAAGGCCCCCCCCCCCCTTCTCTAGCTTAGTTAAGTCCCTGAGCCGCGGTGGTCCAGCGGTGTAATCGTTCGTCTTTCCATCAGTGCGTCGAGAGCTCGCTTACCGTCGGGGTTAGGAGAGGAATAGGAATCTAAAGACGCCACTTTGTTTTCATAGTTTTTATGTAATAACAACGTTTTAACTTAATATTGAACATTTGCCTTCGTTAAGGGAGAGATCACATTTACAGAGATTTTCTATTGACAGTATTATTTCAGCTGTAGTCATTCTCGAAAATAAGTTCAATTATACTCTTCACTGTTTTCACTAGGTAAGCCGCAAGAGTAGGTAGTCACTTTTATTTCCAGGCATTCTACTAGATTGTGTACTGTGATTTAATGGCTGAAACCGAGGTGGCGTCTCTTTATCTCTCCGTCTTGAACCCGGATAATTTATTCCTACTGTGGGGAACTTAGCAGTCATTGTCGTTCGTAAATTGGATTGCACTAGAACATAATCTTAATTTTGGAAGATAAAGATAACACACAACTTATTAAAGTACTTTTAATCGAAAAATTATGCTTAATGACTACCTATAAAATGATCAGCATTTCATATAGTTGTAATGAAATGATGTGAAATGAGTACAAAGACCTCAGTAGTTTGTTGGGAATTCAGGGTGATTTTAATGTGTGATGTGTACTACTACTACTACTACTACTACTTCGCCTTTTCTGTGGCAGGCAAGTGCCTACATTTCCCATTAAATAACGTAACAGTAACTCGTAAAAGCGATAGCTACGTGATGCATACAGTAAATTCTTAAATTTTTTACTACCTGACGCTCTGAACGCGCAAAGAAAAATATTTGCGATTTTTAAAAAAAAATAGGCCCTTGTACTTATGTAGGCGCGTTAGAAGTTATAGGTATTTACTTAGCGAAATACACAAAAAACTCACTTTAATTTGGCATGCAAATAATTAATAGAAATAAAATAATAAAAGGACAGGAGTGATATAATAAATATGGTTTTAAAGTATAAAGTCAATCAAATTAAACAAGTTAAATAAATACTCAGTATTAAAATCTATCAAATTTGTTCGAATTATTTATAAAACTTATAATTTTAATCTAAAACTTTATTTTTTAAACTATTTTTGATAATATAGACCATTATTGCAAGAGGTTGAAAAAACCTGGGTTTGGAATGAGAAAATAAATAAAACTTCCCTACCCGGTAACTATCGAATCCATTCTCATTTTTGTTTAACTGTCTAAATATTCACTACAAATATTCTTAAAAGAATTTTGGTTTATCCGACCGTTTCTGCAAGGGGTGAAAATAACAAGGTTTGAAAAAAAAAACTTTTAAAAATAAATATACTATCATTACCGTTATAATTTATTGTATGAATCCTAAACTTCATCTAAAACTTTGGCTGAAACAGTTTGTGATTAAACGAATTATTAACTTAAAAAACATGTGTAAAAATCTAAAGAATTCAAAAGATTCTTAGTATCAATTTAGTTTGAATTTTTTTAAAACCATCTTAGTATTACCTTAAACCTCAATGCAACAATTTTTTATACAACCACGTTATTAGTGCAAGGGATGAAAAATAGTGTCTGAAGGTCAAAAAAATTAAACCTTAGTTGACATATAATATGACATTCGTTCTAGGCTATTTAATGCTGCGTTGTATACTATTGAATGTTAACATTCAATAGTATACACCGCAGTGGATGCATTGAATTAAACATATTCGTAATATTTTCGCTGCATGGAAATAGGGCAAATATTTAATCGTATCATTTTGTAATATTGGAGAACATATATATGTTATGTACATTAAGTTCTTAAAATGTTCCAGAAGTTTATAGAAGTTTCCAAATTATTTCTAGAATAAATAGGTACATACTTCGAAATCTACCTACGCCTGTAGGCTATGCCGAAAGGATTTTTTTTTCATCCTGTGAAAATTTAGTTGCAATTTCACAACTATCATTCTTTGATAACACGCGTAAAGAAGTATAACTTCAAAAATTAAATAATTGATCATTTCAGAAGAGCAGCGTGACTTTTTTTTTAATTTCAACTTTTAAAATGAGCACCACGCAGCGATGCGCCGTTGTAGTTAAGTACAGCAAGTAGTTTTTTTTTTTGGTGTGAATGAATAAATCGCTAAATAGACGGCTAACTACGCATCCGAAGAAAGTGTTCGAACGTTAAGAACGTGAAGAACGTGACTCGGGACGCCCGCAGAAGGACGCGGCTACCTTGAGGCGCTTGGCGCGCAGGGCGCCGGCGGCAGGGAGCGCGAGGCGCCGGTCCGAGGGCCGCCGGGCCGCCAGCAGCAGGACGCCGCCCCCGGGGCGGGCCCGCCGCGCCGCCTCCAGCACCGCCTCCAGCGCCGCCCAGCGGCTGCCGTCCGAGGCGTGCAGCTTCCCCGCTAGCGCGCGCAGCTCCGCTCGCCCACACCGGGTCGCCGTCACTGCGACAAGGGCTCAATGTCACCAGCTGTCGTAGACTGGTGGTCAAGGGGTTGCCTCCCATTTCAGGTCATGATTTTATATTTACAGTAATCACTGATCAACTTTTAGACTTTTTCAATTGTTTAACTTTCACGAAATGAAAAATATACACAGCGCATACTTTTTGTATAATTAGCTGCCAAAGTTACTTTTTTTTTTTAACGTTTTTGGGTTGTACAAATAACGAGAATTTTATTTATTGCAGAACTGAAACTTTTTAGGTTTAACTACAATGCCACTGGCTATTTCATGATATGGTTTGCATTTCTATCACCAAAACTCATTTCATGTTTCTTGGCTGTCAAAAGCGTAGAAAAAATTTGAGAATTTTGAAATGCCAGGTAAAATTAATTAATGTTTTCTGAAAGAAATTCAAACCATATCATGAAGTAGCCAGTGGCATTGCAGTTAAACCTAAAAAGTTTCAGTGCTGCAATAAATAAAATTCTCCTTATTTGTACTACCCAAAAACGTTAAAAATGTAATTTTGGTAGCTAATTATGCGAAAAGTATGCGCTGTATATATATTTTTCATTTCGTGGAAGTTAAACAATTGAAAAAGTCTAAAAGTTGACAGTGATTAATGTAAATATAAAATCATGACCTGAAATGGAAGGCACCCCTTTAACAGTTTTAGATAAGCGCACGCGAGAGTACAACTTTGTTGTTTTCTCGCTTGCAGCGCCACCTTTGTTGAAAGAATGGCCCTTTCCCCAACTAGCAGAGGGTGAACTTGTAAACTTTATTTGGCAACGGATGGAGCGAGAGTGGTCGAACGTCCAAGTCCCTGTCCCTTTGGATTGGTCGTGATAGTAGAGGACGACATATCTCATTTTCGCTGGCCTCCGCGTTCACCTGACGTAACGCCCATGCGAAATTCCCCCCCCCCTTCCTTTTGGGGCTTTATAAAAGATCGTGTCTACGACCCGCCGTTACCTAGTGTTTCGCCAGAGTTGAGACACAGAATAGAAGAGGCTATTGGCTTCCATTACTCCGGTCGTATTAACCAAAGTGTGAGAACAATTTATTGGACTTAAGGTTGGATGTGTGCGACAAGGTATCGTCCAGAAGAGTGGATATTCATAAACAAGGTCAAATACGTAAATAAAAAATGCTACTGATAGCTGTTCATTTATTAACAATTTAACACCAGTTGTTCATTGTTTAAAATAAATGTATCTTCGTTTCCAGTGTGCATATGCTATGGATGTTACTGATATTCCTTATTTTAATGATACGTCGTGTGATTTAACCCTGCACGAAAGCAGCCTTTTAATGACCTACCCATCAAGGTGGAGTGGTGATTGATAAACATTAATTTCTTTCATTAATCAAGCAGCCTTACCGAGCATATCTGGTTTTTATTAAACAACTTCTCTGGTTTTTTAAAATTTTAAATCAATTGACGTGTCAGTCTTATTGCACAAGCAGGCTTTTTTTTTTATCTGCTTGGATTTGGATGTTACATTTGAAGCATGCCCGAACTTGAGGGGAGTGTCTTCACTGGGTGTTCGTGTCGCAGGCTCGTGTGACTAATCTACAGTTGCGAAATGTGGTGCCCGAAAAGTATCTTGTTTATAGTTGTCTCACGCGTAGCCTTTCTTTATGAAATATGAAAGTTTTTTTCTTAATGTGTGTTGTAGGTCGCCATAGTTTTTTTTTGCGCAGTAATTCGTCAGTTTCAGAACATTATGAAAGACATGCATAGTGTACTATGGTGAAAACGTGCCTCTTATAGTTTTTTACTACCGAGAATGATGTTCTGATGCTTGATTATAAAGTGATTTTCGGGAAGACCAGCATCAGGGAAAACCTGGAATTAAGAATTTTTTTTTATTTATGGATAACTCGGGGAATAGTCAGGGAAATACCTGTTAGGTCAGAAAATATGAATAAAAAATCAAATGCTCATCATTTCGCTAGCCCATTAAATGTTTGATGGAATATATATATTTTTTTCGGGTTTAGTGTTTGTTGAAAAATGCTAGTGTGCCAAGTGTTTTTAAGCAGAGTTTGTGTGTATGTATATACATATATATATGTCTTCACATAAACATATATACATACATAATTTGGCACGTGAGGCTGTTTTTAGTCTGTAATAGCGCCTCGGAGTGCGATGTAATAAACATATAAACATCACTGCGTGCATAGTGTCCTATAATTTTGTTACTGTGTAAACAGTTGTCACAATGTTGAAGAATCTGTGTGTTACGTTGTGACTACGGAAGTGTGTGGAATTAACGTGAATATTGGTTTTGGTTATTTCTATGGAAATATCACATGTTCTGGACTATAAATAATCATAAAAGACTGAGAAAGTAAGAGTAAAAAATCAGATAATTATGTATGTTGATTTTGCTGGACTGTAAGAAATGTGTATTTTTTTTTTTAATTTATTGTACTAGCTATATCTGTTCGGTAAGAAAAATCAGGTAAATTAAAATAACGGGAATTTAACCTCAAATCACATTCGTTTGATCCAGTTTTGAATGTCCACAATCGTTTTGAGATTTTTCTTTACGAATTCGGTGTAAGTGTATCCCGGCCTATTCTCGTGTGGATTGGAGGAAACTTAAGTTACATGTAATATTCATACCAAACCACCTGCTGTGCGATGAAGTGAAGCGACGGCGCTTACCTTCGTCGTCGTAAGTCACGAGCAGCAGTTGTCCGTCGAAGATGGTCTCCTCGTCGGCGACGCCCCGCAGGATTGCCCTGGCTCGCTGGAGCGCGCCCTCGGACTTCTCCACGACGACGGCCATGGAGTCCAGCGCGCTCCGGAAGGGAAACAGTTCTTGGACGGCCCGCATGGTGCCGTCGGACACGGGCGCCTCGGTCGCGTTGCCGACAAGCTCTGGCCACGCGTCGAGAAGTGGCGCGGTGTCGACGTCTCTCGCCTCTTGGCTTCCCCGGGGCGTCTCAGTGGGCCGATCTTCCACGAGCTCGCCCGAGTTTTGTGTTCTCCGGGTCGCGGGTTCTTCAACGCCAGGCGTGTGTACTGCAGGATCTGATTTCAAATCGTTCTTACTTTCCACCCGTTTGGTCTCGTTAAGGTGATTTCGTTTTTTATGGAAAGCTTTCTTGTTGGTCGAGGTTGCTGGCGAGTCTCCCGCCGCGTCGACAACGCCCAGCCGAGTTACAATCGGCATCGTCTCGGAAAAATTTATTTGCGGACTTGTCCCATCGTTCGTAATAACATCTTTCCGCGGCTCACTCGTGTTCTTAACGGCGGCGTTTTCTTTTACGAAATCAGGAGCCTCGGTTTGTAGTTTTGCGTGTTTTGTACTCTTTGTCGTCGTGTGCATGAGATGCCCCTCAAATTGCGTGCTGTCGCCGGCGGACGTTCTCTCCGTCACGCGCGGTCTCGCATCTGCGTCGGCGTTCGCGACCAGCGGTGTTTCCTCGGTCGCGTTTTTGTAACCGACGGAATTTTGGCTCGTGTCACCCGTCGCTGCGTCCATGACGGTTTCGTCCGCGTCTTTGGGGCTCACCTGGCCTTCGTGTTTCGATGGAGATGCCATGTTCTCCGTCTGTAAATCTGTTGGTTTTCGCTCCACGAACATCTCTGTTGCTGCGGCATAGCTTTCAGCTGTCCCGTTTGGAAAATAGTAATTTTCGTTCATGGTTTCCGATGTGTTCATCGTGTTCGCGTCTAGCCGCGTGCCGTTCAGATCCGGATGTGTGATGCTGGAGTCCTGAATGGGCGATTCCTCGCCTAAGCTCGCGTTCCCTGCGGTGGCGCGCGGGTATTTGTGCAGTTCCTCGAGTTCCCGGAGCAGGGCTTCGATCCTCTCCTTGATCGCCTCTTCGGCGCTCGTGATCTCGGGGTCCGCCTGTTCTCCGGCGGACGTCGGCGTCGTGGCGTCCGGGGCGACCGCCGCCGCGGCGACGAGCGTCGCGATGAGGATCAGCGTCTTCATCGGAGCGCTTCCTCGTCCCGTCTGCGCTCGCCGACGCTCCGGTGCCGCCAGGGGCGGAGGAAGCGAGCAGGGGGCGGGGTCTCTCACCGTGAGCTCAGCTGGGCGTAGTTGCGTGGTTTCCTCTGCGATACGGCACGGCCGCGTCGCTATCGGGGCGCGGGCCGGCACGCGCCCGGGCATCCGCGTGCCGCTCCTCGCCGGTCATGGATGAGTCGTTCGCCCCTCGCTCGTCATTCATGTGTTTTTATTGGTGACTATTGGGCGAAGTTTGCTATCGTTTACTTTAATATAAACTTAAATAATATGTTTATAAAAATCTTTAAGACTGGTTGTAGTTCTACGTCAGATCACTTAACGGCTCTTGACAGCTAAAAATGATTCTAAAATTCGCGATTTTATGCCGGCTTGCACTGACGGTACTTGAGGCAGAGTGGAGTATTTATATACGAGGGTTATTTTTTTTTCAACCTCCGATCGGCTGTAATAAAAAAACGGGAATGAATTGGGAAATTATTTTAATGTCAAAAGAAACGTACATCTTTACTCTATTTTTCCACATAATCACCGTGCAGATTGACGCATTTGTCGTACCGATGCACCAGCTTTCCAATACCCTCTGCATAAAATGATGCCTCCTGCCTATTCAGCCACGTTTTAACAGTGCCCTGCAGTGTGATTACAGTTTCATTTCTCCATGGCATGCCCATTAATCGATACCCTAATCGCTCGTACACGAATCGACACGTCTCGTAGTGTTTACCCCCTTCCACCAATCATGTGGAGCGGCCAACTCACACCTCAGTTGAAGCTTGGTTATGGGAATGTCAACATGGCTGCAACGATAAACTGTACGGCGAAATGCGAGCTGCGTGGAGTCATCCGTTTCTTACAGGCAGAAGGGCACACTGCAGCAGAAATCCATCGCCGAATGAGTGTTGTGTACGGTGAAAACTTTATGAGCGATGGCGTTGTGCGAGAGTGGTGTCGGAAATTCCGCGAAGGCCGTATTGATGTTCATGATGAAGGTGGCCAAGGTAGGAAGTCGGTAGCAACAGATGAAACAGTTCAGAGAGTTGATGCAGTTGTTCGTGAGAGACGTCGATTCACGATTTCAGAACTGGCTGAACAATTTCCGCTCATTTCAAGGTCAGCCCTATACGCCATTGTTACAGACAATCTCGGATACAGGAAAATCTGTGCCCGATGGGTACCCAAGATGTTGACTGACATCAACAAGGAGCGGCGAATGGCATCAGCCTTGTCGTTTTTGCTGCGTTACGCAGACGATGGTGAACACTTTTTGACTCAAATTGTGACAGGTGATGAAACATGGATTCATTTCGATAATGAAGAAACAAAACTTCAATCACAACAGTGGATGCACACCTATTCTCCAAACAAGCCGAAAAAGTTCAAACGGACATTCAGCACCAAGAAACAGATGGCTACAGTGTTCTGGGATCACCAAGGTGTGCTACTGGTTGATTTCATGGAGCCAGGGACAACAATCAATGCTGCTGCATACTGCGCGACACTACGACGGCTAAGACAGTCGATACGCAACACGCGGAGAGGAATGCTGACATCTGGTGTTGTCTTGCTTCATGACAACGCCCGACCGCATAGTGCCGCCGTAACACAACAACTCCTTGCAAGATTTCGATGGGAAGTGTTTGATCCGGATTTGGCACCGAGTGACTATCACCTTTTCCCCACGTTGAAAAAGTGGCTTGGAGGACGACGCTTCAACACCAATGATGAACTGCAGAGCACTGTTAAAACGTGGCTGAATAGGCAGGAGGCATCATTTTATGCAGAGGGTATTGGAAAGCTGGTGCATCGGTACGACAAATGCCTCAATCTGCACGGTGATTATGTGGAAAAATAGAGTAAAGATGTACGTTTTTTTTGACATTAAAATAATTTCCCAATTCATTCCCGTTTTTTTTATTACAGCCGATCGGAGGTTGAAAAAAAAAATAACCCTCGTATTTGATTAACCTGCAGAGTGTTTTCTAAACGCACACTTATCCAACTTTGCAAACGGCCCTTAGTGTTAATATTAGTGCAATACAATAGCAGGTTACGGATAAGTTATGAGTTTTAAAATTTATAGTTATTGAAAATTCAGTTTCTTATGATGTTGAGCTTCGGAATAATGTGCGTAATTTGCAATCAACGTACCCGCAGCTACAAGGCCTCGCCACAGTCGATTGCCGAAGAAGTGCAAGTGGAGCAAACATGGCGCCAAATAGCAATGCAGTTTTACTACATTCTTTGTAAAGGTTACACTTTCCGTAATGCTCTGAGCGTTACATTTTTTTTTCGCTACGCTACTTTTCGTTACCCTCTGATGACGTAATCGCCTCGACTTACCCGATCGGTAAGGAATTTGCGTTTCAAAAGAAACATAACTTCACGCGGAAATTTTGGGCAAAATGACACTCATTTAGCTAATTAATGAGAACTTTCTCATGTGCGCTTGGCTTTTCTCATCGACGAGTAACCAAGTGGTAAACTCGCCCAGTATAATCGCACTTTTAAGCTTTCTACGCTCTTTGCTAAATGGCACAGACCCCACCCTTCGGCCCGTGTTGGGAAGGGTAGGGCAGGGGAAAGGGTTTACGCCATGTTCAGGCCGGATACGAAAAAGTTGGTTAATTGCATTTTCGTTCTTTGGCTTAGTAACCAATAGTGTGTCTGCCCCTTTTCGAAATAACGCCGGCCAGAAACGGCAACGTGCCCCAGGCACAGGACGTCGTAACTTGGGAACCTCCCCCAGGAACCCAGGAATCCAGCCTGCGGACTTGAGGGCATCTTCGCAGTCTTGGTAGGGCCTGGCTGACTTGAGGAGTCGCGGTGCTTGAGCGGTTCAGTCCGTGCCAGACGTTTCTGTGAGCCTTTCTGGGGGGAAATAATGCCCCTCCCTCCTCATATGTGCAATAACCTCAATCTCAATGCTGACCCCCCCCCCCTTTTTTTTTACACTGTTGTTTTGCTCTCTCTCTCTCTCTCTCTCTCTCTCTCTCTCTCTCTCTCTCTCTATATATATATATATATATATATATATATATATATATATATATATATATATATATATATATAGGGGAAGGTGGGCGAATTCTGCGCACTTAACTTGGGACGTATCTATGATACGTAAATAATGTATTCAGGTGAAATGTTTTTTTAGGGGTGTTTGTTTGTATCATAATATTCATTCATTGTAATGATTCGAAGCGCTAACATAATAACCAAAAGTCATATAAATTTTAAAATGAAATGCTGCACTGCACAGTATTACCACACCCAGTCGGGTAATTCTCCACTGTATACTGGGTAATTGTGCGCATCACTAATTATAGATCTAACCAATAAAATCTGAAAAAAATTCCCCAAATATTAGTGCATAATTAATTATTTTAAATTAAAACACCAAACAGATCAAAGTTAACTAACATATTGGTAGTAATTTTTTAAAATTGGATGATTCAAATAAACAAAAATAAATTCAATTCCACCAAATATTAAACAATCAAATAGACACAAGAAACACACGAGTTGATGATAACAATAAAGTCTCCGAAATTGAATATTTGGGTTAGTATTTTTAATAAAAGACATAAAAACATCACTAATAAGTTTGAGTTAGCTTATCATTGATGTTAAAAAAAAAATTATAAACTAAGGTGACACACATTTTGTTATTATTTGACACATAAATTGCATTTGTAGTCTGTTGGTGAATCCCAGCCACTACATTCTTCATGTGTCCACCCACCACACTTCACATACCTGTACCACAATTCATTATCGCGGCCAAATGCGTCACAAATTGAACACACATCTAGATTCAAAGGCCCAATGTTATCATTATTGCTGTCATTACACAAATCCTTCTCGTTGATTAATTCTGTCTCAGATTCACTCTCTGATAACGTTAGTTGTCTCTTGCATCTTTTGTGTGTTAGCTTCGTGTTTTTCTTGTCTGCTTTGTTAGGCCTAGACCTACTACTTGTTTGGATTTTAGCTTCCTTCTTCCTTTTATTATTTTCTCTTTTTTTTCTCAATCTCTTCAAGTTTTTCTTTCATAGGTGTTCCAATTAAGACTTCTGACTTTTGTTTTCTTGATTTAGGCTCTTTTGGTTTGTTTGTGCTAAGGGATGCAGCATTCTTTGAGGGACCAGGCAAAGGTGAAATGTCTGCCACCTTCACTTGTTGGACATTTCCTTCCGTAGACCTGCGTTCTTTTCCTGTCTGGCTAGGTGTACAGATAAAAGTTACATGAACACCATCACTTTTTCGGAAGATGACATGTCTGAAATTTCTGCCACTTTTGCAGGTATCTGACTAGGTCCAGCATCCCTTGTTCTTTCGCTTCTGCTTGTGTTATTCTGCTCTTCGTTCTATTCAGCCTAGCTGACTTCGATTTCAGTTTCTTTACCACAGGCTTCAAACTCCATGTTCAAATGCTTATCAGGGTTAATGGGTGAAATCCCAGCTGCTGAAAATCCAGAAATCTCCTTTTCCATAGTTGCAACTTTTAAATATGCTCGGTTAATCAATTCGGTGTGTTCATACTGGGTTATTTTCCTGCCTGCTTCATTTTGGGAAGTAAGCCTACTTTTTCATTTCAAAAAATGAGAACACACTCTGTAGAAGGCTGCTTTTAGCGGACTGAAGAATGTTAAATCAAGAGGTTGAAGTCTGTGAGTTGTATGGGGTGGCAGAGATAAAAGGACGATGCCGTTTTCCCTACAGAAGTTTTAGATTATAACTGAAATGTGGCTAGAGTGATTGTCCAGGATCAACAGAATGGGATCAGGGTGTTGTATGAAAGACATTCCATTAAATCACTAAAAATTACATTTACATTATTTGAAAGCAATATTTAAATGCATTGGGAACCTAAAACACGCACTATTTACCTGAAACAAATAAAACTAAGCCTTATCAATTGAAAACATTGAGGGCAATTCTGTGCACTTGTGCATTATTACACTACATCTTTGCGCAGAATTACCCCAAGCACAAACATATTTAAGGCTCGCAATAATATAATTTTAAAGTGATCAGTTAAAGTTATTATAGTGCTCAACCGGAAGAATATATGGTCAACTATTGTTGCAAATATAATTTACTACTAGAAACACACAACTATTGTACCATACCTTTGTTTATTCTTCGCCGAAAATAACAATTTCGATCTGAACCTACACACTGTTGTCGTAACCCAACTAACTCACACAATGGCGTCTCCTTCCTCGCACTAAGTCCTCAGTGTCACCGCCGTGTGGCATCATTATACAGACCGACGCAGTGTACGTCAGTTCCGAGAAACCTCACTGCGCAGTAATACCCGCTGCGCAGAATTCGCCTACCTTCTCCTATATATATTACAATCCATGTTCGATGAAATATTTTTTTATACAGGTGATACTTTTTTGTTCAATATTGATTGTGATCTTTTGTGTTTTTCGTGATAATTTCTATGACACGTGTTTCGGAGATTTTGTGTAATGTGCTGTGGTATCTCGTAGCAATGTTTGTTTTACGAGATACTCCATTCCTTCTCATTGCTACGTAACATCCTGTGCTACATCCTGAAAGTGAGCACTTGTATCACTTCCCCACCCTCCCTCCCTCCATCCCCTCCCTTTTCTTGTCTTCAACTTTCTCTCTCTTTGACCAACTTTTTTTCTGAGCATTTGTGTACACGAGTACACTACAGTATTATCAGTTGAGGTTATTGACTCAGTATGTATAGGCCAGTCCTTCAAGTGTATTTCTCTGCATTATTGCTTTGAACGTACATTTTTGGGAGGAACCAAGCCTCTCAGTAGTAATTACAGGGTTTCAAAAGGGTCCAAAAAATTACTTAAGCTACGAAAAGTAATGAAACTGAAGGACTGGTCTTGAATGTCTCAAAAAAGTTCTCATTAATATTAATGTTGCTAAAGTCTCCAAATTTTATTTTTATGCAGTTTTTTTCTAATTTGTACTTGGTTTTTTTTAAACCCTTTCTTTAGTTTATAGTCGCACATTAAATATAAATAAATGGAGACTGTCTACTTAAATCAGATGAAAATTATCCCTGAAATGATTTTAGCTTTCCAACATAAAAATCTGTATGTTCCTGCGAATAGTAGATATATTTTGTTACTGTGTTTAATCTTACTTTATATATATATATGTGTATGTATGAGTGTATATATATATATATATATATATATATATATATATATATATATATATATATATATATATATATAAAATATGACCCTGGGATAGGTAAGAAAATTTCATAAAAAAAATCTTGAATGATTCATGTATTTGGTTCACTGGGTTTTTTAGATCACCTGAATTATAGTATGTTGCTTCTTTGTGGTACACATGTAAATAAAATAGAAGAAATTAATCATGAGCCGTATGCCAACTTACCTGCATTTTACAACATTGCATAGTTTGGCACCTAGAAGTGTTTGGTTTAGGGATCGGGCATTGCCTGTTGTGTAAATACAAACACATATCTTAGTTAAGCAGGCTAAAGGGAAACTATAATTTAAAGTTAACTTAACCAATACTATCCTGTTGCATTAAATACCCATCCTCTAGCTCTGTTGTGTGTGCTGTAAAATTTTTCTTGGTTAATTTGAAAGTGTTTCCTGTGAACCAGACAGTTAAAATAATACACATATATGGCAGGTATTACAGGTGTTCTTGCATGGTTGTATAAACACAACCATTTTTTTAACTATCAGAAATGTGGAAGATACATATCTTGTCTCATATTTTAAATTACTTCTTATATAATCATTTGTTTTTGTGTATGTGTGTTACTTTATGGTTTAAAACTAAACTAAATCCACCAAAATAGTTTTAAGATTTATCTTGTCCTACAATCATGTAAATTGAACAGGGTTCTAGCAGACAGGGAAAATCTGTAAAACAGGGACTCAAGGAATTGAAAAGGTGTCTTCAAAACATTGAAAATATAGCATAAGAGATACTACTGGATCAGTAATTTTTAAATACTATTGTGTTCTTTAAATGTGTTAAAACCAGTCTGTATTTTAATCACAAATTTATGTGTTATTGAAAACTCATCTGTTATATTTATTTAATGATTTGAAGCATAAGTAAATGTCGATAGTAATTCACCTTGTCACATTCAATAATAAATTGTTTAAAAGTTTGAATAATATAGTGGTTATTAGAGACTGAAAGCATTGACAAGTGCAAAATGGGGAAAAGATTTTATGTCATTTGGACAATTAAATGTAGACGAAACAAGTTTCAATGAGTATTTTTAGTGTAATATATTTATGTTATCTTGAAAAATTGATTGATAAGCAATGGAAAAAATTTTTGGTTCAACAGTGAAAAGGAAAACTCAGGAAAATTGTCTAGAGTTAGAGTATGGGAACCCTGTTGATATTCAACAAGCTCATTGCTGCCATGACTGGCCAGTTCCAAAACAAAGCACACAATGTAAGCTACTCTTTCTTGCATTATTAAAACCACCATTATTAGGCATATATATAGGCTTAGGCCAGAGACTCCTCTTATGCATTGACATTACATTATTTTGTTTGGAAAAAATGCAGTTTACCTTTGAAATTTTATTTTATTGTTTTGTTAAACTCTTTTGCTGTGTATAAAGTGAATGAAATATTTACCCAAAAAGGGTACTAGTCAACGCCGAGCAGTCAAAGGTTGCTCACGAAAATAACAACACAGAGAAATAACACACAATATCTGAACACACATTTCTGTGGAGAAATAAATACAAGCCACTTTAAGGTAACAATTTTACCAATTGAAACATCAAATAAAAACTAGTTTGACTACAGACATGCCACACAGCATAGAAAAACGTCCTACTCGACAATGCCGCAAGTAAAGAATATTTCATGCATTCGAGATAAGTCGAACAGCGCAGTTAAAGATTAAGTAATGACTGTTCGTCACTCTTTCGTGAATTCCTGTGTATGTTTTTTGAGCACTTTGAGCAACACATGATGCCTAAGCAACATTATTTAATTTATTGAACATGTCAACTATCTTATCATTTCATCACAGCATTAAACTTATTGAGTCTTACAAAAATATATGTCTGTTACCTTACATTGAACAATGATAGGAAAAAATTGGTTGTCTGTAAAGTTGGTTTACGGACGATAGTTTAATGTGACAACGTCATAACAAAACATTGATGAAATGATTGCATACTTTTATGAATAAAATTGAAACATTTTTATTTTAATAATAAAATAATAAATACTTGAAATTATACTAGTAATCAGATTTTTAAAATGCAAGAATAATTAACCATTATTGCCGAAATTGTTGTTGTAATAAGCAATAAAAACCACATTAACTTTTCACTTCACTTTATAAACAGTCGACGAAAAAGTTCACGTGTAGATGACTTGTAATTAATTTTAAAAACTGGCGTTTAGATATAAAGTTTAAATATAATTATGAACAAGTTTTCATATAAATAAGTTGTGATCAAATATATATCATCAATTATATGAATCACCATACTTTTTTAGTCAATTGTAACATAACCTATTATTACTGCACTCACCGAAAGATGCTACTTTTTTTAATAATAAAAGAATCTATACTTGAAATTATACTAGTAATCAGATTCATTTTCTTACGTACATTTGACGTAGGAACACATTTATAAACAAAGTTTTCAGTTTTCACTTCTGTCGGTGCGGCGCAAGCGTACAATGAGCGTAACGGGGCACAGCATAATGGAACAATGAGCGCAATGGGACACGGCGTAATGGAACAATGTGGGTAATGGGACACTTTTTCGTGCGTGCAGCCGGCGTTCATCGATTTATTAGACGTCACGTCAAAAAAACTTGGAAATAAAAGAATTTAAAAAATATTTTTCATAGCTAATGCATTTATTTCTTGGTTTCACTAATAATTGTAAAAAAATAATCAAAGCATATACAGGTATCTCAAATAGGCAGTGCGAGTGGAAGACATTATTTGAGATATTATGTTCTGCTATAAATCTGCTGCTGAGTCAAAGGCTATACTCTGCAGGGTTGTCTGTGTTTCCATTTTAATTTTAAATATGTTTGAGTCATACATACTTTGTGATAGTGATGCAACAAGGGCATTTTATCCCTTAAGAAGATGTCACTTTTAAAATTTTCTAATAATGGCTGCTGTCCATAGGTATTTAGATTTTTAAATAGCCACAAGTCTGCTTGAAATTAGTAGGTATGATCTAACACTTTATTTCAGGTAGAATGTTAATGTAGTTATTTTTGTAATTTCATGAATTATGAGTTATAAAATGATTTTTATCGAGAATAGTTGCTAAATAAAAAAATATAACTGTTTCAAACATTTTTAAATCAATAAATTATTGCATATTTTATTTTTGAAAACTGAGGAATAATATTTATAAATCATTGTATGAAAACATTCATTATTTGCCGAGTTTAATTTGCATTTTGAATGATTGAAGTTAGCTAATACATTAATAACATTGGTTCCATTACAGCCACAGTGATGTACTGATTTATTAGTTTAAGATAAATTATGAAAAAGTTTGATAGTTGTTTTATATTATCAAGGAAAGATACTACATTGATCTTATATAGTTGAAACCAAAACATATTATACGTTTAATGTTACTACCATGTGAAAGTTTGTAAAAGATTTGATATATAGACTTATTATTTAACATACCTATTGCGGTAATGTGATTTCAGAGTACTATATAACATGTATTTAAAATTTTTTTAAAATTCTGTACATAAAAATTTGAGCTTTTTTTTTTTTTTCACTACATTATTGAAGAATACTACTCTGTAAAGTTTTTTTTTAATCTTTTCTGTTTCAGATCTGGGTGAGGCAGACAGCTTCTTGGGCCAGGACTTGCATACGAATCCTACACTGTTTGCTGACTCCAAGTCAAACAGTGCCTCGGTCATTAGCTCAGTGGACTTGTTCACGCCGCGGGCCTCGGTATCACATGCTGAGGCTTCTCGCTTCTCCTCCGTCGACCAGACACCAAGTGCTTTGAACACTGCTCAGGCACTGCATTCTCAACAGTTTACCCCTTCGAGCACCGGGATTGTGTCGTACGGTGGCCATCAGCAGACACGCGGGCTCTCCCCGCGCCCGTCACCTTCACAGACACCAGGATCCAGGCCCGACGCTTCGTCGTCTCCCCTGGTTGGGGTGCCTTTGGTGTCGTCCCCGCCTTCGTGGCAGCCCTCTCCTGTCGTCGTGTCGAGAGCCTCCCCAGCCCCGCCGGCTTCCTCGCTGTTCACAGGCCAGCCTCTGCAACAGCCGTTCAAGCCTGAGACCACCTCTCACGATTCACAGTCCAATTTCTTCCACGGCCAGCCTTTGCTAAGGACTCCGTCCGGCACACCGCCACCTTTCGCTCCCACCCGTGCTCAGAATCCTCCGCTGTTTCTGTCTGGTCAGTCTTTGCTTCAAGCGCAGTCTTCCACGCCCCCTCCCGGGGCCACCGGCCCGCAGGCCTACCACCCGCAGCAGCCTCAGGCTCCCGACAGACACGGCGGGCAGTTGGTGTTGCAGGGCCCATCTTCCTGGGGTGCCGCGACTTTGCCCGAGAGCGTTCCTGCCCAGCTAGGAGTTAGCCCGCAGCTCACACCACAGCCACCACCGCCGGCTCTGTTTCACGGCAGCTCGCTGCTGAGGCAGGCATCGTCCGGCCAGAGCAGTCAGCTAGCTGGACCAGGGTTGCCACCACCAACTGCTCCTCCTGCCATTCCAGTCGGTAAGCAGATAAAAAATTGTGTGCATGGCTCTGGTTTTGTAAAAAAAACTTTAATAAAATCGCTCACAACATGCAGTGAAAGGTCTTTAAGGGCCCTTCCTACCCTGGCACATGTACGGTTTTACATAGCTTCAGAAAAAACAAAGCGATTTGAAAACTGCTCAAGATATTCAAGTGCGGTCTGTTTACGAAAAGCATTTAAGAATGCACTTAGGGCCGATAAGTAGTTTTGTTTCTGGGTTAAGTTTTTAAACAGTATTTTTAGAAGAGTTAAAATGGCTAAAAGGTGTGTTTTCAGAGTACTAGTACAGATACTTGAAAGCACTCAAGGAACTTGCATTATAATATTATCTTCATTTCTCCACCATATATTGTTACCATCTCCACTCAGATATCATAGTTGTCCTATGCACAACAAGAAGACTGCCTGTTCAGAGCCTGTGCATAGAGGTGATACCGCGTTAGAAATACCAGCAAGCATCACGTTTATCATCCCGTCTCACTAACACAGATACACCCCTGACTAGGCGGGCCCCTTAATCTGGCATTCTATAGTTTGGCACATTCTGTTATCAAGCTGCTCGCAATCATATTTTTTCAGGTATATTCCACTTTTTGACTCTGGCTACCAGAGCAATTTACTGCGCTGCTGGCATTTTTAGTTCGCTCAGATTTTATTGTTACTATCAGGGTGTATTTCATTGTAGTGTTTTTTTTTCTAGCGGGTTATATTTTACATTTCAAAGGTACATTTCCATAATGATTTTTCTTAAGACCAACACTTTCTGAATTTTTTTTCTTATAGAGAAACTTATTACAACTTGTTTTAAACACCATAGCACTGTATATTATTTTTCTTTGGTATTCCTGTTAAATCTATAGTAATACTTGATGATCTAGCAAAATCGCTAATCCAGCTTATCCATGATTTTGAATATGCCTGCTTGAAGACCTTTCACTGTATAAATTAATCAGTTATCAGTTACGAAAACATGTAGGCCCTATGATAAAAATAGTGTAAAAAATTCTAAGTGATGAAAATATTTGGGGGAATTTTTAAAAACATGTAATACAGTATTTATGCATTAAGCATGTATGATTAAATATTTTTCGGAAGGTGTTGGACTATAATTAGACTGGCTTGGCCTACATGTTGTTGGGGGAGAGGGTAATAACCTAAATTTCAGTAAAACACTATTTTTTCATTCCACATCATATTTTATGCATATTGCTACAAAACTTTTGCTTTAAAATTTTTTTTACCACAGATTACTTTGAAAGTATGTGTTGCTCTGGCTTCGTGGTTGAAGTCTCTTCTGTATGGTCTGTTCTTTTGGCATTTCCGGTCTAAGTGACTGTCAGAGGCAAAGTTAACTTGTTAACTCTGCTATTGACAATTATGACTATATTCCAAAATACTATAAATTAGCAACTCTATAGGGATTGGTGTCAGTCCAGAAACCAAGAAATACGTGGTGACTTAGGCCACCAAAGCTTTAAATCAAATTGAATGCAAGTATGTTGAAATGTTACATTACATTGTTGTTTGTGCAATTAGAATGCAAGTAGAAAGTTAGTTTTATCTTGTGTAGGCCCTTCGCCTAACTCGTACCGTCTTGGCAGCCAGAAGAAGCTGCATTACGCACAGCCTCCGGGACTGACTCGCTCTGTGGTGCCGGCATCGTCCCAGATCCCTCTGTGCGCTCCGTCGCCACCCCAGGAAACCTCGCTACCCCCTGCTGCTGCTCCCTACACACCCAACAATTCCTCGCTGTTTGGAGCTCCTGCCTTCAGCCCCCGCCCGTCACCTGGGGACAGCGCCATCATGGCAGACAGCCCGAGCCCGGTGCCCATGGTTGACTCGCCGTACCAGTCGCCAGCACACCCCGAGACTGGTTCCGTCCCCAGTTTGCTGCCTCCGTCGTTCACTAGCGTGGTAAGGCTGTTCATGCAGTTGTCCAGTAACCATAAAGCTTTGTTTGCTCTTAACTGTCTTATTTGAATGAGTGTAGATGAATTATTATTGATTTAATACAATTTCTTGGACATACGCCATTGCAGTTTTGCACTGTTTGTCATGGAAAAATTCAAGAATGGAATTGAAGAAATAAAAATGAAAACACAGAACAAGCCTAAACAAGCTGATGTAGAACAGATAAACCCAACAATGTACCTAAACAGGTACAGTGGAACGTCTGTAAGTCGTACTTGAAGGGAGAAGCCAATAAATTCGAGTTATAGAGTTTTTGACTTGTGGAGGATTTCGACTTAAGCGGATTTTGATTCGACATAAAGAGGTTGAGATTCATTCTTATACATTTTGAGTTAGAGAGGTAAAATAAATGAAAATTCAAGTTGCATAGGTGACAAACATATTTTTATTTATTATAAATCAACATTATTTCAAAACATCCATAAAATAAAAAAATATGGCATTAAAAAAAGTCAGTAATTTTTTTTTTGCTTTAGATGATTCGGTTGTTCTCTATCTATAGCATTGTCTAAGGTATAAAAAGCAGAAAATTCTTGTTCCTCAGAGTTGCTGGTTTGCTCTATAAAATTCCATAAAGTATTCAATGCGGTTCTTGCCTCTTTGATGGAAACCCATGGAGCGCATGTAGTATTGTTAGAGTCTTCTATGTCATCTAAATCATTAGTATCGGTTTTCTGAGTTACTGAATCAATAATTTCATCATCAGATAATGTCCCAGCAGTTATAACTCCATCATAGCACTTAACAAAGTCCTCAAAGGATATTCCTGATTCAGACACCACTATATTTCATTCTGCAGGAGGTGAAATAGAATATTTCTTTGGTTTGAGCTTCTTCTGTTGACGACGATGAAAAACCACAGTGTACATAACAGTTTTTTTATAGTAGTCACAGTTACATTTCGTCAAGCTTTATCAACCATTCTCATGGCTTGCAATTCATCTATAGTAGAATTATTTTTTTCTTCCATATTATCCAACATGTTCCTGACTACTTCTTACCAATATAATGACTTGAAATTTTTAATAATATTTTGATCCATAGGCTGTAATTTTGATGTGGTATTGGCGGGCAGATATAGGATTTTAACAGCTTTCATTTGTGGAATATCATTATGTGCTGTACAATTATCAAGGAATAACAAGATTTTCTTTTTTCTTTGGCCATTTTCTTAGTGATTTACATCTTGAAAAACGAGGTTTTTTAGATTTGCCGATGACCAATGGTGAGAGTTTGTCTGTGCCCAATATGTTTGCTGCTAGCAGAATAGTCAAACGTTCATTGCTATGCTTCCCACCATGGCATTTATCATTTTTAAAAGTTAGAGTTTTATCAGGAAGACATTTAAAAAACAGCCCCATTTCGTCAGCATTAAAGATATTGTCAGGTTCGTAACCATGTAAGAAATCTTGCAATTCACTTTTCCATTTGTTACAGGTTTCAATGTTGGCACTTGCACTTTCCCCACAAACGTTTTTAAAAACAAGTTCATGTCTTCTTTTGAACTTTTCTAGCCATCCATTGCTGGCCCTGAAATTAGCGAGTCCCAATGATTTAGAGTATGTTTCTGCTTTTTCCTGTAACAGTGGTCCACTTACACTGATATTTTGGCTCCGACACTGCTCAAACCATTTAAGTAAGCACTCCTCCAAGCCCGGAAATTCTGCAATTCGTCGTCTTTTGCAGGACAAACTTTGACCGTTTTGTATTTTTCTTATGATGTCTGATTCATTTTTTATTATTGTTGACAGAGTACTCATTGGTAGGCCATATTGTTCAGCAACATATTTCTTCTTTTGACAGCTCTTCACAGCTTGAACACTTCCAATTTTTCAGCGAGACTCAAAGTTTACAGTTTACTTTTCACAGCACTCATGTTTTAACAATTTTATTTGTAAACTGTTGTACAGATTGATGTGTAGCAGTTGTAACAGTCAACAACAAATAACTTGCTTCGCTAAAGTTCAAATGAAATCAAAAATAATAAAATTAAACACCTGACACCAAGCAAGTCATAAATTCGAGGTAATCCTATTTATTGTATGCTCCTAAATTGATTTCTCAGAAACAATGGTGTACTTACATTGTCGACAAATTCTTAAAGTCGGTAACTTATTTTTCTTCGAACTGTAGAGGTAATTAATAAGTTTCAAATAATCGAGTTGTAAAGGTTGTAAAATAAAACATTGCTATGTTCGAGATATAGAGGTCCAATTTAATTTTTCGGGTTATGGAGGGAAAATCTGTACCAAAATGGCTTGGAGGGACTCACTAATTATTTTGACTAATAGAGGGTTGAGATTTCGAGCAACGGAGGTTTTGGGGCTTGAATGGAAGGGAACACATAATTTTTTCGAGTTTGGGAGGTTTTCGACTTATCGAGGTTCGACTTGAGGTTCTACTGTGTTATGGACAACATAACAATGTCAGCAGACAAATACATTCAGACTTAAAATGAGACAGCACAAGAATTCTGTGGGAGGAATTTAGTCATAAAAAAATAACAGCACAGATGAACACAGTAAGCTAACAACAACTAAACAGTTTCAAAAATAACAGTAAATGCTGGCAAACAAAAAACCTGGACAACGCAGAAAATTTATAAACACAACGATGAAAGTAAAGAAATGTTATGGACAACAACAACAACAACAAAAACAACAACAACAACAACAACAACAACAACAACAACAACAACAACAACAAACTGACGAACACAGTATGTTTCCTATGAAAAAACAGTTGCGATGTTCCACTGTCCGATTGATATGTCTGTTTGTGCCTGATAACGGAACAGATGCCAGTTCCCAAAATGCGGCAACTTTTTTTTGTCATAGGAAACCTACTGTGTTCGTTGGTGTTGTCATCATCATGTTGTCCACAATTCCTGTTTAGGTACATAGTTGGGTTTATCTGTTTGACATCAGCTGGTTTAGGCTTGTTCTCTGTTGGTTTGTTTTCATTTTCATTTCTTAATTACCATTCTTGAATTTTTCCTTGACAAACAGTGCAAAACTGCAATAGCCTATGTCCAAGAAATTTTATTAAATCAAAATTCCACATTGCATGAATCATTTAAAGAACATAGATTAATTATTGCTGAAAATATTATTAGCCATGTTTAAAAACTGAACTAGTTGTTGTAGCAAAAGAGATGATTATATTATTACACTTATACTATCATTTTTTTAAATAAATAATACATTCATGTTTTTGTTAGCATCAGTGAAATAACATATATATGATTGATTTGGTAGATATGCAGTGTAATTTTATTGCATTGCAGAGTCCAGGCTTGAGCGGATTGATGTACCGACAAGTATACCATCACTGGTTCCTGAAGACCGAAGTGGAAGGCAAAGTGTTTTGGAATCCTTTCTCCATGAAGGACTCTTTAGCCTTAGAGGATGCATTTACTTCAAGTGAGTTGTAGTCATGTGTTATTCACACAAATTTGTTGGAAATCTATTATGTTTTAAATGTTAATTCTTAGTTATCTGGTTATATAATAGTGTATGGCATGTGAACTAAGTTACTAAAGGATTGAAGTGATTTTCAACATTTTGAAAATACTTTTAGATTTAAATTTGATTTGTCAAGATCAGTTTTGTTACCAAGCACTTTGGTACCAAGAATTAAATTTGGTACCTACCACATCAAATTACAGGCCTTCAAGCATTCAGTTAAAATTATTTGGAAATGTGAAATTTTTCATCAATAATGGTTTAGTCACATCAAAAATTGTAATAGCAGTATAACCAGAAAGAGATTTGAGA
The DNA here is from genome assembly GCF_032445375.1 of Bacillus rossius redtenbacheri. NCBI lineage: Eukaryota > Metazoa > Arthropoda > Insecta > Phasmatodea > Bacillidae > Bacillus > Bacillus rossius. Next base: position 44,101,759 of record NC_086332.1, read on the forward strand.
GTCCTGTACCAAGCATTAAAAAAAAAGTTATTAAAAAATGAGTCACCATGAGAATTTATTCTATGCTCAACACTTTCTTTTTTAAATATTTTTTAATGGTTATTAAAGATATGTTGCCTCGTATTATTCATGTTCTGATATGGTTTTCTGATATGAACTTTCAAATTTTTGTACAATTTAATAAACTAAGGGGGCTTACAACATTACTTAAACATAGATAAGTGTACACCGACACATTAGGACAAGTAGGATAGGATAGTGGAATATTTTGGGTTGCAGTTTATTTGAAGTTTGATCTGTATGAATTGCATCAAAATAAAGCAGCACTGAGTAGTAAGTTGCTTTAGTGTCCCTCCCAGCTGGCCCAAAGTGTGTTTTTTTTAGAGTGGGAGGATTAAATAAACAACATGAAAATTTAATTTTGATACAAGAATCTACCCCACCTTGTTTCACCAAATTTTTAACTGATAAAAAATTATTATTTGATTATAGGAAAACATTCTTAGTCGAGAAATTTCTACTTTTCTAAACAATAATTTAAATTATTATTCTTACATTTGTTTTGGTCAACATACACATATTTACCTAGCAGTAACTAAAGAACTGCTAAAACTGTATGCCACCTGGTAGCATTACATAATTTTGAAAAGAAATGTAATTGAGGGATGCTGAGCAGAGCTTGTGTGTATAGTGGTACACAAATCTGCATTCATTTGCAGTAAGTTTGTACTCTAAACAGAGACATAATTAGTTTTTGGTAGGTTAAGTTATTTAATATTATTTATTTAATGTTTTGTTACTAGAAATTACAATAATACCACACCAAATGATAAGGTTTTACAGTTATTGAGGAAATGGTATTTATCTGAATATTGAAAGATACAAGTTTCAACATCAACACACACAAGTTTCAACATCAACACATGTGAAGTGAAGATAGGCTGTGCTAAGTACAAAATGGCCAAATGTTCGCCATGTGTCTGCGACTTATGTAGAAATAATAATTGGTAATTAATGGGTAGGATGTAATTTTTGCATTTTAATTCCAGGCAGATGGTGCATTATTTGATTTGTTGTTCTTCTATTATTTACTCAATCAAATTTAATTGTGTGTGTAAAGGGATGAAGTAAATATTATTATTAGTTGAATTCATTTAACTAGTGATGGGGGCAAATTAGCAAGCAATGAGGCGTTGTGTCTTCCAGCTGACATATCACCAGACACTGTTGTCGCGACGAACGGTGGTCGCTACGACGTTAACATCCTGCGACGTGAGAGGCTGGCTGTGTACTGGGACGAGCCACCCCACGAAGTGCGGCGTTGCTCATGGTTCTCCAAGAGCATGCTGGAATCACGCTACATCCCCTATGAAGAAAACATATCGACGCGGTTGGAGGAGGAGTACAAGGTGGCGGTGACGACGAACACGTGGGGGAAACGAGTGGAACTCCCCAACGGCGAGGAAATAGTGCTTCGCGGGTTCAACGATATAGTTCACTACCCCAACTCGATGATGCCTGATGCTTGGGGTGGTCCTGTGAGTACAGTTATTGTACTTCCTTGCTTTTCCCAGTAGTTTTAGTGCTGGAAATTAAGTTGGTTCAATAGATGTACAACTTTGGGCTTGGTTTGATCCTGTCGTTTATTGGCTTGTGATTTACACTGCTTTAAAAATAATGTGAGAGACTGACAAATGCTTCAGCAAACATTCAGACTTCAATTCAGTTCAATATTGTGATGTGAACAGGGAAAACAGAGAAAACCTGAAATAGTGAGGGATTATGAATATCTCTAAAAATTGGGGAAATATAGGACTATACAAATATATAAAGGCTCAGCCTGTATCACAAACCTATTGAATGGTAAAATGTACTTTGTATTGGGGTTTAATCTAATTTTATTGCAATGCTGGTGTGTCAAGTATTTCTGTGATGATGGCTCAGAGTGTGATGTAAGTAAATCACTTTGTGCATAGTTTCCAGGCTTTCTTTTTATGTTCAAACAAAAGTTTTTTCAAGACATTAAAAATCTAAAAATGACTTAGGAAGTGTTGAGAAGCAGCACAAAAATTTATACATATTGTTTTTTTTTTTTCCATAGGAACACTACAGGTTTTGGTCTATAAAATGGCCGGAATAAATGAGGGAATTTTAAAACAAACACAGATTCATTAGCACCACACTAACTAATTGTGTATCAGTATTTATTTAGTTATTTGTATAAGAATACTCAGCTATCATCGGAATGTTTGTTGAAGCACTTGTCTAAAAAGCTTCACCGTATCCTGGATGGAGCATATAAGTGCATTATGTGGGTTCAGGATCAAATTGTCTGAGAGTGCATGAGGATAATTTGTGTTGTTCAGCAACCTCCCCAGAGGCCACGCACCGTGAAGCGAGGGGTGGACGAGTTTCACATCGAAGAAGGAGAGTCTGATAAAATTGATCACCTGCTGTTTGTGGTGCATGGCATTGGCTCTGTGTGCGACCTCAAGTTCAGGAAGGTCGAGGAAGTGGGTAAGTACGCTCTCCGTGTTCGTCGCCATGTTCATTCCACATCTGCATTTTCTGATGGAATCACAATGTCAGTATTTTTTGTTTCTTGTTGAAAAAACTTTTTTTAAAGTCGGATGTAGATGTTTATTAACACACTTATTACAAGGAAATGAATTTCGGTTGCAAATAAAAATATGAAATGATATTTAAATATTTTTTTGTGAGTTATTACGTAATATTTTTTTTTTTTTTTTGCTGTCAGAAAGGAAATGCTGTTGAAATTTTGTAGAAATTTGAAATACAGAATTAATTATGTTACATCAATTCTCAACCAAAAGATGTGAATTAAAAACTAATTAGTTTTATGTATAAGTCTATTTTATCATCAATGAAATAATTTTATTTGCATAGAAACATGAACAAAATAAATATATATTAATTGCTAGTCTATTACCCTGTTGATCTGCTAAAATGTAGTTGCAAAGTTTAATTTTTATGTGAATTTTAAATTTTCAGCTAATACATGACGTATGTAGCATTTTTCCTGTAGGTTTTTTTATTAGCATTGTAGTTTTCTTGTATTACTTTTGACTTGTTGCATGAGCACCCGACTCAATCTGAGATAAAACGATTCTAGTCCAACTCAATCTTGGATTTAACTAAGATTACACTGAAAATGTGTTGCGCGAATGGAACTACCAAATTTTTTATCTTGGATTCTTTGATACTAGTTGCAAATGTTGTGTGAATAAGTACAAAACAACAATTTTTCTAAAATTCTTCTGTTGATAAGCAGCCATCAATAGAAAATGATGTAATTTGGAGAGAATTTTTTTTCTGTCTTATTTTGTCTTAACTGTAAACTTTGATCTCAACATAGTAAAAAACAAAGATCAAGTGGAATGTTTGAAGATGCATAATCTGAAGAAAATGTGTGTTGCTTATAAGACAAATTTATAAATCTATAACACAGGTGACTTAAAGTTATAAGTTTTCTTAAAAAAATTTTTATCATTGAAACTAATGATTGTTAAATTGATAGCATGAACGTAAATAATTGACCGTTACATAGTTATATTTTTTAGTGGTAGAAAACACTGCTTGGATCTCGGATTGAGTCTTTGAAACACTAAAATGTGTGTTTCCAAGTATAATCTTAAGAGATTTTGAATGGTGCAATGGCTATGTGCATTGATAGTAGTACCTCATACATGAATTATCTGAGATCTGGAAGGTACTCACATGGTGTGACTGATCATTTGCACTCTTAAATGAAATAAATGGTTAGAAGTACTGGAAGATTTAAATATGAAACGCTAAAAATGTGTGCACATTTGTAGTTCTTGTTACAATTTAAATCAGCAAAATAATATGCGTGCATTTAAATGCAGATAAAGTTTGTTTATAACGTTTGGAAAGCTGTGTGGAAATGTTTCCAAGTAAGTGCGTCTTTAATCCAGCACATTCTGTGATCAGACACCAATCGTGCCACTTGTGTTCAGATTATTTATTCTGTGGATTCCAGCTGCCGGCATGCATACTGTGGTGCTGGTGTTTTTTTTTTTTTAGTTTTGTCACAGTGTTTCCTTTTTTGATAGTGGGTTGTATTTGACCTTTCACGTTTTTAACATTTGGTAATTCCGTTTAAAACTACATTGACGTTCGGTAACCTGGCGAAATTGCTAATTCGGCACAGCTGCAGTGCTGAATGTACCGGCTTACAGACAGTTCACTGTACTGTCTATGTGGGCACTATCCGGCTGGTGTGAACCGAACACGTCGGCGCGCCTGTTGCCAGTGGAGGATTTCCGGAGCCTGTCCCAGCAGCTGGTGCAGTCGCACTTCAGCTCGTCGTTCGAGCGGGGCGTGGCCAGCCGCGTGGAGGTGCTGCCCGTGTCGTGGCACTCCACCTTGCACGGCGAGGCGACGGGCATCGACCGCAAGCTGCGGAACATCACCCTGCGCAGCATCCCCAAGCTGCGCCACTTCACCAACGACACCCTGCTCGACATCCTGTTCTACACCAGCCCCGTCTACTGCCAGGTGTGCTTCCATCAACACAGAGTTTTTTTTTTTTTTAATCAAAACATTTGTTAATCAAATTTAATAATACAGTGAAACTATATATTTTCCTCAATTTACAGGAGTTCCTAGAAGAAATGATAAAAATGTTCAGAAAACAAATAATAATTAGTGAATAAATCTTGTTTTAGTTTTGTACATTTTCCACTCCTTTTAATTTAAACTTTTTGTGAAATAACCCACTTGCAGTGTAAAATATTAAAAAATAAATAAAAAATAAAAAAAATTAGATTTGAAATATAAAATTATTCAATTTGAATTCAAAATTTTTCAAATACTTTCAGACCCCTACTTTTGATAGCACAACTTGCATGCTGTAGTCTGTTTTTCACAACTTCTTGGGAATTTTTTTTCACAATATATTATAAGTCAGAAATAAAAATATCCTTTTGTAATTTTTAAATAAAGTATAATTTTCTCAACATTTTATTAAATTAACAAACCCAGTTAGGTGGTATTGTGATTTTTGGATTTCTATATTTCAGTAAATCTATTAAAAAATTGTTTCCGTTATTTACTTTTTTTTGTTGACCTTTTATAACCATATATTCTCAGTAAAGTTAGTCTTTGTCTAGGAATATAATTAAATTATGTACAAATTTTTTTTATTAATATTGTTGTTATTTTTCACTTGTACCAATAAGCTACTTGGTGAAGGTGGTGACTTATACAAGTACAAATCTCTAAATTTTAGGTTTTTACAAATTGAAGAGCATAGTTTTTAAAAATAATGTTTAGAAGTATTGTAAATAGTTTTTCTGTCATGTTAATCATGTTACCTGACTTGATGCTGCAGTACGTATTTTAGACAGTAAAATATATTGTAGATTTTCCTGAAACATGCAGTGTCAGAAAACACTTTAATATATAATAATACACATTTAATTATTTTGAACAATTTTAGATAAAACTTCTTATTCCTTTTAAATAGTTTAATCTACTTAAATGAAAAATTTAAATTTTACAGCATTAGAAATGTTTCTACAAATTTTAAAGGGTGTTTCACATCCATTAAGTTAGATTATTTTTGTACTAGTTCAACATTTTCAAGCAAAAATATTTGATTGTTTGTCGTACCTGGCTGTCCGAAAGCATAAAAAAAACAATATGTAACATTGGTACCGTACTAAACATTAAAAACATTAGCACTGTTTCGAGAAATCCATAATAGGGTGCCGTGGGGAAATTCTGGCACAGGGCAATTATGGCAAGGGCCTATAATGTCTGTATATTTAAGTTTAGTAGCACAATGCAAGCATAATTGTTAAAAAAAAACTGTTTTCAGTACCTGTACTTCTAAGATATTATAAAAAAACTGTTTTCAACTGCCTGGCGGTTATGTTTTAGCTGGGCAGTTATGTTGTTAAAAAAAAGTCAATGTTGGTAAGTTTGCATTTCAAAACACTATCAAAAAATAAAAATATATTAGTTTACTATTTATAGAGAGATTATTTTATAATGAAATCAGGGTATGCAAATAAAACATCCCTAATTTCAACCGGCTGTAGTCCAACACATATATAATAATATTTCTACACCACTAAACACACAGTATTATTAAATTTTTTTGGTTTTGCAGTCGGACCACTTCAACATGAGCCTGAGTTACACGTAGGATGTCGAGCCAATTGTCCAATTCCCACCAGGTTGCCTGTAGCATGCGTGGGGTTACCATCACAAGAGCATCTCTGATCCTTCCATGAAGCTGTTCCGTAGTCCATAGTTGTCACTTTGGTGGCATACACTTTTCCTTTAACATACCATTATAGAGAGAAATTGAGAGGAATAATGTCAAATGACCGGGAAGGCCAATCCAACTGTGTGTGAATTCCCTATTCAGTTTGTTCCTCTGATACACTGCATGGAAATGTCTTCGAACAGAGATTATGGACCCCATTTCTGCGTACCACCACTGTTTGCAATCTTTAAACATTTATTGCCATTTTTAACACCTGTAACAAAAGAAAACGTCAATGCTGTCACCTTCCTTTTCATATGTCATTTCAAATTTTGACAGCTAATCTTAACATATACCACCTGTCACTGTACATGTATTTGTCTTAGAAGTGTTTTATGAATTTTTTGAATTAGGGAGGTTCAATTCTGACTTCTTGTACAATGGTTTTAGTTTTAATGTGTTTTATAATGAAATACAATGTATTTACTATTTAGCATCTTAGCACTTCCTTGTATAATAGTAAAAAACCCTCCGGAATACATTAAATACAAAAATTTATAATTTTTTTCTGTCTTATTTTAGTGAGATAAACTATCTAATAAAGTAAAAATATTTTGTAGGTTGATAGTTAAGTTTGAAACTTTCATGGAAAGTTTCCTGATGCCTAATAAAATTGTGGGTGTGAATGACAGAGGTAATTTTTTTTGTTGCAGACGATAATGGACACGGTCGGAAACGAGCTGAACCGCATTTACGAGAAGTTCCTTGAGAGGAACCCCAGCTACGAGGGAGGGGTGTCGCTGGTGGGCCACAGCCTGGGCTCTGTGATCCTCTTTGACATGTTGTGCCACCAGAAGGTGCGACCCGCTGAGCTGAACTCTGACGCACCAGCTGATGGAGATGACTCGTGCTCTATTGTAAGCTGGAACGTGTACAGTGCTGTTAACAAGTTGTGCTACTTTGTGTTAGCGGTTGATTTGACACCCAAGTTTTTCTTAGTTATTAGAAGGTAGACGGACATAATAACTAGTGTAATTACTATTTACATCCTAAGCCATACTCATTAAGAATGTGGTTCTGATGGTACTATAAAAATTATATTCCTTTCTCTTGCTGAACATGATACAGGAATATTTTCAAAAGCCCACCCTAATTTCTGCTATACCTTCTGTCATACCCATAACAGTTTCCATAGCACAAGAGAAGAAAAAATTAATTACTATACACAGTACCCAACATGCTGACAGAAAAACCAGCAAATGCAGTTGCTGACCAAAGCAGCTACATATCAGAATAGAAATAAATATGTTGCTGTCAATTAATAATAAAAATACTGAAATACATGAAAATATTGGAGGTTTATTGAAAAAAACAGAGCAAAGTTTCCTTAGTATAAAAAAAGAAAATATTCTGTGCAATTTTGGATTTAATGAGAATGAATTTTCCGTTATGTTAGTTTGAAAAAGTAGTTCATAATATAAAAAGTATTTCTGCTTCAATGTAGGTTTTGTTTATGATATAATCATAAAATTAGCCTACGTTTAATTATTCAGTTCATTGAATCTTAAGTGTTATTATGCTGCTGAATCATATATTTTTAACTATGTTAATTAATTTCCTTATTATTTGGCTAATTTGAGTTTTTATATATTGCATTAAACCATTAAATAATAAGTAACCATCTTGAAAGGAAAAAAAGTTAAACTAGCTAGGCCTTAATTTTTAACTTTGTTCAGTTGAATACTCCAAAAAATTAATTTAAATATCTTAATTTTTTTCTGATACTGTGATTTCTTACTGTATGTATATAGATTATTTTTTTTTCAATCTCTTTAAAACTGTGTATATTTCTTCTCAAGCTTTTGAGTCTTTGCTTTTTAACTTTGATATACTTATATTCTTATCAGCCATTTATGTTGAAACAGCTCTCCAGCCTAGTTGTTGGAAGCAACATGGCCGTATTTTGTGCCCGGCAGGGTGCAGAAGTGATTGGGGACGAGGACGCAGTCAGGAAGGTTCCCCCAGAAGAGCGGAAGTTGTGTCAGCGCATGAGCTATGTCATGGGCAGAGCCGGCACCGGCCAGCCGTACATCACCTACCCCCAGATCAAGTTCCATCCCAGTGCCTTCTTTGCCCTCGGCTCCCCAATCGGTGAGGGATTACGGTACAGTGTTTAGTGTAGTGTAAGGAGTGTGTGTTGCCTGCACTGGGTTAAGATATTGGCACACACTCTATTAGGCTCGGACCACTTACTTAATAAACACTGTCCACCCGCCCCTAGAAGTACTAATGCTCTAATTAATTCCAGAAAAACAGAGCGCTAATCAAATACGTTTTTCCCATAAGAAATTATGTTAATCAAAATTTGTCTTCCATCTACCATTTTAATCAGTACTGCCCCTTTTAAAATTAATTTACAGTAAAAAATACATGTTTAAAATATATTAGAAGTACATTAAAATAAATGTTGAATAACATGTTGTAGTGGGTAACTCTCCAGTAATAAATTTAATAATGCCCAACTACAAAAGAAAAGCTTTATTTTCACCACCTTTTCACAGCTCCTTCCAAAACACCGTTACAAGCCTCTCTCTCGCTCCAAAGACAAAGTTCCATATCCTTCCGCGGTCAATATTTGCACTTACTTCAACCAAATATACATTTCAAAGTAACATAAGTTTAACAAAAAAAGATACAAGATTTTAAACCACAAATTCATTTACTTTACCATTATTTAACAGCTTGCAATAACTTCTGGCAACCTATAAAGAAATAGTTCCGACACAATATGGCGGCAGCCTACAGCAATTTTCTCTCAAATTAAGTGAAACATCACTTGGCCAATCACAGCTAACTAGGTCACACCACAACACTTTCAAACACCTCTTGGCGCCAGCTGGACGACCCTTCCTTACTCCTTCTTCCCAAAACCCGGCTTAAACTTAAATTTATAAATTATCTCTGCCAGAAATCACCAACAGAAACAAAGGAGTTATAGAAAAACATTTAAGGAATGCAGAGACAAATATTTCAATACGAAACATAACACAAGAATAAATATTTTTTTATCTTCTCAAAACCCCATGCTAAAGAATCAATGTTAGGGTAGGTCAGTGCCTAACCTTCTTACAATGTTAAAACCAAACAACCTGAAATTAAATTTAAAAAATTCACGTACCACATTGTTTACATAATATATCTTGAGTATAGCATTCCTAAGTAGGCAATAAAAAATTTCTGAGTTAAAAAATAATGTTATTAATATAGGAGATTGATTTCAGTTTCAATAAGACCTTAAAAAGCTTAAATTCAACTTTTTCTTTTATTAAAAAGATTATTTAACCTATTAACGTAATTCCCGACACTGTTGTTTACTAACTGCATGTCTGCCATGATTTGCCACTAGCACATCCAAGTAGGATTGAGGTAAACTAGCCCTGAAAGCTTCTAGCTTTACTCCAGAGCCCCTACTGACATGCGGGATGGCGTAAAATAAACGTTCACTGAACACTAAACACACGGGCGTTATTGGTGATGTGATAAGTATGCAATGATGGAAGCAAATTGCTATTAAGGAAAGAGTAAAATATCGCTACATAGTTGATTTGTTGCATTAATTCGTTGCATTGCATTTAGTACTATGTATTGCCTTTGTGCACGGAAATTACAATTCACGTCAAAGAATTGAACAAGGTTACTTTGAGGGGCGGGTGTAAACATCACAATTGTCCACAGACTTCATGCTAAATGCACATGTCACCAGTGTCAAGATAAGAGTTCATGTGACCGTAGTCCTCTAGAACTTTTTACCAACCAAGCAAAAAAAAACCCTCCCCCCCCCATATTTCAAGTACATCATTTTCCAGAAAGGTTTTGCTAGCAATCTTCTGTCCTTTATTGTGACACTGTTTCTTCAAATGGGAAGTAGGCGAGTCATTCAACTCTTAAGAAACAGTGTGACATAATGCATGCAACACTTAAGAGAGCATTGAAAACTATAAATACCAAACACATCATTAAAAAAAAAAAATAGTTAACACTGGTTGGTTTGTTTTTATTCATATTTTCCAGCCATGTTTGTGACCGTGCGAGGGAACGAGATGTTGGGGGAAGACTTTACCTTGCCCACGTGTCCGGCATTCTTCAACATCTTCCACCCCTTCGACCCGGTGGCGTATCGCGTCGAGGCCCTCATCAACCCCGAATCGACCACTCTCAGACCTCTGCTCATCCCGCATCACAAAGGACGGAAAAGAATGCATTTGGGTGAGTTATTGCATGTGTAACTGTAGGCTTCTTAAGGCCGTCCCTGGTCCAGCGACTTGATAGGGAATTGTAGGTTAAAAAGTGTTTTCTACATCTTCTACAATTTTTCAGATAAAAATTTCGTACTTGGCTTGTTTGCTGCAGTTTTACAACAGAAATCATCTGTCAGATTAATATTGTAGAAAAAATATTGATAAGTATTTTATTTTACGTTTTTAAAATTAAGGAAAACAGAAAAAGTGGTCTAAAAAACAGGCTGTAAGATATACAAATATTTAGAGTCTGCAAAATTTTTCCTTTTAAAGTAAAGACAAAAAAAGTAAGCGGTGGCATACTGCTAAATTTATTAGAACAAGAAATATTTCGTATTTTGCATTTTCAGCTATTTTTTCTGGCCGCGAGTAGGTTCACTTGCGCCTGTCTTGCGCGCGGGAGCGTGCAGCCGGCTGCCGTGTTGCCATTACTTCGGACCCATCCTCGGCTAACGGAATCTGACCCCACCTCCTCCGTGCCAGTAAATAATCGGAATGGTGCGGAGTACTGTGTCAACGACGAAAAGAAAGCTAAGAACAGTGCTATCAATTCAGAGATGCATGGATGTGCTGCGAAAAGCGAAAGGTTTGAAGAGAAGGTGAACCCAAATTTTTTATAGTTTAAATTATTTCTTCCATTTACTGTAAAGTGTGTTTGGGCAAAAAATATTTTGTGCCATAATGTGCTTTACAAAAACTTCCAATTTTTTAAATTTGAAATGTGATCAAGTGACGCTTTGCAAACTAAACTATCCTGATTCAAGAAATGCGTTTATTTTTATGTAAGTATAAGTTAGGCAAAAAATCCTCAGTTTAAAAGTAAGAGTAAACAAACAGTTCTACGTGGAAAATTAGATTTGGTAAGCATGTAAACAAGTTAATTTTCAACCGACTTAAAAAAGGAGGTTCTCAATTCGGTTGTATTGTTTTCATTCACGTGAGTATTATACTGTCCAAGCCAAATTGTTAGTTACAATTAGCCATCTTTTAAATTAATTGCTGCTTATAAAAATATTGTGCCTTACAATTCAATATATATTATTTCAGTTCCTATGTGTAAGACTTAAAAAATTAACATGGCTACATTGGGGAATTAAACCCATATTCAGCGGCAAACTTAATTTCTTAGCACCATTCGTTACTCCGTCAATAATTTTTACTTAATTCGTCTACCCTGAGAATCTCAGTGCACTAGCTCTGAGATCTCTCCCCCCCCCCCCTCATTTTTTGTTGGAGTTCAAGACAATGTGAACCAAAAGTGGAAACTTGAAACTTGTACCTTAGATAGGTTAAATATTTTTTACATATTATGGAACAGCTTAGATCCGCTGTGCGAAAAGTTTCATAATGGATTTCATACTTGCATGCTAAGGTTTACATTAAATAAAAGGCTCAGTAGATTAAGCAGCCAGTAGGTACATATACCATTGTATTATTACATAACATTTTAAGTTGTTCTGTTCTTCGGAGGAGAAAGAATAATTGTAAATTTTTAGACGACTTTCTGAATGTAATTTAAAGATAAATCCCTTTATCAGGCATTATTTTGTTTTTACTTAGGAAGCTACATTGAATGAATCCACATAGCAATGAGACAACAGTTTGAAAATCTTATTAGTTGCCTAAAAATGAGTATTTTATTTAATTTTAGTATACCAATATTAGTCACAAAAAAAATGGAAAATGTATTGGGGTGTGCGGTTATTCGTAAACACGAATAGTTGCGCAGTTATTTATGAACTATTCACATTCGGAAGTCGAATATCAAAGATTAAAATTGCTAATATTTACAGGCACATCTGTAGTTGCTGGTTGTTACTCAGGTGAAGCCAAACTTCTCTTTTTTTCATAAGATATTATAGTCGTCATTGCTTATTTGCCGATATACAGTAGACTCTTAATCATACGACACTTCACGATTCCAGGTAAAAGCATCGTTATTGTCATTTGGACTAGTTTTGACCATCCCCGATCTAACCTAATAAAAAATGTTTTTTTCTCTTGAATCCGTATTCAACCTTCTCTAGCACGAAAATAATACTCTGTTATATCTAACTATTTATTTCCCTTAGTAGATGGCTGTCTTATGAAAAAAAAACTGATAACCTTACAAGTACATGTAGGACCTGAATTGATACCAAAACAAGCCGTGACACGTGACCGTTTGTCTGGTAGCTAGCATCTACAGGAACAATATCAGCATTCAAATAATGCAGGGTATATTTCACGCAATGTTACCTCACACACTGTGTGTATGGCAGTCCTCACCGCCGCTATGTGCCCAGTCGTATTGTGACGCTCCGCCAAAAAGGTTGCTTTTTTCGTTATGATAATAACAATACGTGGAAGTAAAAATGGCAGTTACAGTTATAGACTCTGGTTTCTACCTACTTATTACTTTTTGGTAACCAATGAACGTTTTAAGATAAACACGTTTTAAATAGCGAAACTAAACAGATTGACATACAAAAACATTTATATATATACGCGTTACAATATGATAACACCATCTCTTAGCACTCGCCGCCCACGACCGTGATACCACATTCGTGAAATGTCAGCCTTCACGTGACACTCCTGGAAAGAGATCTACAGAACTATCAGGAGATTGCCGCTACTTTCGGGCAGCTGGAGGAATGTCTGCCTCAAGTGGTGTGGGTATGTACGTGTGAGGACGCTCAGTGACAACACGGAACGAAGCGCTGAATCTCAACAGTAGGCCGTCGACCTTGGGTAGCTAACACAAGCTGGCTGGTAGTAGGGCCTATAGTTCTCTTGAAGAGGATCTCAACACGCGGCACCCATGAGTGCAACAAGTTATTTTCCAGCCTACTTCCTTCAAATTTTACAAATTCTCAACTCCCCCCCACCCCTCCGTTATTCATTGCGGTCATGGAATTTGGATTTTAATTTTAATTTTAAAAAGTACAACACTGCACTTTTTAATATTTCTATCTGAGAAATGTGCATATTAATGATGCTTACATTGCTTCAATAGTTAATAAACATGGTACAATTTTCACTTTGTCTGCAAAAGTTAATATGGTATTACTATTTTCACTACATGTGTTCTGTATTGTTATGTATCTATCTAAGTGAAAATGTAAGATAATTTTTTGACCTTGAAATTATTCGCAATAAATTTAAAAAAAAATCCTGTTCGATTCAAAATTTTCGACCACCAAAATACACTATTCGCACAACCCTATAATGTGATAGATTTGTGTAGTGAAATATGTGTACATGTGAATTGCATACGTTTTCTTAACGTTACTACTACGATGATTTTTTTAAAATTTAGTTTCGGCAAAGACAACTTTCCAAGAAAATGATAGAGAATGGAAAAAAAACTAGCTATTGCCATAGGGAACGTAGAAAATAATACACCACATATTAGTGTCGTAGGGGACGGCGGCTGGAATAAGAGGACTGACTGACATAGTTTCAATTTAAGTGGAGTGGTGAGTTATCTTCCTGTTTACACCAATGCTTCCTTTATAGTCTGTTGTTCTTAAAATAAAATATTTCAGTACTTACAACATCCAGTCAAAATGTCCATGTTAACATTTTTTTTTTTTTTTTAAGAATTGCATTATCAGAGCCGAAACAAACCAACTCTTGTACCTGGGAGTGAAAAGGAAGTATTGCTTCGCATGCGAATTTGCAAGACTCAAAGACAAAAAGGTGAATGAACATCTTTGCTTTAAAAACTATAGTGGTCCAAGCACTGTAATGGAACAAATTTAAATAGTAGAAGGGTTCTGCGGGAGTGTTGAGCAGCACATGTTAAAATACTTATTTTGGTGACGGAGATTCAGTGTTTACTTTAGAATAAAGCAGCGAGTTCCTTACGGAAGGGAAGTCATAAAAATTGAGTGTGCAAACCACATTGTAAAAAAAACCATTTTCACAAATTTTCCAGAAATATGTCATTTCCACCATCTGCGCGTCGTTTGCTTGAATCAACAATAGTAAGATTAAAATCCGGCGCTAGAAAAGCAATCGAAATTGCTGGAACATCTCTTGTTGGTACATCTATCGTTCGATTAAAACTTGACATAAAAAATGGTCCTCATCATGTATTCGGTTGTCACGAAAACTGCCGTGTAGAATACTGAAAAAGAAAAAATACCAATGAAAATTTTGTGACATTTGTGAAAGAGTCGGGGATTATGGAAGCTATTGAAAAGGCTCTTGATCCTATGGTAATGAAATCTGATAGACTCGTACTTAACAAAAATAAAAATCAGGTTGAGCGATATATGAGTATGTTAGCTAAGTTTTCAGGTGGAAAACGGGTAAACTTTGCTAAAAGAGGCTCTTATCACGCTCGTTGTATGGGAGCTGGACTGGCCCATGTCAGAGGCCCTAGGTGGCACTTCATCCCATGGAAAAACAAATTTGGTCGAAGCCCAGGAAAATACTTCCAAACAGTTTTAAAAATTAGCTGTCTCCAGTATGAAGATGGCCCTCCAAATAAAAAGAGACGACTAAACAACACTCCTGGTCCTGATTTGGAGTATGGTCCAAGTGCTGAAGACATTTTGTGTCCTGAAGACGTGTTGAGTCCTGAAAAACTTGATACAAAGATGAAGTTTATCCTCGAAAACCTGAATCGGGATGCAACAACATAAAAAAATATTCATGAGTTGGAAAGAAGGAAGTACTGTTGGTCAACACGAGAACACTAAATGGAGGGATGCTTCTATGAACAGACTTACAGCATATAGTTTCGGTTTTGTGGTAAAAAGAACACATAAATCCTGTCACTGTCTAGTAAAATAAATTTTGTATCACAGGGAGATAAATTCCAAAGCCGTTCAGTTTGGACGAGTTAACGAAAAATGTGGCTAAGAATATGTAATCCAAACTAAAAAATGTCAAAGTCGAAGATTGTGGCTTTTTTTGTGCACCCAAGCTTTTCATTTCTCGGAATATCTCCAGATGTACTAGTGGCAGACGATGGTTTGCTGGAAGTTAAATGGTTATTTTCAGCTGGTGACGATAAATTAAAGGACTATATTTCAAAAAAGAAAAAAAAAAACGTGTATCGAAGAAAAACTTGGAGATTTGCGTCTAAAGAAAACCCACTTTTTTTTTTTTTTTTTAACCAGATTCAAGGTCAACTTGGCGTCTGCAGTAGAAATTATTACGACTTTGTAGTTCTTACGAAAAATGATTTCCATGTTGAAAGAATTTTGTTCGACAAAGAAATTTGGGAAAAACTCATGCTGTCAAAGCTACAACATTTTTTTGTGGAGTGCTTACTTCCAGAGATAGCAGATCCATTAAATACCCGAAGACTAAATACGCGAGAGCCAGACTTTGTAAAAGAAGCTCAAAAATCACTAAAGAAAAACATAAAACAGATTACTTCAGTTTTGGTTTCCTAAATGTTATGCATGTTTTCTTCTGTTTTTGACACAGTCCTAATATAACAGTGTAGATAATATTATGATCATATTTTGATTGTAAAAGCAATACGATTTTTTTTTAGAATTTAGGTTATCAAAATATATTTTATGTTTATTTGTAGATTAAATTCGAACTTATTATAAATTTATATAGACACCTCTTTTAATAAAGTAATATTATGTGTATCGTAGCAGTGAAAGTGCTTGAAAGACTATAATTTCTCTGTTTAAAAACGTATGTCAACATGTTCATTTCAATCTTTAATGTTATGCTAAATTATATGTAATTAATATATTTATTTAAATAGTACACATATTGTATAACTTTTTTAATGGTGTCTTTCAACGGTATCATTAATGTACATACATAAAAACTATCTTTGTGAACTCTCTGTAAAATTACACAAAAAAATCTGGCCAGAGTATCATTGTTTAATACAGCATTAAATTTTGTATAGTGTTTGTTCCTGTACATTTCAGGATGTATTTAAGACATCACTTTTTTAAAGTATTTAGTACAATTAAAATAAGTTATTTCTTATCGAGTGAAAGGTTTTTTAGTCGATTAGAGTTATAAGACTGTGAATTATTTTTTTATTGTTTTCGGTTTATGCTCGAAATTAGACCACAAAATCATACCCGGGCCGAGATTATTCATCAGAATCTCTGGCTATAAGCCACTCTTCAAATAGTAACTAAATCCTAAATAAATAAATTGTTTCAGCGAAGAAATTGTAGTTGACAACTGTTTAATTGAAAAGGTATGTAAAATAACACGTGCCCATATAACGCGCACAGCATGTGAAGGTCGTGGATCCTGGCGGAGCTGGTGT
The DNA here is from genome assembly GCF_032445375.1 of Bacillus rossius redtenbacheri. NCBI lineage: Eukaryota > Metazoa > Arthropoda > Insecta > Phasmatodea > Bacillidae > Bacillus > Bacillus rossius. Next base: position 44,118,560 of record NC_086332.1, read on the forward strand.
CTGGCCGCGAGGAAACATATCGGGTGGCAGGGAGGCAGATAACCAAGGCACTAAGACAGCGGCCAGCGCGCGACTGACGACTTGGCAACCCCGCGCGTGGAGTAAGCCTCGCCGCAGCCAAACGCCGCACATTCGCGACACCCGCGCGCTCTATCGGATAACGACTGACAGGACTGGCTCTTGTATCCCGTTAAAGAGAGAATCTTCTGTTGTGTTGGTACTCTGTGTTTCATTTAGTAGTGACAAGGTTTTATGTTTTTTTTTTTTAGGCTAATTTAGTTTTTAAAGAGGAGATATCTGTGTTATTATTTTTATTTTTTATGAAATCTTTTATTAAAAAAGATAGAATATTACTGAACAGATATTACACTTAAAAGTTCTATGATATGAAAACAGTGTCATTTTGACTGATGCATTTTTACAATCTAATGATTTGTAATAAGCATGTCTAGCTACTTGGAACATATAAAATTAATCGGTTTAGTTGTATTGTGTTTAAAAAATGTACTAGTGCTGTAATGTAAAAATGAGTAACTAATAGCAGTTGCAATATTAAAAAGGAGTACATATAAACTTTTTCCAATTTTTTTGTGTAAATTGTGGTTAAAACTTAATGCTAAAAATCAAATTACTGTCATTGAATTTAATATTTAAAAGATTACGTATTTGTCATAAGAGTTAAGTTTTGATTAGAATTACTGATAAGTTTCATGTTTTTAGTTGCATTTTGATGCTTGAATTTTGGTTTTTTATGATGTATTGACATGCTTTTCGATGTTATTTCGGTTTCATCTCAATTAACCATGTAATCTTGTTCCTACCAATGAGTAACCAGTTGCCACTAAGGTTGTTGCATAACTTGTTCTTACGTCTTAAAATTTCAGTAGAGTTTATAAATGAAGTAGTGTAAATGATTTTAATAAATGGTAGTAGAACTTGGCTTAGCTTCACTTTGTCGACAAGAGTCAATAAAAGATTGGCCTGTAATGGATGTAGAGGAGTGTGATTGTTACTCGGTCTTGGCTTGTACCAATTCTGATACTGCAGTGATGTGTTGTGTGCTCCCCTTGCAGAGCTGAAAGAGACTATGACTCGCCTTGGCACCGACCTGAAGCAGCGGGTGGTTGAATCTGTACGCAGCACCTGGAACGCCATGTATCAGCTGGCCATGTTCCATCGCTCAGATGATGCCATGTTGGAGGAGGAGGTCAATAAGGTCAGTCGTTTGCTCGACTACAAACCCAGGTTTCTTATTGTTGTGCGCATCGTACTTGTAAGCTGTTTGGAGATTTATGATAGCTAGAGATGGTGATTTATAGCATTTAAAATAATGACATTTAGCATTATGAATTTGAAATTTAGCATTTTGTAGCATTTAAAAAACACAATTTAGCCAATTCTCACATTTTACATTACTGAAGAAAAGTATATTTTTAAAAAAGAAACTGTTGCTTGCCGTTTTACCGACTTTTTTCCTTCAACCGACTTCTCGGTGAATCTTTTTTTTTTTTGCAGCCTGATGTCCCTCAGATTATAATGTGCTTTTCAAGTAAATCGTTTTTTTTCCATTCCAGATGGTGATTACATAAATTGCGCATTAAAATATTTGTATCACTTTCCTATAACTGTTCACTTTTGTATTCATTTATGCGGTTGCGAATGGAAATGACGTTTCGTCCCATTTTTACCACGAGAAATAACAGTATACAACACATTCACGAGTATGCACGTATTTGTAAACACGCAACATTCCACAGACTACACAAGAACGCGGCTTTCACGTGCAACACAGACAGAAAATGGGACTTACAATTGTTAGCGCAACGAAGCAGAGACGTCGCAATATAGTGGCCTAAAAACTTGTACTCTGCAAGATGACTGACAATCTTCCAGCTAATTGTTCTTTGCTTTGTTTACAATCGCGAGGTACGGATGGCCATTCTACATTCAATATTTACGAACAATAGGAGTTGTGAATGACGTGACAATAAGATACTTGTGCTGAATACGCCATAAAATAATGGTTTCTTTTGATACTGAACTGAAGCAAAATACAATCGGTAAATAAATTGTGTAGAGTGAAGACGAATCTACGTTTTTTACCTTGATTTCGCATTTATCTCGGAATAGTCTAGATTTAGCATTTTATAGTGGAAAAAATATAATTTAGCATATTTTAGCATCTATTTAGCAAAAACTAAAAATCACCATCCCTAATGATAGCCAATGTGACAATTTTTAATTTAGCAAAGACTGCATAATGACTAATGATTAGTAGAAACTGTTAGAGGAAGGGGGGGGGGGGGGGGGACATTTCCTTGCCAATAACTAGGAATTTATTTTCACTCCCCCTAATTCTAACCCAGAAAAATCTTAGTTTTAACTGTAAAAATAAGTTAATTTAAACTAACAAAAAAGAGTGGTATAATTTATGATACATGTTAATGTTAATTAGTTGGCTGTCCTGTATAACTACTTTAGGCCAATATTAAAGAGGTGAGGTCAACATTTAAGAGATAGCAATGTTAGTTAAGGATGTAGAGCAAGTGGGTGAAGTGTTTTCGTCAAGCATAAAGCACTGAATAACGCATACACAAATATTTGTGTGCATTTTAGTTTTCAGTAACTTTTTATGGAAAAGTAAGTACAGTAGAACTTTGATGATACATTCCCATTTCATACATTTTCCCGTGTCATACGCTGATTAATTTTGGTCCCGCCGAAAGTACTATATTTACAATGGTTTACTTTCCCGGAACATACACTTATAAAATCATTGATTTCCCGTTTTATACATTTTTACAAAGCGGAAAAGTCCTAAAATTCACAAATTATTTTGTTATATTCCTCCTGATAAACTATGTTCTAATGCTTTTATTTTGAAAAATGTTCATTGTTTACCTTTGCAAACGTAAGAAAATAACTTCATCGCACCATAGATATGGATAGTATCAGGAAGACTGTGCACTTCGCTAGTAGCATCTATGGCCAGCACCAAGCGAGACTAGTGGTGCAAACTAGCAATGATTATGAAAATGGTGCACGCGCTTTACCAAGGCACGGATCTCATATTTTGTGCATTCATTAATCTTTGAACTGAATATACCCGTTTGTTATTGTTTTCTTACGATCGGATTGTTTTGTATTTTACTTTTCTCAATTTTAAATTTTATTGAAAATTATTCTGTTGCATAAAGTTGTTTGTAAAATAAAACAAACAAGCAAAAATTTCTGATTTTTTTAATTTCTAATTTAGGCTTGGTGACTTTCCCCCCCTCCAAGAAAGGACTTCTTAACATTTTGTAAGGCCACTGTTTCTCATGTCAGCTTTACTTGATTATGGACTGTATTTTACATTACTGGTGGTTTTATTATATTTATATATAATGATGAATTCATATCTTTCATTAATATGATGCAATTATTTACACATTATGTATTTAAGTTTAATCTGACATTGTGCTGGTATGCTAGATTGGAAAACAATTTTATTATTGCCATTCCCTTGTCATACACTTTCCCGCATAATACACAATTTTTGTGCCCTCCGTTGAAAAGTGTATGACAGGGATTCTACTGTACACTCTTTATTGATGTATGAATTTATTTAAGAATATAGGTATAAATTGAATAAATTATTATGTACTGTGTATGGGCAAAAAAGCATATTATTCTTAAAAGGAAGCTTAAATAATGGTGCCTAGCTTTAGCAAGCATATAGTGGGAAGATAATTTTTATATGACAATGTTAGTGACTTGAAATAACAAAAGAAGTTTCCTGTCAAAATATAAAATTATTTCTCTATCCACAGGTTTTTTGAACAAAATATCATCACATGTGGGCATTTTTAAGGCTTCATTTTGGCCAAAAGAAAGCAAAAGCACAGCATGAGACATACCCTCTTTTTTTCCATAATTGTCACACTCATATTTTAGGGCAACAAAATTTGGATTAAAAAAAAAACACTAGTGTAAACGTCGCATGATGTTTTTGGTCCCGCTATTAGATTCCGAGCGCTTTGTGTAGTTATCTATTCGGTATAAAACAATGTACATATTTTAAAGTAGAAATCTAATATTTATTCGGACATTACCACTTACTTATTTAATTAACAGAAATATGAAGCTGTCTGATGTGTAAATTTTCTTTTAAAGACTTTTTAAACGTTATAACCTTTATCTGTTCGTCTGCGTCGCCGCGGTGTACCGCTTATAAAAATGTAGCCAGCGCTAGTTGGCATCATTCATGTTTGGTTATGTTGCTTCCCGTAGAGAGCACACACACGTAATCGAATATCGATATTTTGCCGATTCATGCAACGCGCACTCTCTGTTGAGTGCAGAGTCAACTACATTTGATGGCCCGCACACCGTGGTGTGTACTACAATGATAGTTATGCGTTCGTTCAGACTTGCATTCGGGTCACAGATTTTGTTTTTCTATTTAAAGTTGAAGAAAGTTTATTAATTTAAATTGTTTGGCGTGCTCTTGTACACTCCACTTTTTAATTAAAAGTACTTTCCATGAATGGGTTTTGTTTTTATGAATAACTTTACCAAACAAACAATTTTTGTTCCGAATAAACGTCGCACCCCTACTTTACATACTTGATTTTATTATAAAATGTGCGACAATTATGCGATAAAATACTTTAGTTTTTAGTAAAATTTGCATGCAATGTTTTTTATTTTTAAAAATATATTATAATAAATTAAAAAAACAATTTAACTTGATTGAATTATTTTAGTAAAGTAGACGTCTCGGGAATAACTAACATTCAGTTGCTACCCATTGTGACAAATAAAATGAGTGCCATAGGGATGGAATGTACATCTTACACTGTGAAATCTGAGAAAATGTGTGCCCTTTTTGTTTTGCAAGTACAGTACATCATATTATACTGGTAGTAAATTCGTTTAAAAATTCTTGTACTTGCATCAACAAAGAGTGTAGATTTTTGAGTTTAAAATTTTTGCAATTAACATTACGTACTACTTGTTACTTTAAGAACTAACTGAATTTGTTTCTTCGTTCAAGGAAATTATTGTATCCCTGCTCTTTTAAACATATGACAGAATGACAACGACTTTATGTTTGCGGAATCTGTTGAAAGTATCATCTTATAACGGTTCAGACCTCAGTCTATTTCTAATTAGTCAGGCTGTTATATATTATTTTTATATATATATATATATATATAACATGCAGAAATTTAGTGGGTGCCGGAAATAATGCTTTATTTCGTGAAATGTTAACTATCGGTGATTTTTAAATGAAATACTATCTCTGAAAAACATTTTACTAATATGAACTGTTTTTATTGCCTTTTACCACACACTTCCAAATAATTCATAAGAATTATCACAAAACACATCTCGCTGCTTTTAAAACTATTTCCTTTTAAATGGTACCTAAATGTTGGGACGAAACAATGAAGACTTCCTTACGTATTATCAAAATGACATCCCTAGTTCTCATGTGACTCCATACTTGGAACAATGACAAAACGACTCACGTCTGAGTTGTTGTGAGCTTTTGCTGATGACCGTGTACAACAAATTCTATTTCCAATGTTCTAGAATAAGAAAAGTTCTTAGTAGACATGGCCCGGACCATAGCCTGAAACATGCTTTAACTCACTATATTATCATTTATTTTGCAAACCCTCACCCTCACGATGATGAGCAAACTACTAACGAATGACATGACTATCGCCATCCATGATCCATGAAGAAGGGAGGTGGTCATGTGTCATCCCACGAATCACACACAAGCTTTAAACATACTTCACAAAATCGGCCTATCAGGGCACAAGTTGCATACATGAAAAAGTTTACATAAATATAGCCAGAGACTTTACAATCTCTGTCTCTTATTAATTCTAATGATGCATTTGGTCTTGAGTTCTCACACTTTGCTGGAAACTACCATTTCTGTCGCTCTCTTGCACTTCAGGGCATCACCAATTTCTCTTAGCAACAACTCTTTCACAAATACAAATGATGAAACTAACACAAACTATCAAATAAAATAAAATTAAATATACAGTACAAGAAACCTACATTCGGTTACCTCTTAACCTAACCTACATGCTGAAATAAAAAAATAAAAAAACTTTTAAGGGCATTCATTAAAATAAGAAATATATTTTAATGCCTCCAGATATCAGTAAAAATAACCGAAGGTTGGTACAATTGTCTACAGTGATGAAATACATCTACATACATAAATTCAGCTATCATATCTGAAACCTCAAAACAGTCAAAAAAATTTATTAACTTTAAATAAAATGTCCCTTGGCAATGTATAAATCGATATCATAATGCCATACTTTGACATAAATGTCTAAAGAAGTTAATGGGGTTTCAATATTGAGAAAAATATTAATCTGTGCCCCAGCCCCCTGAAAAAAGTGCTTTTGTCATCATGCCGCAACTTCTCCTTATTGTCACACAACCACAGTGTATGTATTGTGGCCCATTGCAGCACCTAAGAATGTGAATTAACTTATTTTAACAAACAGACATATATAAAGGGGAAATTCTGTTAAATAATTGATAAAAATCAGTGAATGTACATATGCTTACTAACATGAATAAAAAAAAACTCCTTTATAAAGGATTCATTCGGAAACACCAAATAATGTATGTAAGCTTATTAACCAAAAATTAAAAAAATTATATTTTTTTTATGAGAGTTATTTGTATCTAATTATGTCATGTCTAAACTGCTGAATTCATTTCTATTTCCATGGCAAATTTGCTGTCATACTGTCTTAGTGAATAAGGAAATAAACTCCTAACTCGGAATAAGAACTCTGGTGGTAGCTTCTCAGTATCATGAGATCTCGTCAGTTGTGAGCACCACCTGAGTGCAGTGTGTTTGTGTGTAGGTGCTTGAGCAGCAGATGAGTGAGCACCACGAAGCCGAGAGCTCAAGCTCGACCAACGGAGATGTAGAGAGTGATATGTTTCTCGGACGACTTAATGGAGGTCGGCGAATAGACCATGTGCTACAGGAAGCTCCATTGGAAAGTTTCAACGAGTATGTTTTTGCAATGACCAGCCACGTGTGTTACTGGTTAGTACCTTGCATCCGTACTTGGTCTTATATGTAGATTACAAGCTGAATTGACAGTTTTGGAAGTACAGAAGTACCTTTTACTTTTTCTCGCTCCTAAACTGTTTTACTATTTCTTTTTGTAGATTAGCAGTGTAATATGAATATAGTATATACTACAACACATTTTAATAAAAAAAAAAAAAAAAAAGGAAGATTGTTTAAGTTGTGCAATTATTTTTATCGTCCAACTGAAAAGGGTCAGATTTCCTTCACTTGACAAGGAAGCTGTTTGTACTGTACTAAAATAGTACAGTAAAACCTTAAAACAATGACATATGCATAATGAACTTTTCTATGAGCCCCAGTCAAAACTGAATGTAACACAAGGCATTTTTGCTTGACAAACATTTTTAGTTTTTTTTTGGTGAAACTTCCATTATAACAACAAGGTAATTCTCAATCCATATTATTTTTCCAATTAAAGTCAGTAATTTACTAATATTTAATAAATTGTGATCAGAACCGAACAAATCACAGTTTTGAAAAGTATTTAACGAAACGTGGAACTGAAAATTGTCATATTTAAATATTAACAGAAAATTATTAGCATAAATTGAACACTGCATAACTCTGTCCCAAATACTAAAAAAGGCAAGATGTACAAGAAATATACATCATCTCCTTGTGGACTTACTGATGTATGTGCGTGTGTAAATTTTTGAAGTTTGTTAATTTTAACTATTATACTTAAAATGATAAGTGTTGTATCCAGGAGTGGTGGCAATTTGATACTGTATACTTTCAGTTTGTAACAAGTCACAATCGTGCCCTGCTAAGACGACAGTTTCTTGCACAAACATAAGGGTCATTCCATATGAAATCAACCAGAGGCTTTAACCTCTACACCTTAGATTTTCACATTTTTTTGTATATTGGTAGTATCAACTAAATACATTATAAAACTATTTTTTCTAAAAAAAAATTTTGAGTAGTTTTTTTTGTATAAATTTTTGAAAATTGCAAAAATAGCCAATTTTAGCAATGTTTTGGATCACTCAAATACTTGTAGGTTTCCAACTAATGGTGCTAGAAGGCTGTTTGACAGCTCATTTTAAAGGTCATTGAATGGGCTTCAATTTGATATGTAACATGACCAACTTCAGAAAAACAAATAATTTTTATTTGTTTTCAAAATTTTTAATATTGAATTTCTAAAAAAACACCATTTTCGATTTTTTAAAAAAAAAAAGTATGTTATTCCTATATATATTGGTTAGATTTGTGCCAAATTTCAAGGTGGAGAATCTATGGAATCATGAGTAAATAAAAATGAGAAGTTTAGTAAATGCTTAAGGGGGCATGGTAGATAAATAAATGCTTAAAGCGTCAGTTGGACGTTATAGGTTTTTGGAAGACAACATTGAAAAACTGCAAAACAACAATCCTACATAATGTTATTTGCCAACTTTATTAGCAGACGTCCCAAAAAGACAATTCTCGAGCGTTGTTTCTTCCGCAGCAATTAAATGTTCGAAATTACCAAGGCAGAAGTTTTGTCTTCAAGTAACCTTCAGTTTTTAATTAATTCATTTAGCTCTGGTTTAGATACCATGCTGCCTTAAGAAATAGTTGCAGCAAGGAAGAGTAGCATAATTTTACATAACATTTTGACTTAGTAAAGTATTCAAATTTTATTGTTATAGACTAAAATTTTTTTACAAATTATAAAACACTGATAAAAAATCTTACTTTACATTCATCCAGTGTTCTTTGATTAAACATTTGATCAATATGATAATACAAATCACGTGATCTTGCTGAACAGATGTAGCCTAAGTTCAAAGCACATGATCTTGCTGAAAGGATGTAACCTAAGTTATAACTGACAAAACATGTTACTGTGAAATACGATAACTTTTGGTGGCTTGCATTTATATTGGCAAAAAATAATGAGAATAATGAAGTTAAAGTCAGTTTTTTACATCCCAAAGAACCTGCTGCTTCCTTTTTTTATCCAACACCAAGAGCCGATATACTAGACATTAGAACTGAAGATCTTCTTAAAAAGGCTGAACCTTGTACAGCAACTGGGAGAACTTTTACACTCACTAAAGAAGAGATTGTAGACATCACACCTGCTTGAACGAAGTATGCCACAACCTAAGTGAAAACTGTAAATAAATAAATATATACTAAACAGATTTTTTTCATGAGCAATTATATGTTTTGTCAGTTATAACTTAAGCTACATCCTTTTAGCAAGATCATGTGCTTTGTATTATCATATTGATCAAATTTTTAATCAAAGAACATTGGATGAATGTAAGGTAAGATTTGTTATCCATGTTTTATAATTTGTAAAAAATTTTTAGTCTATAACAATAAAATTTGAATACTTTACTAAGTCAAAATTTGATGTAAAATTATGCTACTCTTCCTTGCTGCAACTATTTCTTAAGGCAGCATGGTATCTAAACCAGAGCTAAATGAATTAATTAAAAACTGAAGGTTACTTGACAAAACTTCTGCCTTGGTAATTTCGAACATTTAATTTCTGCGGAAGAAACAACGCTCGAGAATTGTCTTTTTGGGACGTCTGCTAATAAAGTTGGCAAATAACATTATGTAGGATTGTTGTTTTGCAGTTTTTAAATGTTGTCTTCCAAAAACCTATAACGTCCAACTGAAGCTTAAAGCATTTATTTATCTACCATGCCCCCTTAAGCATCTATTAAATTTTCATTTTTATTTACTCATAATCCCATTGATTCTCCACCTTGAAATTTGGCACAAATCTAACCAATATATGTAGGAATAACATACTTTTTTTTTTTTAAAGAAAATCGAAAATGGTGTTTTTTAGAAATTCAATATTAAAGATTTTGAAAACAAATAAAAATTATTTTTTTTTCTGAAGTTGGTCATGTTACATATCAAATTGAAGCCCATTCAATGACCTTTAAAATGAGCTGTCAAACAGCCTTCTAGCACCATTAGTTGGAAACCTACAAGTATTTGAGTGATCCAAAACATTGCTAAAATTGGCTAGTTTGGCATTTTTCAAAAATTTAATACAAAAAAACTACTCAAGATATAAATTTAAAAAAAATTGATTTATAATGTATTGATTTCTTATTATGAAAATACAAAAAATCATACAAATCTGAAACATGAAGTTTCTAAATTAATTTTTCTTTGGTTGATTTGATATGGAATGACTCATAAATACTTGCAGAATTTCTTGATGACTGTTGCAGATAGTAGGATGTAAAATTCTTTTGGTTAATATAATATTATTCGTAACTTTCAATGGTTGAAATTCAATAAAAGAGTTTGAAATAAAGTTTGGAATTTATTCTTTTTATAATAAAAACACTACAGGTCCATCACAATATTGCGAACTAACACACTCGTTCAGTTTCGCCAATTGTTATTTGCATTCCTGTGCCTTAACGAAATAATGCCCCTAGCGACTCTGTCTCGTCTAGGTACGAAAATATATTGGAAAATACTTCCAGTGACCAGTGGACCACCCGGGCCGCACATTTGGGGCCTAGAAATTCTATTTAAAGTTCTAAAATTGAAAAAAAAAATCACTTGATGAAAACTTAATTGCTGCTTGGCCCCGGCATCCAGATGTGAAATTGTCCGGCCTTACAATCTCATGATATGTTTTTATGAGCCGCACGTCCTCTCAGCACAGTCCTTGAATGACGACTGATGAACTCAGCACATCACCAAGCTTACAGAAAAAAAATCACTTAGGTGGGGACTTCCCCAAAATACTGCTTTACTATTCTATTGGCTACACATATGATTTTTACCACTACATACTATTCAGTGATTCCTTGTCCAGTGGGCCTTCCCCCAGTTCTCTCACATGACTCAGTCCTTCTCTCAAACCTTTGTCTCTCTTTAATCAAGTACATATTCTGGGATTCCCCAGTCCTGGCGAACATCTATCTTTCTTACACAGGATACATTAAATTGTCTATCTTTCAGCGCTGCTGTCTAACCTCACATTTTTTTTTTTTTACCAGACCCATTGTCCCACGATCTAAACCCATCACTATCACACTATGAACCACATAAGTAATCAAATTTATATTTTAAAAGACACTATTTAAAGTAAATTACATATTACAATCCACTCTTGCATAAACAGTAACCCAACCAATCAAGTGAAAGCCCCTAAAATTTCAGTAGAGGCATTTAGAAATAAAATAATTAAATGTCAAAACTAAATACAATAATATTACTGATGATATAATTTAAATACAAAACTAGGTCACTGTGACCTGGAACTTACATAACCATCTGATTCCTTCTGAACATAAAAATATAATATTTATTACTCAAAAATTACTTTTAGAAGTAGGGCTTTAAACATTACAAGTTTAGTTGTACAGAAAATTTTACTGATGTATTAATTGTGGTATGGTCTCATGTAACTATGTAATAATTTATTTTATTCATCACTATGGTCTGCTCTGTTGTCATGCATGACTCATGATTAGTGATGGGCCGAGACTCGAAAATTCGAGTCGAGTCGAGCGAGTAGCATCAGCTCGGCTCGGCTCGGCATTCAAGTTTATTTTACTCGACGGGGCGAAACTCGAAAGGAAATTGGATAAAACTCGATGATAAAATATAATAAAATTGAATTACAATTCTTAATATCTCCTTACGTGACTTCAGCCGACACTAAAAATACGTACGTAAGACCGAAACACGTACTTAAAAACAATGACGACAATCGGCCATATTATTTATATTTTAGTTTCACATATTGCCAACTTAACAGGTGTGACCACATAGCAAAGAAGACGAACACATTTTTAATAAACAAAACACAAATTAAATTTTATAATCTTAATATCGGCCCAAATATTACTTTTTTTTAGTAAATCCGTGCTACAATCGGCGCAACGTTACAATAATAAATTAACGGTAGCGTTATATTTGTGTTACAGAGCGCATGTTTGCGACTGATACGCCACCAATCACGAAATGGCAGTTAAAAAAAACAACTGCGCTCCACTAATTTTAGGAAGTGTAGGGTGGCGAACATGAATTTTTTTTCCGTGTTTGTTTACACTATTACGTTCGGCGAGAGTGCATTTTGTATAATTGTTTGCTATCCAAATTAAGTGGCAAGTTAAAATTAATTATGAAGTATAAAGTATTTTATAAAGTGAAAGTATTTTATAAAGTGTAACTATTTAATACAAATACAAAAGCATGGATTGGTTGGAAGTGCCAGCTTGCGATTGGCCGGCAACGTAACGGCGTTAGTGTTGTAGCAATAATCTTTAAATGTATTATATTTGTTATGGGAACGTTTATTGTAATGTTGCGTTAATTGTAGCACGGCCTTACACTTCCCATAAGTGAAAGTTTTCAAAAATGTTCTAATGATTGTGTGAAACGTAACCTAACCTTCGCGCCAACAAGCCTAAATTATATTCATTTTTTTATTGACTCGTGAATGCTGCAGGCCGCAGCTAACTCGTTCGGTCCAAAATAAGGTAAATATGTAGTTGAGCGGTATTTGCGAAAAAAAATGTTAAAAACTTAAAATACTTTAATTATATGCTCTTTAAATTCCTCTTTTCATTAAAGCCGGCAGATATAAGAAATTCCAAATACTTTATGAGATATCGAATTTTTTAATTTTCATAGTTGGGCGATATTTGTTAAATAAAATTTAAAAATTCTGAAAATACTTTAATTATATGCTCTTAAAATTCCTCTTTTCATTAAAGCCGGCAGATATAAGAAATTCCAAATACTTTAGGAGATATTAAATTTTTTTAATTTTCATAGTTGGGCAATATTTGTTAAATAAAATTTAAAAATTCAAAAAATACTTTTTTCTATGCTCTATACCTCAATTATTGAATTGTATTATATCAGTTAAGAATTTATTCTAAATGAATTATTTGTATTAATACTTGTATTTTAAATATATTTGATTACGTGGGCCAGTCTAAGGACTCTTAGCAGTAAAGTGCAAATATTCAAGCTCAACTTAAGTGTCAAAGATTCAAATAAAAATTCAGACTCGAATCGACTCGACTTGAATTTATGATCTACAAACTCGACTCGAATCGACTCGAACTAATTATTGTATAATTCGACTCGACTCGACTTGACTTAAAAATTTGCAGGTTCGTACATCTCTACTCATGATGCATCTTTTTTCTATTATTTTGCCAGGGATTCCGAGGATACAATGTTGTTAATACTGAAGGAATTGTACGGATCACTTGGAATCTCAGCTGACTCAATCACTAGTCAACCATCTGAGAGGCCTCAAGAAAGTTCACCACAGCCACAGTTTGACGCCTTTTCAACCGGGTTCACGAGCAGTGCTGCCACCACTGGCGGGCTGAGGATGCCGGGGGAATCGTACACTTCCCCGCTGCCATCCGAGATGTCGTTCGATTCTGTCGGCAGGCAGCAGGTTCTGGGAATGGACCCGACTGCTCCGCCGTCGGACAACCAAAACGTCGGTCCTCCACCCATGTCCGGCTTTGTGAAGAAAACGTGAGGGCGAGCCGTTCTGCAGTAGAATAGCACTTCCGTTTGCTCACGTTGCAGACTTCAGGCAGCCAAACATAACTTTAAATATGTAACATGTACTTACATGGTTTTATGTAAAAAGGAACTCAGTATTTTCATACGAGGGTTGTCGAAGTAAATGTTTTTGTATAATAATTTTATAAATTTTCTAATTGTTTATGTTAATGTATATACCTATATATATATATATTTGTAAATGTAAAATAAGTTTTTGTTGTTAACTTGTTGAATAACGTAATCATCACTAAAATGACATGGTAGTATAAGTATTTTTTTAGGTGTGTAAATAGACATTATTAAATTGTTGTTTGTGTTACAAATATTTAATCTTGAAATAGTTTTTCTAATAATAGAATGTTGAAATTTGTTGCTTGGTTGTGAGTTTTTCCCACTGTTTACCCAATTTTTGTTAGAAAAACGTCAGTATTACCCAAACACAGTTGCTCCTTGAAGGAATTAAGTACTTGGTTTCAAAGTTCACACACAAATTATATTTTTGAGAATATATAGAAGTTATCTAATTTTACCAGGATCCTCTGGTTTAGAGAAAATAAAATATATAAGACTTTGGCAACCAAAATATTGATTTTTTTTCCTTCTAAACTGAGTGTTGCATTGATGCAACAATTCCTATTCTGCATGGTATTTGCATATTTTCTTTGTGAATTAGGCAGGTTTAGATGAGTTTCTTATTCTTTATTTGTGTCCTTGCTTTCTGAAATTACTAACAGTCTTTGTGAATGTAATAAGTACAGAAATAAAACATATGCATTTAGTTTCTCAAGTGATGGTTGTTTTGTAAAACATTATCAATTTGTCATTAAGGAGAAATATAGTCCCTTGAAAAATTATGTCTAGAACTAGTGTTAATGCAAAAATTTAAATATTGGTTTAGTAAATCTGCCGTTAGCATTACACAGGGTGTGTTAGCTAAATATGTTTTCCAGGAATTATAGTATGTACTTCATAACTGATAATGTATTTGAATTGAATATAATACACTGAAAGGTCATTAACAAAGTACTTCATTTTTAATTTCATCTCACTTTAAATAATTCTTTAATGTACAATGTGTCTTACCTAGGTCCTATGTTGGGTTGTATATTTGAGGGAATTTGCATATTTTTTGATGTAATTTATTTTTTGTATTGTTCCACCGAAAATTAGGTTTCAAAATGCCAAATATAAAAGTTATCTTTAGAATTTTTTTTTATGTGTAACATCTTAGCTCTAGGTATACTGCATTTGATAGAAGTAATGGAATGGAAATGTGCAACAGTGATTCAACCATTTGTTGCAGATGGCATGAACCAGAATTTACAAAGTCAAAGAGAAAATTTATAGTATTAACGGTTTAATTCCTTTTTTCAAGTTGGGCAGTATATTAATAAAAATATTTGTCAAAATTCCGGTTTAAAGCCAGGGTTTAGTATTTTTTCAGGTCTTTTTCACTTTTATTGGAGCCGTTTATAATAGTTTAATATTTCTGTCTGCTAATTGAATGTTTAGATAGTTGATGTAATGAATGCGCTGCTGTCTGCGTTTGATGGTGATAAGCCACATTTATGATTCTGGTATCGAATTCTAGCGGTGGGTGCGGATGTGTGGTTTGCGTCCATGAATTTACTTGAAAATATATTTTGCATATATTTATCACACACTGCATTGAACTGCGCGATGCTTTGCTATGTGGCTTTTCTAATATGTTGTAACCTAGATTGTGGTACAAATTCATTCCTGGAAGCTATTTGTATAACGTGAATATTAATGAATAAGTTCTGTAATTGATATAATGTTGTTTTAAAATTCGAGCTTCATGCCTTTTGATGCCATATTAACTAATACTTTTAATATTGGTACATAGGAAATGAAAAATATTAATTATAAAACAAAAACAAGTAATTTTCATAGTAATAGTAATAAAATTTTCATTAAAAATTAGTTCTGAATGTGTACAATCAGTCCAATCAATACCCAATTCTAATATTTTAATAACAATTTTGCTCCTTATTAAGTTTAGATGTTACACATCACTGACAAGTACTGATAATATTCACTCACTTTTTTTGATGTTGATTTTACAATGTGATATTGCATATTGATTAAAACACTGTGGCTTGAAACTGCGGGAGATAATACCCAACTGATTTTTTCGTGTCCACAAAAGATTTGACTTGAATGATTGTGTTGAGTTTGGTTTTTTTGCCTTGTTGAGACACAAAAGTAAATAAACTAAAATGAAAGGTTTTGTTACATTGTGAAATAAATATGTTGTTACCAAGCATTGTTTTTTTATTGTGTTATGCGATTAATCTGCATTGTGAAGTAAACCTATCAGTAAATAAGTATTGACACAATAGATTTGAAAGTCAAAGTATTCTAATGCTGATGTTAGTTTTGTGCTGAACTAATCACTAAGTACTGTGTTCTAGAAGGTATGGTTGGGGGAGTGGATTGGTGTGTGTTACTGAAGATCACATTTTTTATATTAAACAAAATTTTTTTATACTACAATTAAATTTTAATCAGCACATACATGATTAAATAAGCTCCACTTCAGTTTGTGAGAATAGCTGGGCTCTGTGTAACTGTAAGAAGTATGGTAGTGCTGTAAGTGCTGTACAACCAACAATATTTGGCTTGATATTTTAATCTATCTCCCTGTTATCTTTTACTTTAAAACATGAAATCCAACCCTGAAATCTCCCTACCATAAACAAACCAGTTACAATTCAGACATAATCATCCAAAGTTTGAGCCTCATATTTTTAACAAATAAACCATGTATATGCCATTTCATGACTCTTG
Source organism: Bacillus rossius redtenbacheri (assembly GCF_032445375.1). Taxonomy (NCBI): domain Eukaryota; kingdom Metazoa; phylum Arthropoda; class Insecta; order Phasmatodea; family Bacillidae; genus Bacillus; species Bacillus rossius. Next base: position 44,135,016 of record NC_086332.1, read on the forward strand.
GAGTGGTAGTATGCATAAATGTGTCATTAATGAAGACAAAATTTTGTGGTTTTATTTTCAGGCCAATTTCATTTTTAAAACAGTAGATTTCGGGGTTATAGTTTTTATTTTTGATGAGATTTGTTTACTAAAAAACGAAAGCAATTTACAGAAAGAATATGATGCTTAAATGTTCCATGATACTAATTTCTCCTAATCAGTGTCATTTTGACTGATGCACAATGCATATTTTCAATGTACTTAATGATATGTAATAAACGTGTCTAATTTTTCGGAACAAATAAAATAAATCATGAGTGTTTCTATGTTTTAAAAAAGTTCTAAGGTCAATATGTAAAAATGAGTAATAACAATTGGTAGATTAAGAAAAGTAAACTTTTCGTATAATTTTTTATTAAATTGTGGTACAAAACCTCATGCCATATAAATTATTTTCACTGAATGTTTAAAAGATTTGGTATTTGTCTTTAGAGTTAACTTTTGATTGAAAAAATGATAAGTTTCATGATTTTAATTGCATTTCAGTGCTGTGTTGTATTTCGGTTTTACTGCAATTCCCATATAATCTTGTACCTAGTCATTAACTATTCAGCTGGCTTTTGGTGCCATTGTCTGATAAACTATTTTGTCTTTGAAGGATGATACCCGTCAAAGTTGCCTGCTGCAAAGCAGAATGAAACATTGATTCATGCTACCACTGTGACGTGGTTCAACCTCAAAAGCCAAATTAATAACAAAAAGTCTTCCTAAAAACATCCCCTAACTATAGTATGTATATTTGACATATATATAATATATATATTAGTATACATATTTTTCACAAAAATTCATTGTCTTTACTTAATGTCATCCCGTTGGTCAAGTCTGACCGGCATAATTAAACATTGGCGTAGTCCTAATGATGATTTCCAAGATGCTCTAATCCCCATGCACATTGCTCATAGACAAAATTTGATGATGAAGGGGGTGCCAACTGCCACAGTCAGCGATCCTCCCAAGTCACTATCAAACTTTCTACCATTACTACTATGCACCACATACATAATCTAATTTATTTATTCTATCACTATAACTATTTCATGGTTGATGATAGATTTATATTATATGATTACTGTGATTATTTTCACAGGAGGACACACATTTTCATAATATTTCTGGGGGTGCCTGAACTCCAAAGAGACAACCCCTCCTTCCCCGTATTGGCTTGTTGATGCGCTCTTCACGCACCAGGTTCCATCACATGTGGGACAGATCACATCCACCTTTGTAACAAAATATAGCTTATTGAGATTTCTACAGAAGTGAAATTGTTCTTCACAGCGGATGCCCATTAAGTATCAGGGGTGCCCAGCATTAGCAAGAAAAAGGTAAAACTGGATTTGTAAGGAAGTTTTTGAGTTTCTATAAAAATCTGGGAACAGTCTGAGGATATAATTATAAGAACAAAGACTGGTCTTGTATCACCAGTCCATTTATTTGGTAATGCGTATTGTTTTTGGGCTCAGGTTTTAACTATAGTAATTCTGGTGTGCCAAGTATTTTAAGGGACGTGATGCTGAATTCCGTTTATGATGGTGCCTCTGAATGTGATGTAAGAAACATCACGATTCACAGTTTCCAGGATTTTTGTTACTGCGTAAACAGTTTTGGCACAAAATTGAACAATCCATAGGTAGGTTGTGAAGTTGTGATAATGTCAGTATTACAGAGTAGCTGCAAAAATTGATTTTTTTTGTATGGATTTATTACATGTTTGGTCTGTGAAACATTATAAAAGAGCTGGAAAATTCAAGCTAAGTCAAAAAATCGTCTTTATAATTTTGCTGGAGACACAAGTTCTCAGTCTAACGGCTGGGGAAATTTGCGGGGTCAATGACCTACAGGATTGAAGCTAGTCATGTGTATGTACTCTAGGTGTCTGCTCGTTGGCTGCTGCGTGGGAGTACATATTAACTGGATTGCTCATGATTTGTTACTTCTTTAGTAGTTGGTTTTTTAATGGCAAAGGGGGGAAAAAAGGTGGCCACAACTATAGCCCAGGAAACAAAGGTTTCAACCTGTGAAAAATTTGTCCAAAGCTGAATTTTTGCACAGTGATAGAGTCAACTATGCTTAATAACATACCGAAAGTTTACCGCTGTAGACCTTGTGCGTATCACTTAAAATTTGCAGTTAAGTCCTAGATGACAGCGACTTGCAGCAGTTCATTAAAATGCTTCCCATTTTCGCACTTTTTACCGTAGACTCTCGAAAGCTATATGAAAATAATCTTAAAGCACTACTACTCACATTTATAATGAATAAAATTCTAAAAGTTAATATTAAAGGTAAGAAAAAAAATGTTAAATTAATGAAATAAGTTTTTTTACATCAGTCAAGGCAATAAAAAGACAATTCACTTAAAAATAAAGGGTCTTACGCAAATATTTATTTAACAAAAGTTGTTGTATAGTTCTTAAGCTTTACAGGGACATATCTCTCAAAAGTCTAGCTTAATTTATAGGATCACTAGAGACTCCCGAGCTTATCAATGTCGTCTACGCACTGCGACCGAGTCACAGCCGCAAGCGCTGTGGCCACTCTCACTCCCACGAAATCGAAGATTTGTAATCTTTGTAAAATTTGCTCCTAAGTGAAATTTAAAATAGTGGTAACATTCAAGTTTTCTAGAAACATTTGAAATGTTTACCTCCGCAAACCTTCCGTGGAACACCGAAAACGAGAAGTTAAGTCCTAAATAATACTTTATTGACCACTCAACAATATGGCACTATAACGTAATTTCTATAGTATACTTTCAGAATAGCAAACCAAAACTTACTCAAAACATTATTCTCAACGATTAAATTTAAAAATCTTTCACTACGTTTGACTAAATATGATATTTATTCAATAATATTAGAAGAAAGGTGTTCTGAAAAAAAGGGCAAATGAAAATACGTATTACAAAAACACGTAGAGCCCGATGTGAAAACATTAAAAAAAAGTAGTTGCAAAGTTCTTAAACTTTAAATTAGTTTATTTGTTGAGAGCTTGGTACAATGTATCTGACCGCTGAAGCGATCCGAGCCGCGTAGTGTATACTACTGCGATGTTGTCGAAGTAGGCTCGGGTCGGGACGAATTTCGCCGTAAAGAAACAAAGGTTTTTAATACATGGAAAATTATCCCAAAGAAGAAACTTTGTACAGTTGCAGAATGAACGTTTCTTAGTAACATATCAAAAGTTTACCGATGCAAACCTTGTGCTTCACACCAAAAACGAGCAGTTAAGCCCAAAATGTCAATTTTTTGCAACGATCCACAATAATGGATATTGCAAATGCAGTTTATGGAGTAGACTGACAGTATGGAACCCAAAATAATCTAGAAACATTGCCCTATGTGAGTATAGTGATAAAAAGTACAAAGTTTAAACATCTTTATATAAAATAGACAATTTAAATCATTAAAGTTAACGAATTCACTTTTATTCAATTTTTAGGAAATTTAAATACATTTTACATAAACTTAAAGAGCCCAAAATGGAAATCGCTTAAAGTAAACGTTGTTGCATATTTATTCATCTTTAAATTGGTATATTTTTTAAGTGTCTCATACAATTAGTCTGACCGCTGAAGCGATCCGAGCCGCGTAGTGTATACTACTGCGATGTTGTCGAAGTAGGCTCGGGTCGGGACGAATTTCGCCGTAAAGAAACAAAGGTTTTTAATACATGGAAAATTATCCCAAAGAAGAAACTTTGTACAGTTGCAGAATGAACGTTTCTTAGTAACATATCAAAAGTTTACCGATGCAAACCTTGTGCTTCACACCAAAAACGAGCAGTTAAGCCCAAAATGTCAATTTTTTGCAACGATCCACAATAATGGATATTGCAAATGCAGTTTATGGAGTAGACTGACAGTATGGAACCCAAAATAATCTAGAAACATTGCCCTATGTGAGTATAGTGATAAAAAGTACAAAGTTTAAACATCTTTATATAAAATAGACAATTTAAATCATTAAAGTTAACGAATTCACTTTCATTCAATTTTTAGGAAATATAAATACATTTTACATAAGCTTAAAGAGCCCAAAATGGAAATCGCTTAAAGTAAACGTTGTTGCATATTTATTCATCTTTAAATTGGTATATTTTTTAAGTGTCTCAACCAATTAGTCTGACCGCTGAAGCGATCCGAGCCGCGTAGTGTATACTACTGCTATGTTGTCGAAGTAGGCTCGGGTTGGGACGAATTTCGCCGTAAAGAAACAAAGGTTTTTAATACATGGAAAATTATCCCAAAGAAGAAACTTTGTACAGTTGCAGAATGAACGTTTCTTAGTAACATATCAAAAGTTTACCGATGCAAACCTTGTGCGTCACGCCAAAAACGAGCAGTTAAGCCCAAAATGTCAATTTTTTTGCAACGATCCACAATAATGGATATTGCAAATGCAGTGTATGGAGTAGAATGACAGTATGGAACCCAAAATAATTTAGAAGCATTGCCCTATCTGAGGATAGTAATAAAAAGTACACAGTTTTAACATCTTTATATAAAATAGACAGTTTAAATCATTAAAGTTGAGAAATTCATTTTCATTCAATTTTACGGAAAATTAATACATCTTACATAAATATAAAGAGCCCTACGTGAAAATCGCTTTCAATAAAAATTGTTGCATATTTATTCTTCTTTAAATGAGTATATTTGTTAAGGGTCTCATACAATTTGTTTGACCCCTGAATCTATCCAAGCCGTGTAGTGTGTACTACTGTGAGGTTGCCGAAGTCGGCTTGGGGTTGGGACGAATTTCGCTGTTAAGATACATGGAAAATTATCCCAAAGCAGAAACTTTGTACAGTTGTAGAATAAACGTTTCTTAGTAACATGTCAAAAGTTTACCGATGATCCTTTGTGATCACACCAATAACGAGCAGTTAAGTCCTAAATGATAATTTCCCAAACGATCCACAAAATTGTGTTTCGTAAATAATTTAATAACTCTCTATAAATACTTTTTTTAAGTAGGCTCTCAGTATTCAGCAAACTTGGTTTGTCCTCTAACGCCATACTACTACGGTAATAGGAATATGAAATCACTACAGACAAGATTTTGTTCCGTTTACTATGGTGAAACCAGAGCTAACCGAGAAATGACCGAACGTCCCGGAAAGTTGTGATATTTGACGATATTGCGCGAGTAGCACACCCGTACGTGACTACAGAGAATGGATAGTTTCCTTAACCGTTAGGATTTCTGGTACGAACACCCTCTCACAGGTAGGGTCATAAAATACGATCAAACTCTTGCAAAAACATCCACCATCGCTCTTTGCCACTAGCAATCCAACGACGTCAGCTAGGCGCAGCACTCAAATACATTAACTTATTAAAAAAAACTGAATATGTAATGCTACCTATACGTTTTACAACACAACTCGTGTTTTATTTATTTTCTGAAGAAAAAAACCTATTATTATAGGAATTATGTTTTTTAAGTGAAAAAAAAACTCAGAGTACATTTACGATGTATCGTTTTATTCAATTTTTATGTAGTAAACTGATTTTAAAGAAGTAAATATATAATTTTTCATTTTGTCGAATACAGGCTACATTAAAATTTTGCATTGTTCTGATCGAAAATAAAACGATGTAGCCTATCAGAAATAAAAAAAATTTTGTTGCTAAAAAAATAATTTTTAATAATACAATTTTTGAAACAGAATAAATCCATGCAGATATAAAACCAGAGGTCCTCTAGAGTTTTTCATTTACATGTTCCAAGCAGAAATCGTTTATTGTTAATTTTATTGTATCAAAAAACATTCATGTAAGAAAAAAAATGCATATCTCATTACATGTAACATACACCCTCTCATATGAATTAGCTATGTTTTAAGTAATCCCTAAATAAGACCCAGTTGAATGAGTGTCGCAGTACGCAGTGTGTCGCAATGCCGCGCTGGAACGGCGGTGGCCGTGAGAGATCAGTACGGCCGCAGTACACTGCAACACTCGGGCCGCTTTAATGAGCCAACTAATTAGGTTAGACTCTTTATAAATATACTGTCTTAAAGCTAAAGGTATAACCAAAAACATTTATTTGGACATTTTTCGCATTGGACTCTTTAAATTGGTGTAAATAGTATTTTTATCTGAGTGGCAAAGATAAAAAATAATATGTCATGAATTAATCGCTTAATATCACATCTTTAATATTAACAATTTATGCTTTTTACAACATTAATGGCTGTATTAGAGTCTCAAGATTATTTTGGTAGTTTTATGGACAGTCTAAATTAAAAACTGTACAAATGGGTAGCATTTTAATGAACCGCTGCAAGTCGCTGTCATCTAGGACTTAAATGCAAATTTTCGGTGATACGCACAAGGTCTACAGCGGTAAACTTTCGGTATGTTATTAAGCATAGTCAAATCTACAACTGTGCAAAAATTCAGCTTTGGACAAATTTTTCACAGGTTTGTGCCTTTTTAAGTCTTGGTTTCCTGGACTACTAATCCATCTACAGCTCACGCCAACTTTCACTGGCCAATCCGGATCTCTCGTTTATCTGTCATTTGTGATCTTTGGTCCAGATGTTTCTTTTGTCGGGCAGTAACCACTGTCTTTTGTCACTGCTCACTAGTGTAACTTAGCGGCCAGGGGAAAAAAATTACAAAAATTCAGACTTTAAATGTTTTTAGATTATTTAAGCATCGCTAATCTATACCAACTAACCGTTCACTTTAGTTAAAATCACCTAGTTTTGCCAAAACTCACCCTACGAAAAAAAAATAAAAAAATTTAAGACCATTTTTTTGAGAGATTTTTATATACGTTACCCGTTCTACAATAACACGTCAACGGAGACGGATCTCATGGAACAGTTTGTATAATAGCACGCAGACGGAGACGGACCCGTACGGATTAGCTCGGCAATGTTGAGCACTTCCGTTTACTTTGCTCCGTGCGTCCCATAGAAGCCAAATATTTGGCAACGGTGGTAGCCATGTTTGTTTATGTTCTAAATATTAAAAAAAAAAAAAAATGTTACAAGAAGTACAAGAATATCTAGTGTTCTATTTTATTTTGTCGTTTATTTTTATTATATATGTATTTTCTGCCCGTGCTTAATATAATCTCGAAGCATTATATATTTTTAAAATTAAGTTAATATTTCGTAACCTTGAAATGCAATGAAATTGGTTACCAATTATTACGTTTCCGTGCTTTTGGAAGCAGCAGACGTGATAGTAAAATGTTCTGGGAGATCCTTCTTCGTTTACGTTCTACAATGGCATGAACGTGATCCGTCTCTTGTCTCCGTACCATAATGGCATGAAAACGGAGACGGATTTTACGGAACATTTCATTATCGCGTCTGCTACCTCCAAAATACACGGAAACATAACAAATGGTAACCAATGAGATTGCATTTCAAGATTACGAAGTATTAATTCAATTTTAAAAATTGTATCGTGCTTCAAGATTATAGCACGGGGTTCCCGTTAGATCCGTCTCCGTTTACGTATCTTTGCAGAACGGGTCTAAAACAGGAGGGAAAAAAAACGGAAGTTTCACGAACGCGTATTATTCGGATGTCTGACGCAGGTGTCGGTTCTTGCCGAGTGTTTTATTTCGGTTAAGAAGGCGTCAAAAATACGAAACTGCTTGTCAGCAAGAACACATGTCAGACAGACAAGCTGTGTTTGAGCTGCAATGTGAGCACATTTTGGCAAGAAAGGCTGCCGGAGGTCGAAAACATAATAGTGTTCACTTCAGCTGGAATGCATCATACGTAAGCCAGCTTACTGAGACCAGTATAATTATACTTACGTAGGGGCCAATACGAAGAGGAAACTATGACTTCACTGCTGTCAGTGCCGTTTTTTTAATTCGAATTTTGTGGTTAAGTGAGGTATTTAATTTTGTTCTTATTCTATGGCCTCATTTCAGTTATCCTCATATTATTTTGTGGATTTCGCGCGACAATTGTCTAGTGTGTTTATCAGATGAATGCTCTGGGTCTACCCGCGCCACAAATTTATTTGTCTCGGCCGCATTTCCGGGCTCTCAACTCACACGGCTGTCTGCGTAAGTTTGTCAGTAACATAGCTCATTTATCACATGGACGTTTACTTTTAGGTTATAGTGACTTCAGTTAGGAATTTGGTCACTGATCGATGTGTTTATCATGATTACATTTTTGGTTAAACTTTTTTTTTTAAGAGATTGATAGAGAGATATGTGTTGATGAGGCTAGTGACCAATACGGATGTTTTAAAATCGATATCATTAGGCGAAGAAGCCGAACTTCGTGGCGTGGTTGGATACACACAGGCTTTCAGCACGAGGGGCTCTGGGTTCGAGACCCGGGTAAGGCATGTGTGCTGATTTGACAGGTCTGAAACGGACATCATACACAGTAGTTTAAAGAGGACCTTAGAATTGTATCCCCTCGGAAAGGGTACCTTTCATACTTTTGGTGGCGGTGGTGTAGCTGGGTAGAAACTAGAAAGGTACCCTTTCCGATTTCTTAAAATGTTTCGGTTTTAATGCAAATATGCATTGGAAAGTTATCACATGATTTCATAGTATTTTTAACGTAGCTATACTAACTCAACCAACCGTCCACAATATTTTTAAGTATTTTTTATATTGCTTATGATCTTAACCTATGAATCGTTACTTACGACATGATTAAAAACAACTTCAAATGAAATGTTAAAAAAAAAAACTTTCTTAATTCTTAAGTTATGAATTTGATTGGACTATGAAAGAGCAAAATTGTGAAAGGGTACCTTTCCATTTTATTTTCTGCTGTGTCATTCTACAGAAAATCCTGAAAGGTACCATTTCCGAGGGGATAACTTTCCAGTGCATATTTGCATGAAAACCGAAACATTTTAAGAAATCGGAAGGGTACCTTTCCAGTTTCTACCCAGCTTCACTACCGCCACCAAAAGTATGAAGTACCCTTTCCAAGCCCCCCCCCCGTTTAAATTTAGTAAAATGGCACTGTGCCGAAAATAAGCCAAAAATTAATTAGAACATGGTAACAAATACTTTATAAATATTTTTAAAACAGACGTTATAGTGGTCAGCGTGTCTACCTTTCTAAATATGCGGTCGTGTGCTTGGGCTTCACCTGTGGACCTCGGTATATTTAAAGACTTTGTTTGTAAACCCCCACCCCTCCCCGCTTTTTTTTTCTTTCTGCTCTTATAATCCAGCATAAAGCAGGAATGCTAATATAATTTAAAATAAAATTTAAAAAAAAAATCAAATAAATGTGATACACCCAGGGATAAAATTCAGTAGTATTCCCGGGATTGTGAGTTTTGATAAGGGGGGGAGGGTGTTGGAAATACGTTTATCATTCCAGTTTCACACAGTTACGATTTTGCAAGCGCAATCGAGCCCTCTCGGTGAGGGGCTTTTTGATTCTAGGGGAGCCTGGGGGCCCTGCCCCCCCCCCCCCCGGATCTACGACCATGGTTACCACTTTAATTATTTTCATGGTTTCCCTCTCTAAACATTACAAAGTGATAAAAAAAAAATCATGAATTGGTGGCAGGGTGAAAAAGTGGAGGTGAGATTTATGTTGTATAAAAATTTAATATTAGTTATGCAACTACAGTTTGTTGAAAATAATAATAAATCACTCTGGATGTTCACATTTTTGAAAGGCTTAGTATTATAGTATTTAATTAATATATTACACATGTATGTAGTTTGTATTTATTAAATAATATTTAATTTAAAAATTGCTGCTTTTTTATAATAATTTCAACATCAGTTTAAGAATTTATTATAATAACATTTTATTTACAACACAACACACGCCATTCGCGTGCCGAAATAGTTTATTGCAGGAAAGTGAGATCTCGCGAAAGCCAGGAATGTCCATCCACGATCCACCCAGTCATTGCTCACGAGCTTGTCCGTGAACTGATGATTTTCCGTGCGACAAGTGATCGACGTCACGGACAGCCCAGCTTCCCCGGTGGAAAGATTGCCTCACGGGGCAGAATTATGGATAATGGGAACCTTTTCAAGCCTTCCTTCAAGCTTATCTGTGCGCTGGATGTGTTATGGGTGGGGGCAGACATTTTTCGCGAAAAAAATCTGAACTCCTATTAGACTGCAACTAGCTATACCCGCACCAGCGGTTTCTTCCTTCTGATTGGCGACCGTCTGCGAGAGAGCAACTCAGGACGTGTTTGCTTCCGCACTGAATTACTATGATTGGTGTTGTAACAGTAGACATGTATCTGAAAGAACCTGGCCCAATCACGAAACACAGACGATGCTACAGTGTTTCAACTTCCAACTACTCTCGGAATCTTTTCGCGAAAAATGCATGACCCTAGTTATGGGCTTTGTCACATGATACCAACATAGTACAATTTCTATACAGTTACACATGAGACTTAAGTTTTATGGACTGTTGATAGAGGCCTGTTTTTGTTTTCAAGAATTGATTTCGGGACTAGCTGAGCGTTAGAACACTTTAGGATCGAATGTACTTCGTGACTGGTAAAGTTTCTTTCAGGTGCATGTACATTTTCAGCACACCAGTCACAGAAATACAGTGCGGAAGGAAACGCGTCCTGATTGGCTCGGTCTAATAAGACAATGGCTTCGCTTGCAGACGGCCGCCAATCACAAGGAAGAAGCAGCTGGCGCCGGCAAAACGTATGCAGTCATCTAATGGGCGTTCATTTGTTTTTTGTTTTTCTTCTTCGATAAATGACTGTCCCTAACTATTGCTTTGGTGTACACTAGTTCATCACAACACATATTGGGCATGTGTCGTTTTGCCTAAAGGCGTTTTGCCTAATTTTAGGCAAAACGCCGTTTAGGCAAAACGCCGTTAGGCAAAACGCCGTTAGGCAAATCGCCGTTAGGTAAAACGCCGTTAGGCAAAACGCCGTTAGGCAAAACGCCGTTAGGCAAACCGCTGATAGGCAAAACGCCGTAAGGTTAGGTTAGCTTAGGTTAGCCTAGGTTAGGTTAGCTTAGTTTAGGTTAGCTTCGGTTAGGTTAGCTTAGGTTAGGTTAGGTTAGGAAAAATGCTATTAGGCAAATCGCCATTAGCAAAATGCCGTTAGGCAATTCGCCGTTAGGCAAAATGAGGTTTTGTCATCATAGTAACATTTTAGGCAAAACAACGTTAGGCAAAACGCCGTTAGGCAAATCGCCGTTAGGCAAAACGCCTTTAGGCGAAATGACTTTAGGCAAATCGCCGTAACGAATTCATGTTTAGGCAAACCGCCGTTACGCAAATCGCCTGTTACTCCACATATTATTTGACTTAAAACATAAATCTGCCAGGTTTATAGAGAATGTTAATAAAACATTTATTTATAGCAATGCCAGCGAATAATATGTATACCTATATATAATATATATAATTTAATTGCAAATGACACACTTACAGGAAATTAAAGTATTATCATTAAAACACTTTTTTTACATGTGTGTGTATAATAAACCTGAAATACTAACCAAGAATTAAAAATAGAATTTCTGTTATAAAATAAACGTTTCATTTAATATTTTGAACTTAAAATTAACAAAAAATAGTGAGTGTATATATATATATATATATATATATATATATAATGATCGTCTGTATCTCGTAAACTGCGCCTCGGAGGGCATTTTCCTTAAATTGCTATATTTGATTGTCTCCAATATTTTTTCCTCAACAATTTTTTAATGTCATGAAAATTAAGAAAAAACGTTTTTAATATATTGAAAAGAAACAATAATCCATATTAAAACAATTAATGTTGAAACTAAATGCTTTTTTTTTCACTTTCATATAAAACATAGGATACTTTTATTTAAAACTATTTTATGCAGCTGCAACGGCGTTTTAAACATTGCATAACAAACAACCAGACAAGTTGGAAACAAATCTGGGAAAATAACGGTAATAGTTTTATTTCACACAGATATGAACACAAGAGTGTGAGAAGATACCTGAGAGGTCATAAGTTCCGAAACACTTGGTTACATAAAGAAACTGAAGTAAAAAGGTCATTAGTAAACTATCAACACTTGTTTCAAACTCATTTGCATTGGTGCTTGGCATCGTTCACGGTTTTCTGCTTCTGCACGGATATAAATTATTAGATTCTGTCTACAAATCGTCACATATTAGAGAAATAAAATTATTTTATATGTTTCTCAAAATTGTTTGGAAAAACATTAAATCCACTTCCTGTTCACCGACACTGTTTCGAATCAAAACTAGAGTAGGCCAATGGTAAATCAAGGCATTTTTTTGACCGAGGTGTACAAAATACATTAAATTTGTGGAATATAAAAAATATCGTTAAATTGTGTTTGTTTATAAACTTGGCATACAGCTGATAAACTAATTATTTTTGATCAGTTTTCAAAACATGTGTTGTTGTTATGATGTTCAATTTTCGGCCTATATTTGTCCTTGCCTAATATATAGGAATAGTCCATCCAGACGTAGCATTTGCTGGTGAAAGCAAAGCCAAACAATCCAGGCAGTTTTCAGGCAACAACAGGATATTTATTTTTCCAAACATGGCAGGCCACTCATAGCCCTCATCAAAAAAATCCCGCTTTATGCTACCACAGTGGCTCTCACTAGTTCATTTGATGTAGGACTTTGATCAGGAGTGGAATGATGTTGGATTCATAATGTTTCAACAACCATATGCGACATTTTAAAATTTAATTTTTAGGAAGTTTGATGTACGACCTTCTATCTCAATGAGAAATTGGTGGGTGGATTTTTTTTTACATCGTCATTTGCAAGGGTGCTGAAATCTTTGAATGCGAAAAGTAAAAAACATTATGAAGTGATGTAATAATTGTTGGTGTTTATTTTCCGCAGCAGTGTTACATAAATTGAATACCTAGAGTCAGATCTGAAGCAGAATGGCACTCCGACCGGTGCAGCACCATTGGTTCTGGAAGAATGGGGCGAATGGGGCGATAACATGGATTCCTTTCTCTATGAAAGACTCTTTGGCACTGGAGGACGCATTCACTTCATGTAAGTTGAAGTATTTTCTTCGTACACTAGATGCCATCCGCAAGTTGAACATATTTGCCACTGTTGAGGCAGTCACTTTCTCATTTCCCTACAAACTTGCAATTTATAATTAGAATTAATCTTTATTTCAACGTATGTGCTTCAGTATCTTGGAAAAAAAAATCAGAAAGACATTATCAAATTTTATATATAATTTATCTTTCTTCATCAGATACAATTATATATCCTAAAATTAAATGCAGAATTATTGTCATTATTTATTGAAACTTATTACTAACATCTTAAATCTTAAAAACAAAACAAAAAAAGAAGATTTTGAGCAGAAGATAAAAACGAAGCTAGGTGGAAAGTAGATACATTTATTATTAGTAAATAATTTAGTCTAAGCTGGCTTGTGAAAATTAACGTTCGTGATTTGTTTATAATTTTAAACACATACACCAGACGTTTATTGTTGATAATTGAAATGTACACATTTTCATTTTTTTCCCCTCTCAAAAATCTAGAAACATTCAGATGAATAGTTAATTTTGTCATACAAATAAAATTGTGTACTTTCACGAAAGATTCCTTTGGAGACCAGTTGTCTCGAAATAGTTTGTAATACTTAAAATAAATATATGGTATTTTTGTACATCACATAGGTATGGTTATTTTTTTGCATATAATACACATGAAGTATGTTTTCGAGGAAATACTAAGTATTTTTTACAAAAGAATGGCGCATAATTTTATATTTTATTCGCTGTTTCATTCAAAAATATATTTAAACAATTGAAAAGACAATCTAATATTCAATCATTTGCATTTTTTTTTATTGTGTATATCAATGTTCGCAGCCAATACTGGATAACTATTCAGGGAACGGTTTACAAATATCTTTAACCATTGGAGGTACTTGGACAACACAGGTAAGAATCCGAACCCAGTGTTACTGCGAACGCTATTTTGCAGTGATACCGTTGTTTTCATGTAAATGTATCTGTAAAATAATAATGTACATTTACAGACACTTTTACATGATACATTTTTTGACAACGTTGAATTATCTTGGTAGCAATGAAATAAGCATTGCACATGTGCAAACGTGTGAACGTGTGAATTTTTTTTTAAACATTGAAACTGACGTTATACTTTGCGGCTAGGAAGTTTATAAGTTTTAAAACAAAAGCTCAAGCACTTTAACATAGTGTTTTGTTGTTGCGTATTGGAAAATAGAAAATCCGAAACATTTATGGTAAATGTTCCTAGCAACAAACGACACAAAAAAAAAAAATCAAGGTATCCAACATTTTCTTTGGAAAAGTTAACGACTTTTAGGTTGTTATGTTGCCGATAAATCTCGCACAATTGGCTGATTTCCGAAGGAAATAGCGTTTTTTTATAGCATTGAGTTGCTGGGAGTAATCTTCGTTGCTTCGTGTGTGTAAAGCCAAGGCCACACAGAAAGCTACGCTATATTCGCGATGTTCGCTATGTTCGCTGCGCCAGGTGACCACACAGAACAGTCTAGTTCGCGACGTCGGAGAGACGCATGCCGTGGGACTCGAGTGATGATTCAGAAGATGGCAATATTCTCCTGTCTCTCACAGTACGTATGTGTTCATGATGTTAATCTAAAAAAAAAAAAATAATAATGATTAGGAGGATTTAATCATTTGACGAAGCAGTCGCGTGAGGACGCAACCAAATTTATGGATCATTTCAGTTTGATAGCATTCCGTTGAAATCAAATCCTGCATATCCTGCTTTATATAGTCTTCCATTGATTTAGCCTATTCCATAAACATGGATATTTTCATAATTCTTCAACAAAATTTAAAAGAAACAGAAGTACAGCACGATTCCGCGCGAAAACAAGACGCTTTTGTTTATCTGCGCACAGGGACGTCGGAATGTTTTCTAGAGTTGGGGGGGGGGGGGGGCGAAAAGATGTATCACACTTACCTCAGTCCTAGAGCGGGGGGTCCGGGGGCCCTCCCCCGGTAAAATTTGGAATTTTAGATGCAAAATTGTGCTATTTAATGAGTTTCCAAACCAAAATATTAAATATACCATTCCAAGAATTTGATGAAGTAGTAAGTATTAAATACTACTCTGTCAGTAGATGTAGTACAATTTAAATAAAATACCATCTAGGAATTTGCAATCATTTTACAGTATATTGACAATCATAAATTTGATTTTCTAATCAATGTGATCACCAATGCAACGTTTGTAACTACTGGTTGAGAAAAATACTACTATGACCAAACATTTATTCTGGGAAAAGGAGGGGGGCGAAATGCTACACTCGCCCCCCCTCCCCCCAATGCATAACAGCACGGGGGCGACTCGCCCCTGCTGCCCCCCCTGTTCCAACGTCCCTGTCTGCGCATGCGCGATGTCAGCGAGGTTTATTTATATATATATATATATATATATATATATATATATATATATATACACACATACAGCCGAGGACCGAAAACCCGGCGACGTTGCCAACATGACGAGAGCAGCGAACGTAGCGCGTGCGTGCAGCGGCGCGGGAACCGGTGGCCACGGACGGCGGCCGCTACGACGTGGAGCTGGCGCCGCGGCTGCGCGCGGCCGCCTACTGGGACGAGGCGCCGCAGGAGGTGCGCCGCTGCTCGTGGTTCTCCCAGGCCGCGCCCTTCGAGGAGGCGGCCGCGGCGGAGCTGGAGCGCGGCTACGTGGCCGCGGTGCGGACCGGCGCGTGGGGCGCGCGCGTGGCGCTGCCCGGCGGCGGGCAGGTGCTGCTGGCGGCGCCCGGCGACATGCTGCACTTCCCGGACTCCGTGAGTGGCCTTCCACTCCAGTCTGCAAACAACTGTAGAATACTCATTATTTACCTACTTAAAAAAAAAAAAAATCAGTAAATACGCTGAAAATTTATTCCAATTTATTAATCAAAATTTTTTTTACTAAATAATAACGTAATAATTTATAATGCGAATAAATTATACATATGGGAACCTAACCTCGCTTTATATAAAACACTTTAAAAATGTTTTACAAAAACACAATTCCTATCAATAATATTATTCACAATAATAAAAAAAGCCTTTTTTTTTAAATTTTGTGAACCAGTATTCGATATCAATCACTAATTTTTTCTTTCGAAATTTATAATCCAGTAATATGCAATTTTTAAAAAAAAAGTTTTAAAAAAAATTTACGGCCAAGATTTGAACCAAATTTGCGTAGCTTTTAAGCCTGGCACTATAACCACTACGTTACGAAGCCGACAATAGTATGTACAGTATTTTAATTGTTGAAAGGATAGTAGGAGACCGGGGCAGGTTGTAACAGTTTTTGTATTTAATTTTTTTTGTGTTCATGTATAATACCTAAGAAAAATATTTACTGGGCAAATTATGAAAGAGCCCTTCTTCTTCCATCTCAGGTATTTTGGAAACAATCCTTTGCTATTTTTTGCTGCACAAGGGGAAAACCACTTAAGAGAAAAGTGTTATAACCAGCCCCGCTCTGGGGCTGGTTGTAACATAACCAGCCCCGCTCTGGGGCTGGTTGTAACAGACCCTGGGGTTGGTTGTAACAGTATTTAAAAATGTTTAAAAATTCAAATCCAGGAATTATTTACAATTTATTGCGAACCATACAGGAAATATTAAACATATACTTGTTTTCACATATTTGGCAGAACGAAAAATTCTTACGAATGCATAGTAGGTACCTAATGCTTACTCGAATATTCCATCTGATTGACAGTTGTGACAAACATACTTTTTCGATTTTTTCGCACAATTAAAGTGTGACCACAATTGGCAGTCCAAACAACGAATCCACTCCTCACCAGGCTTGCTTGAAGAAAATGGTTCTAAACACACTAAACAAAAACATTCACTGTCATCCTCTGATGAGCTGCTGTCATTTTGTAATGAATTTAGTTGTTTTGGAGGAAGTTTTGGCTTAGCTTTAACACGTCTGCACATTTGTGGTAATTTCTTCTTTCCTTTCAGGAAGACCCGATTTCTTCGTTTCTCATATTCTTCCTCTAGCGCATTCTTTTCCGGAGTGTCTGTCAAAATGGCACTTTTCCTTGTTTTTCTGCCACCACTTGTTTTCCTCGGTGCGGATTTTGGAAGTGGCTGGACTGCTTCCGGGGAAAACAATTCTGGCTCGAGTGAATTATTAGGAAATGCTTGAGTTTGATAATCTGGAGATTCCCTTGCCATATCATGTGAACAACTTGGTGCTACGTCTGGATTTGGTCTGTCCGTCACAAACGAAGGAGCAAAATCTGTATCATTAAATATGTCTCTGTTGTAAGGAAAAATTCCACATTTCTCATTTCCTTGTTGGATGTTTATCGGAGTTGTAGCTAGCGGGAAAGCTATTTTTAAGATCGATGGAATATCATAGATTGTCATCGGCTTAACTGTTGCCTCTGGGGTTTTGTTGTTCCTTAACCATGCATCCATTGATGTGTTTATCTGTCTCTTGAGTGGTGAAAAGACACTTTGATCAAGTGGCTGAAGCCGATAAGTGCAATGAGGTGGGAACGATAACATAACTATGCCATTTTGTTTTGCAAAATCTAGACAGACGGGAGATATGTGTGACTGATGATTGTCTAAAAGTAGGAGGACTGGTGTCTCTAAGCTAGGACGAACACAAGCGACAAAATACTTAAGAAAAATCAAAAACTCGGTTTTCCATCCAGACTTATTTGCAGCACCTATACACCCTGTTGGACCATCTCTGATGAAGTGATCGTAATACCTGACTCTAGGAAAGATGAACATGGGAGGAATAGAATTGCCTGCAGCATTCACTGCCACAGTTCGGCTGATGTCATCGCTCCAAATTTCAGTTTCAGTGGGAAGCAAATCGACACGTGTAGCTGTCAAGGTGATAACGAGCAAGAGGTAATAAATCCTGCTCGAAATAGTATCTGTAGAGTGTAGGAAAACCAGTGCAGTAGGATTCTTTTTTTTTTTTTAACTGTCAAAAGCTTAAGGGCGGGGCAGGTTGTAACAGTCGACGGGGTTGGTTGTAACAACTTATTTGAGTTGTTACAACCTGCCCCAAATGACACTACTAGAGAATTCATACATTTTGACAAAGTAGTATATATATAATATGCCAATAACATATATGCAAAGCCAGTGTTTAGAATATGTATGTACTCCAAAGAAAGTTTTTAAACAATATAAACACAAATTACAATAATTATGAATATTAGACGGGAAATATTTACTCAACTTGTCGAAAAACAGTCTTTCTCTTCTTGTTTATAACGAGCGTGTCTGACCGGCGATATGTTGCCATTCACACTGAGAGAAACTACAGGCGCTCCCGTGACTAAATAGAGAAGACTCTCCGGTAACTGGTTGTGGAACTAACTGTCGTGTTACAACCTGCCCCTGTTACAACCAGCCCCGGTCTCCCCTATCATTAAGTTTTTTAAAACTCTGAAATTACTATTTACTATGACTATTTTAGTTTCCCAAATATATTCCAGCGTAGTTTCACTATCATAAAGTTTCATTTGGCACACCTATACATTTGGTGTGTCCCCTAATTAATTTTCATGCAAGCTTTGGACAGAAACGTACAGACAATTTAATTTAACTGTGTGTGTGTGTGTGTGGGGGGGGGGGGGGTAGGTGGTTGTCCACTTTAACCACTATTTGTGTTCAAACTCTTTCCTTTTGTTGGTGGTAATAATAGAATTGAAAGTTTTTTTTTTCTTTAGTATCTCAGAGGGAGATTAATTACCTACCCCCGCCTCCTTCCATGAGTTCGTCCCTCCCTGTGGAGGTTGTGTAGCGTCGGTAAAATTATATTTCTGCGCGCCTTGAAACAATTATTGTGATCTCTTAAACATATATTTAGGTCGGCAGAAGATAGGATGGTTTTAAATGTTACGAATAACTACCATCGTATTCCAGAATAATGCTTATGTTAATATATATGTATATATATTAGTTATTTACTAACATATTTTGATATTTAATTTTTCTGAAATGTTTTCAATTAATGATGGAACTAAGACATGAAAATTTAATTCACAAAAATAAATTGTTCTTATGTAAACTAAAAGAAAAAAATACCTCCCGAGCGATCCGATACTACTGACAAAATAAGACAAACCTGTTATTGCAGACAATCGATGATGATTCATCAGTGTCATTAATTCTTGTCGGCTATAAGGGAATCCTTCGAAATTTTGGAGATCTTAGAACTGTCAAACGGTTATAAAAACGTTAAAAAAAGGGAAATGGTAAAAATGAGGAAAAAAAAGGGGGAGCAGATCTTTCACCTCCCATTAAAACGTTTTGTTTCTGGCGGGGTCAAACACGGGTGTTTGACACTTGGGGATCTTGTGTGGGGTTTCTCAGGAAACTCCAGCTTCCTCCCCCCCCCAACCCCAATGCATCCGTCAGTTATTTATTCTCATCTTATCTTCCCTCATCGTCTCTAACGACTACACAGAAGAATGTTTTCTGTATTCTTACAAAAGATTCCTTTGGAAACCAGTTACCAAGAAATAGTTTGTAATACTACAAGGGATATATTGTAACTTTGTATAACACATGCCTATGGTTATTTTGCATAAATGAAATGCTTTTTTCGAAATACAAAAATTGGCGCATAAATTCATATTTTAATTAATGTTTCATTCAAATACAATTTTTTAAACCGTGGGAAATATAATCGAATATCCAATAATTGGACTTTATTTTATTTTTGTGATGCTTATTAATGTGCGCAGTTAATACTGAAAAGCTGTTGAGGGAACGGTTTACAAAAAATAACTTTAACTGTGGGAGGTACTGGGACAACACAAAACATAAATATCTGGGTAAGGATCAGATCCCAGTATTACCGCGAATACTATTTTGTAGTGATACAGTATTTTTTTTTCATGTAAATGTACAAATTTGCAAATAAATCTAATATTACATGAATATTTCTGTTGTGATACAAAAAAAATGGTGCACGATGAAATTATTAAACAGCATTCCTCGAACCCTGACTTCAGCAAGTTCTCGAGATTAAGGTCATATACTGTCGAGTGCGGGGCCTTCTAGGGAGAGAGATGTTCATCGCAAGACATATTTAATTTTCACGGGTTTTTACGCAATTATAACTGTTTATCCTTTAATTTTTCTTAATTTGGTTCCGTTAAATGATCTAGCCGAATGACTGAAGCTATATGGCTGGTATTCCAAGACACAAAAATAAGGCTTTAGGTGTTGAATATGCTACACCTGTACTCTAAGGGTGGTATTCCAAGACTTTCGAGTAAGATAGCGAATAAGTACTATCTTATACAACAAGGGGCGCAAAAACTAAATTTCCAAAAGGGGGGGGGGAATATACCTTTTTATAAAGAATTGAAGCGGGGGTGGGTTCGGGGGTCCTCCCCCGGGAAAATTTGTATTTCAAGGTGGAAAATGGTGCTATTTAACCAGTTTTATCATCTAAAAATTTATTAAACATCACTTTCTTTGCCCCCGTTTGCCCCCACTTCAAGGTTTCAGAGAGGGGGCAAAATACCCTTGCCCCCTCCCCCCCCCTGTTGTTGCGCCCCTGTATACAACTGAAAACCAACTCGCATACCATATTCCAGAACATGTCCTATGCTATCCCTGTTAGGCAAAAAAAGAAAAGCAACCGTTTTAATAAACTGTGCCCTGCAGGAGTCTAGAAACTGATTTCTATACATTCTAGCGGTTGTTTGTCAACCATCGATACATTTGCCTCGCCCATTATTTTACAGATAGCAGCACTATCGCTCGAATTAAATTCTGTAATTTAAATTTTCTCAAGTAATTTTAAAGTTACAATTATTTGTTCTTATGCCCATTAAAATGTCCTTATTTTAGGCAACGTATTTTGGTGTCCTATCCATTGCCGTTCTGTTGCCCAAATTACGCGCATGCGTCGAATTCGTTCAGATGGCTGAACCACATTGTCGCCATTAACTCATACTTATATAGCCTAGTCATTTTTTTGATCATCGGGGGAATTACCAGTCATTTTGGTGTGCCAAATGTAACTTTATGATAGCGAAACTTTCCAGGACCACATTTTGTACACTTAAATGGCCATAAGAACAAATAATCACAACTTTAAAAATGTACTTGAGAGAATTAAAATTACACCATATAATTCGCGCTATAGTGCTGCTATCTGTAGGATATTCAAGCGTGGCAAATGTATCGATGGTGGCGAAACGTCCGCTAGAATGCATTGAGATCAGTTTCTAGCCTCGCGCAGGGCACATTTTATTTTAAACGGTTGCTTTTTCGTTACCTAACAGGGATTGGGTTCGGACACGTTCTGGAATTCGGTCTCGCGAGTCAGGTTACGGTAGTGTCCCAACAAGGTAGTGCTTATTTGCTACAATAGTCGAGTGTCTTGTAACACCGCCCCTTGTGTCTCGGGAGTGGCGTGGCCGGGCAGTGTTCCCGCTCCTGCTCCCCTGCGCACAGGGTGTCCACAAGGAAAAAATATTTCGTACCAACTTAGGCGAGAAAAAAGTACTAGATTTGAAAAAAAAAGTACTAAATTATAATTTGTTATGGTTTTAACAATTTAGGAAGTTATTATGACATTGAAATGCTCTAACTTAAATATATCACACCAAACACACACATACATTCCATAGGTTTTTAAAAATAATTACGCTTAATAATAAAACATATCGGAGTTACTGTAATAATATTATATTAAAGAAAAAAAAGTACTAGATGTGTACTTGACCACTAAAAAACTCGTAAAAGTACTAGATCTAGTACGAAAGTACTAACTGCGGACACCCTGCCTGCGCAGCAACTGACGCCGAGGCCGTGCGCCGTGCAGCGCGGGGTGCACGGGTTCCCGATGGAGGAGGGGGAGGCCGACAGGATCGACCACCTGCTGTTCGTGGTGCACGGCATCGGCTCCGGCCGCGACCAAGCCTTCAGGAGGTCCGCGCGCAACGGTGAGTGTGGCGCTCCGCCCTGATCGCGCGTTCGCACGTTCCACTGCGATTAAAAAAAATAATAATTCCTAACCTTACTAAAACTAAGTGTATTTTGGAGGGATCCGGGTTAGGGAGGGACCTAGGTGCGTCTCAGGCCGAAGCCTATACGCCTAGTCATGCTGGGATTAGCCATGCAGGGAGAGGGTCGCATGCATCATGTGCTAGGAGGGGATTGGCCAGCCATGGCAACGATTGGCGCCATGACTAACTCCCCTCACTCTTAAATCTAGACCTTAACTAGGTTGGGCCCAGGTAAAACCTGCATAGGCACAGGGAAAACCCTGGGCACATTCATGCGGGAGCACGTTCCACTGGGAAGAGAGCCACAACCGAACGGTTCCGACGCTCCCCGAAGTTTTCCGATCGTTCCTAACAATACACCATACGGTTATATAATATTTTAAGGGCGGTATTCCAAGTGATTCGAGTAAGGTAGCGAATAAGCACTACCTTATTGGGATACAACCGTAACCTAACTCGCAGACCTTGTTACAGAACGTGTCCAAACCCAATCCCTGTTAGGTAAAAAATAAAAATCAACCTTTTTAGTATACTGTGCCCTGCACGAGGCTAGAAACTGATCTCAGTGCATTCTAGCGGACGTTTGACAACCACCGATACATTTGCTACGCCAAAACTCCTGCAGATAGGAGCACTACCGCGCTAATTAAATGGCGTTGTTCTAATTTTCTCAAGTCTTTTTCAAGTTGAGATTATTTATTTTTATGATCATTAATTAAAGTGTACAAAACGTATTCCAAGATAGATTCGCTATCTTAAAGTTTCATTTGGCACACCAATATGCTTGGTACGTCCCCCGAGGATCGCAAAAATGACTACATATGAGTTAATAGCTCCAGATGATTGTCTCTGAGCTAGCTGGACGATATCAACGAAAAAAGTGAGCTCTGCGCATGCGCGGAATTTGGGCAACAGAACGACAACGGATAGGACACCAAAATCCGTTGAATAAAAAAAAAGGGACTGGCTGTGTCCTATCGTGCACTAGGAATATGGTTAGGGTACAGGTGTAGCATATTCAACACATAAACCCTTATGTTGGTGTCCTAGAATACTGGTTTAAATAACGCTAAACTAACCTAACCAACCTTTCATTTTAGTTACGATAATCTAACCTAACTTAACATATCCTCCGGGAAATAAATAAATATCATTTATTAAGGCAGGATTACAATATTCCGTCACCTCCATCCGTCATTCGTTCGTTGGTCACGTGACGTGCAGCCAATCGGAGAGCCGGAAAAATTTCATTCGTCGGCCCGTCAAAAGTTTGGCAAACTCATACTTTTGACGGACGGACGGATGTATTATGGTTTTAGCTGCGGCTATCAATTGTTACTAGAATATAGGACTGTGGTATTATGTTTTAGGTGGTGCAGATATGAAGTACATCATTGCGGTTCTTAAAACCCATGTCCAAACAAATAAATGACGACTCTGAATTCTTCCGAGGATATTCTAATTCGTACAAAAACACGACACAAATAGTAAACAACATCGAAATAAGTCTCTGAGAGGAAAACACTGATTGTTGGTAGCACTTACTTGGGAAAATATTCTGACGGACGTATGAAGTCATGTTGTGAATCGCTTGGCTAGCTGCGTGGCGTTGACGGATGAAAAAGTAACGGACGAACGGATGACGGACGGAGGCTACGGGCTATTGTAATTCCGCCTTCACACTGACCGAACCTTTTACTTCGCTAAACTTCGGAACGGTTCAGGTTGGGTTGTGGTTGTGGCATTCATTCCTGTGAACTGTAGGCTATCCTGTTTTCCACCTGTGACTTTTTATTCACGCGTTTGCATGCGCGAATGTCTTTGAAAGCCGAGGTAGATTTTCCCCCCAATACAGTTATTACAACTACTGCTGCTTCTAAAACTCTCCGTTTTTATAGTTTTCAGAGATTCCAAATACAGAGTCCGCGGCCTCAATTTTATCTCGTAAATAAAACATTCAACATCAAATTGGCTGAATTTGCACTGATTTACTTCTCTGTACAAGTCCACACCAAAGGTGTCACTTCCGGCAATTGTGTGAAATAGAGACACTTTTCGAAGATTGACATACTGCTGTACATAACACCACCGTGATCATAGTGCAACCTCCGGAAGATATCTACGTCATTTTTATGTCACAGTACTTAAATCCTAAGACCCTCTTCAACCGAAAACTATATATATCCTTAAATGGATGGGGCGCAGTCATAACTTAGAAACACACAAAATACAATTTTATAAGTTACTAGCTGCCCGACCCGGCTTCGCACGGCTATACTAATGGAAACAAATTAAGCCACATCTCCCATTTACAGTATTGGTAAATTAAAAAAAAATCAGTGAAAATTTATTACAATGCTGTATAATGTACCGGAGAGAAAATGAATAGCACCGATGGTTTCCCGACTCGTGCACGCAACGTACAACTGATGTACCCGTACTTCGCTACGGCAGTCTACAGGCAGATCACTCTTGCGCCGCTCATTATACACGCCCCTACTTGTGGGTACGCCACTGCCGCGCGATGCCCGTTGCCATGGAGGCATGAACAATGCAAAATCCTGTTCTCATGCAGACAAAGTACCCACTGTTGCCTGGTTTTAACCACCCATGGGATCTAATTTTCGGAAAATGTCACCCTGTGTAACATAAGGAACATTACTGTGAAGTTTCAAGTCTGTAAAATATATATACTTGAAAAAAAGGGTACTAAAAAACAAATTAAACACAGAGAGAGGAAAAAAAAACAATAGTTTAGGTTTGCGATTTAAAGTGATAAAAAGTATTTAAATACTAATTGAACTCTTATGAGGGTACTGATTGCTTCGTTGTTAATATCACACGGGCGTTTTTTACTTGTATGGGAAAATTAAGAATGATAAGGCATCTAGTGCGTGGCAACAATGTTAATAGGCAATAGGAAATAAACTTCTAGCGTCTGCAGCATTGTCAACACACACTTCGTACGTGTACTGCATGTTGTATCTAACCCCCTCCAACGCATTTGATTCTAAATTGGACTTTTAGTAATGATCCCTAATGTTATTGATAATATAATCTAGCCTATAGCCTTCCTCGATAAATTTACTATCCAACACTGAAAGAATTTTTCAAATCGGACCAGTGGTTCCTGAGATTAGCGCGTTCAAACAAACAAACAAACTCTTCAGCTTTATAATATTAGTATAGATGACAGTTCTAGGTTCTGAAGTTCCTAAGCTGTGTGGTTCGGCGGTGTATGTTTCTAAGTTATGACAGTTCTAAGTTGCATGTTACGGCGTTACGTGTTTCTACGTTATGGCAGTTATAATTTGTGTGATTATAAGTTATGATGGTTTTAAGTTATAACTTTCTAAGTTATGCTGTTTCCTAATTGTGTGTTTCAGCGTTGCGTTTTTTTCTAATTTATGATAGTTTTAATTTGCGTGTTTCTAAGTTATGAAGTATCCAAGTCGCGTGTTTCCAAGTTACATGTTTCTAAGTTATGACAGTCCTAAGTTGTGTGTTTCTATATTACGATCGTTCTAACTTATGCCAGTTCTAAGTTATGTTTTTCTTTTCAAGAATTATAAGTTATTATTGTTCTGAGTTTTGAATTACTAAGTTATGTGGGGGATCCCTTCAAAATCTACCTTAACCTACGGGCCAAGCCGAAAGGGATATTTTGCTTCCGTAGTCGCAAAACGATTTCTTAATCTTATGTATTCGTATTGTTTATCTCAGACTATACGTAAAATAGCACTTCTCTCACCTTGGGCTTCCAGGTTAAAAATAAACCGATGTAAAAACCACTGAACGTTAATACAATAACTGTGGCAGGCCATCCAGTCTTCCCCGTGACGGAATGTCTGCAGTGGACGACTTCCGGAGCCTGTCGCAGCGGCTGGTGCGCGCGCACTTCGCGTCGTCGCTGGAGCGGGGGAGGTTGGGGCGCGTGGAGACGCTGCCCGTGTACTGGCACGGCGTGCTGCGCGGGGAGACCATCGGCCTGGACGGCAAGCTGCGCAAGATCACGCTGCGCAGCGTGCCCAAGCTGCGCCACTTCACCAACCACACGCTCACCGACATCCTCTTCTACACCAGCCCCGTCTACTGCCAGGTGCGCCCCTCACCCCACGAACCACACTCAGGGCCGGTGCAAGATAAATTGGCGCCCTAGGCGAAAAACCTTAATTGCCCCCCCCCCCCCGGGCCGGACACCCCAAAGAAAATTTTTCCTTGCCTTAAAATACATCACGTAAGCCTAGATTTTGTCAACAATCAAATGTAAGCAGGCTTGTGTTGTTTATTACTTTTTTACTTATTTCAAATCATAAACAGGTCACCGTGGACTTTAAATAATTACTTATGTCAATATAAACATCCCAAACTGTTATAAAAATCAATTTTCATCTAGTTTCAATAATCGTTAAACATATTGTATCAGCTGTTATGTGTCGTGCTGCGCCGCCCCCAGCTACTTGGCGCCCTATGCGGTTGCCTAGTTCGCCTATATGGACGCGCCGGCCCTGACCACACTGCAATTTCCTACAACACTTGGCCACGGTTATTTTCACATGAACGAAATACGATTTTAGAAATAGTACTAAGTACAATTTTTTTTTCAAAACCACGGATAAGATAATATAATAGAATATTCAAAAATTTGACTTTATATTATTTTGTTTTCCTCACTGATGTGCCCAGTTAATACTGGGAAGCCATTCAGGGAACTTTAGTTTTTGGAGGTACTGGGACAACACAAAGCAAAAATGCCCGGGTGAGAATCCGAACCCAGTATTACTGCGAACTCTATTCTGCGGTGACTCTGTTGTTTTCGTGCAAATGCACAAATTTATAAACATTTGTAAATTTTACACGAATAATTCTGTTACATTTACAAAATAGAATTTTACAGTGCGCGCAGTTTGGAAGCCGTCGGGAGACGGTGTTGTGACGTGGTACAAGTCGCTCCATACCTCACCATCACCCATATTGCAGCAGGAAAAAAAACCCTGCGGAAGCTGTTTTTTTACCACTCCTAATGAATCTTTATAAACATACATTGGTGTTTCCTTCGTTAAACAGTCACGTCCATAAAACACAGTCATTGTCTTTTCAAACGGCTTTGCGTCACACAGTGATATACCCAGCTACCAAATTTTAATTTTTGGTTGGGAAGGTGGTGGCATGATGACAAAATGAATTTTTGTGTTATGGATTACCACCAAGTTATTGGAGCGACGAAATTTTGGAAAAACAGCAGCCATTTAAGGCTCAGTTTCGCCCACCATCTTGATTATTTTTTAGTTTTTTCGTTATGGCTTTTTAAAGGGCTATCTATATATTTTACATCAATACCTTCTTTGCGTTTGTTTTTAAGCCACAAATGCAAGATGACGAGAAAAAAAAACACGGTGTCAATGTTTTAATTACATATAGGTCTACACTAGAACAAGTCTTGTTACAAAACTTTTCATTAGTAATTATAAATATGTATACAAAAATACTTAATAGTGATCAATATTTGTGTCTGATTTCGTACATATGCCTCTGTTTTTATATATGCGTGTGTACACGCACAACCACTGTGCATCTATTATACGAAGTGTAAAAATAACGTCTTCAGATAAAAGTTAGGCCTCCTCGTATCACATATCACACGATTATGCACAGTGGCTTAAAATGACCGGACATCCAAGATAATACACTTACAAGATTATACCGCCTTTTTGCACATTTGTTTTTAATATATGAGTATTGTATATTATTTTAAAGCACATATATAGTTTTTTATTTGTATGCAGCCTTTTTTTTCCATCCTGGTAAAGTTTAGTTGCATGTTTTGCGCGCATCGTAAAAATTCACTCTCATCAATTTTTTTTTTCATATCACGCTAAAGAAGCATAACTTAAAAAAGAAGAGGGCGGCTATTCAGTGCGTTGACCGACGGCGACGTCTCGGACAGGCGCGTGGCTCTGTGTGATTGCAGGTGATCATGGACACGGTCGGCAACGAGATCAACCGCGTGTACGGGAAGTTCCGCGAGAGGAACCCCAACTTCGAGGGGGAGGTTTCCCTGGCGGGCCACAGCCTCGGCTCCGTCATCCTGTTCGACCTGCTCTGCAACCAGAAGGTTCGCATTTTCGAGCTGATCTTGTTTCGGTAAAGGCTCTGGAATTCGGTTCGCTCTGCACAGAAAAAAAAAAAAAAAAACTTTTGTGTACTTTTTCAAAAGATTCCTTTGGAAACCAGCTTGCCAAAAAAAAATAGTTTGTAATACGTAAGAAAGATACTGTAACTTTTTACAACACATGGGTATGGTAATTTTTTTGCCTATATGAAGTACGTTTTTCGAAATAATACTGAGTATTTCTTACGAAAAAACGAGATTTCAAATTTCATAACCTCGTGTTACAGTCAAGTACAGTAGTGTTATGGCGTGAAGTGCATCCATCCCCCCCCCCCAACTTATCATAAGTGGACGCTCGTCGTATCGGCGAAATGCTGCCTGGTATCTTCGAAGCCTACGAGATAGACACCACCAGCGTTGTATTTGATGCCTGAGATATAGGCCACCCACTGTTCGCGAGCAAAAGAAGTGTCCCGCTATATATAAAAAAAACTCTCCCCAGTGGCAGGAAATGACGTCTCAGGAAGTCGGCCATCTTAGCTGGCCGGTCGCGAGAACATTCCAGATTGTTTGAGGTGTGGAGAACTCGAGTATAAAAGGGGAACTCTTCTTCCTGAACCATCCTTCTGTTTCCCGTATTCAACCTGCTTGCCAATAATGCATGAATTTTGCATCCCGCATGTAAGTGCCCTGGGTTTTCCCTGTGTCTATGCAGGTTTTACCTGGGCCCAACTTATCTAGTTTATAGTCTAGAATAGTCAGTGAGGGGAGTTAGTCATGGCGCCAATTGCTGCCATGGCTGGCCAATCCCCCTCCTAGCACACGATGCATGCTCCCTCTCACGCATGGCTTAAACCCTGCATGATTAGAGCGTATAGGCTTCGGCCTGAGACGCACTTAGAGTCTCTCCCTAACCCAGACCCCTCCCAAATACACTTAGATTTAATTTAGGTTTAGGAAAAAAAATTGAATGGGAGCAGTCTGCCTCCGAGGAGAAGACCGGAGTCTCCCTCTTCGTGAGGGCATCGCGACGCCGCGCCGTCCCGACGCCCCGACCACGAAGAACGTCACGCTGCCCGTCATCGCCACCGCGTGTCAGCCAGAAACTAACTCCATTCTGGACCTAGAATTTCTTCAAGGGAAGCGAGTTGACGATGGAATATTTTCAGGGGATAGAGTCTCGCCGCCACAGCTGGAAAATATTGAAAGTCCCGAAAGGACTTCAACTCTGGACGGCAGTAGTTTCGTACTTGTAAAATTATGATATTATGCAACTACGTTGGGAGTTAGCATATTTTGTGGTTGGTTTATGATGACTATTGCGGTGTAATTTCGTTGAGCTTGTCGGCGGTGTTCATCATGGTTTGGACTTAGACTTTTCACGGCGGACACAACAGCGCTACGTGGTCCGGGGAAAATTTTTAATTCAGTTGCAAAATGGTGGTAAGTTTTGTGGCTTTCTGAGGGTAAATTATTTCTCTCTGAAGTCCAATATTTATAATATATTATTCATAAGACTTCTTATGAACATATAATTGTATGTCAACAACACACACTTTAATACCTATAAAGTTCACAAAATTAATTGTTAGGATTAAACTTGTGTTAGTATAAGGTGAATACTACAACACAACTAGTACGTTAATGTAAAATGTTACAAATCTGCAGGCGAATGTATAGTTTCAATTAATGTAAACTGCCATTGTCAGCAGGGCAGGCGATTACAGTTTGTAACGGATATAAGATTTAATTTTCATATAGTTTTCAAAATAAACCTAACATTTAATACGAATAGTGTATTTTTGAAGAAAAAAAAAGTCTCTTTTCCAATTTTATATTTTTAAAATGTTGGGTAGGCTCCGGGTCTATACGATTCCGGATGCATAAATAGGTACACGCAATAATTATGGCACGACTTACCATAAAAATGGTACGCATTTACAATAATTATGGTATATTATACCATAACTATGGTAAGTGTGATAAATTGATACAGAACATCTATGTTTCCCCTATTCTTGATAACTTTTGAAAACAAGCATTTTTATATGAGCCTCTTTTTTTTTTTACAAATAAAAGTGTGTGCAACAAAATTGTATTAGTGTTTGTATGCCATTCAGTCTATATGTTGGTCAAACCTAAGTTTGAATCAAGCTTGATGCATGCCTACATGCTTGTTCGGGACTATTCTTCGTAACTTGAGGGCGAGTGCTTTGAGCAGTTCGCCGCTGCTCGTGTAGCTGGAGCTGACTGCGCAGGCGCCCGACAGCGACTCCGAGGAGAACTTGACCATCCCCGCGGAGCCTCGCAGGCTGAGCCAGCGGCTGAGGTCGCTGATAGGCAAGGCTGGGGCGGGGCAGCTGCGCATCACCTACCCCCAGATCGTGTTCCAGCCCAAGATATTCTTCGCTTTCGGTTCCCCCATTGGTTAGTAGTGAAACATAATTAACATTCAATAGCTTTCGGCTAGAGAGGCAGGCACTAAGTAATTGCTATTTTGTTTGTGTTTTGTCTCAAAGAATACAATTCAGACGTCATTTATTATACTCGTTCTTTTATGAATTGTGAATCACACTCATTTGTCATAGAGTTTATTTTGCAGTTGTCAAAGTACATATGTATCCATCACCACATTATAAATCAAAACTAAAACAAAAAAATAACAACTCTTAGGAAAATTCTAGTACAACTCAATCGTAGGGAAAGTGGGGGTTTATAGATGTATGTGTGTGAGTATATATATAAATATACCAGAAGTATGGTATGGTGTACGGTATTTGTGGTATGGTGTACCATAATTACGTTATGATTTAAGATGTGTATTGGACGTAGGCAGGGGCGCAACAACTAAATTCCCAAAGGGGGGGCAATATAACTTTTTATAAAGAATCATCGATCCCTCCTATAAAAGCGGGGGGTCCGGGGGTCCTCCCCCGGGAAAAATTGTATTTCAAGGTGGAAAATGGTGCTATTTAAACAGTTTTATTATCTAAAAATTGATTACACAGCACTTTCTTTGCCCCCGTTTGCCCCCACTTAAAGGTTTCAGAAGGGGGGGGGGGGCAAAATACCCTTGCCCGCCCCCCCCCCCTGTTGTTGCGCCCCTGGACGTAGGCAATTGCTGGTTACACTGTGTAAGAAACCTTAACGGATAAAAATAATGATAATGCAAACTCAGAAAACAAGTCAAAAATAATAATATAGACAGCAGAGAATATTTCGTGAAAGGAATTAGTCAAGAAAATATTACAGTACAGACAGACACAGTGGGTTCACAACAGCAAGGCAGCAACAACAATAACAGTAAGTAAATACAAAAAAGACCCTGGAAAACACAGTGACAAGCAGAAGAACCCAACAATGATACTAAACAGATAACACAGAGACGCACAGGCGAAACCAGCGATGTGACAATTCAGATATTCTGGACACCACGACTACAGGACAGGCGAACACGGTAACCTTCCAAAGACAACAGTTGCTAAGTTTCAGGAAATTGAGATCTGTTTGTGCCTGAGGACGGGAATATGTCTAAGATCCCGATACGTCACACCTGTTGTCTTAGGAAACCTACTGTGTTCGTCTGTGCTGTCGTTGTGTTGTCCAAATTATCTGTTTTATCATCATTGGGTTCGTCTGCTTGTCACTGTGTAGTAGGTAATTATAGTTCGTACTGGGACAGGGGCTGGGGGCGGGGGATTCAGGGATTCGATGCGGCCATATTGGATTTCATCACTTCCGGCGGCCATCTTGGATTAGAACTTGACCTTTGACCCCGGCGGCCATTTTGTTTTCTTGAACATTCTGCCATTTTGTTTTTCTAGAATATTTCACCATTTTGTTTCTCTAGAACATTCCGGCATTTTGATTTATGACTTCACATCCGCCATCTTGAAAATCTTTACTTGTTATTCGATTTTAATGAAAAATTAAAATTTATAAAAAATCTTAATTTTTTTTTATTAAAAAACTTGATCTCCTCACTCCTTCGTTACGATGCCATCATCGAGCCCCCCACTCCTACACTTTGCAATTTTAGTTACTTCGATATCTTAAAAATAAATTTAATATCAAAACATTTTTTAAAAAAATATTAAAAATTACTTAATTAAATAATAACATAATTATACCATCGTTGTCTGCTGGAGGCAGCCATCTTTTTAAGCGGAGACCACCATTTTGATTTCATCTGTCATCATCGGGTGTAGGTTTCTAAAGTACATCAGTGTATGTAAGTTAGAGTTTCTGTAACCTACCAACATTATTATGAACCTTATAGACTAAAAATCCGCAAAATCCACAGTTATTTAATTGCTGTGACCACCATTTTTTCTTAAAGACATAATCATTTATAGGTTTTAACTAAAATATATGTCATCAATACTATCGTTGTGGATGCGACGGTTTTAATAATGATAATTTTATTACTCCATCTTAGCGGACCAGAAATTTTTCAGAGTCCTCACAAGTCCGTGTTTGCGTACTCGTGTTTTAAAGCTGCATGGAAGCAGATATTTTAATGTTTGCGTATAATTTTACTATTTTTAATATGATTTACTTGATGAATAAAGGTTCTACATTAAAAATAATGAGTATGTAGGTATAATTATATTTATTGAAATAAGCTCGGACACTACAAAACAAAATTCTCAAGAAAAGAAAAATACATACACATAAAACAAAACTATACAACAAAAACTGAAACCATATAGCAAAAAACGGAAACTATAAAACAAAAACTGAAACTATACAACAAAAACAGAAACTACAGGCCTACAGCAAAAATTGAAACTATACAACAAAAATGGAAACCATACAGAAAAAAATGAAAACTATAAACGAAAATGGAAACTATACAACAAAAACTGAAACTTTACAGCAAAAATGGAAACTATACAACAAATTAAAACAACAACGCGCTGGATGCCCTTGGCCTTCTTCTCAACTTTGTCACCGCACTTGTAGGCATATAGTTTTGTCCGCAGACTGACAAACTCCTGCATTACTTCCTCCCCGCACTCATCCTTAAACTTTCCAAAACAATCTTTTTGTTGACGGGGGAGAAGCAAGGGTGGTCGGAAGGGTAGCAGCTGGTGTCGAATCCAGACATGAACTTAGGGTCGGCTTTGAGATCATGGTAGAAGTCCTGTGTCTGGATCTCGTAGACGAAACTGTCTGTATTCATGTACGCCAGATGAATATTGTCATGGTATCTTGGTTTCATGGTATTGTAGTGAAAGTCGTACATGAGAGTCTTTGAAAGATCTAGTACGGCCAGTCCGGCATAGATTGGCTTATCGAAAATTATGGTCTCATGGTTCAGGTGGACTAGAGACAAGTTCGGTTCGTACATTGTGCGGTCCTTGAAGGATGGACGACACACCAGTTTCTTGAACCGCTTCTCGGAACACACCAACTTCATTTTGAGCCTCCGCCTCTTGTTCGCCATCTATTTCCCGAAGGTAGAGTTCACAGCCAACTTAAAGAACTCCTTCTCAAATTCTTTGGCTGCTGCTTTGCGCTTTCTCCCTGTGAATCAGTGTCCACCTGGCTCAAAGCACTAAATTGTACATTACAAAAACCTCCAGCAAGCAGTATCGCATGACCTAAAAGTCACAAGAATACATAGAGTCCTCCAGTTTGAACAGTCGGCATGGTTAGAGCCGTATATTAAGCTCAACACGAATTAGCGCAAACCAGCAGCCAAAGAATTTGAGAAGGAGTTCTTTAAGTTGGCAGTGAACTCTACCTTCGGGAAATTGATGGCGAACAAGAGGCGGAGGCTCAAAATGGAGTTGGTGTGTTCCGAGAAGCGGTTCAAAAAACTGGTGTGTCGTCCATCCTTCAAGGACCGCACAATGTACGAACCGAACTTGTCTCTAGTCCACCTGAACCATGAGACCATAATTTTCGATAAGCCAATCTATGCCGGACTGGCCGTACTAGATCTTTCAAAGACTCTCATGTACGACTTTCACTACAATACCATGAAACCAAGATACCATGACAATATTCATCTGGCGTACATGGATACAGACAGTTTCGTCTACGAGATCCAGACACAGGACTTCTACCATGATCTCAAAGCCGACCCTAAGTTCATGTCTGGATTCGACACCAGCTGCTACCCTTCCGACCACCCTTGCTTCTCCCCCGTCAACAAAAAGATAGTTGGAAAGTTTAAGGATGAGTGCGGGGAGGAAGTAATGCAGGAGTTTGTCAGTCTGCGGGCCAAACTATATGCCTACAAGTGCGGTGACAAAGTTGAGAAGAAGGCCAAGGGCATCCAGCGTGTTGTTGTTTTAATTTGTTGTATAGTTTCCATTTTTGCTGTAAAGTTTCAGTTTTTGTTGTATAGTTTCCGTTTTCGTTTATAGTTTTCATTTTTTGCTGTATGGTTTCCATTTTTGTTGTATAGTTTCAATTTTTGCTGTAGGCCTGTAGTTTCTGTTTTTGTTGTATAGTTTCAGTTTTTGTTTTATAGTTTCCGTTTTTTGCTATATGGTTTCAGTTTTTGTTGTATAGTTTTGTTTTATGTGTATGTATTTTTCTTTTCTTGAGAATTTTGTTTTGTAGTGTCCGAGCTTATTTCAATAAATATAATTATACCTACATACTCATTATTTTTAATGTAGAACCTTTATTCATCAAGTAAATCATATTAAAAATAGTAAAATTTTACGCAAACATTAAAATATCTGCTTCCATGCAGCTTTAAAACACGAGTACGCAAACACGGACTTGTGAGGACTCTGAAAAATTTCTGGTCCGCTAAGATGGAGTAATAAAATTATCATTATTAAAACCGTCGCATCCACAACGATAGTATTGATGACATATATTTTAGTTAAAACCTATAAATGATTATGTCTTTAAGAAAAAATGGTGGTCACAGCAATTAAATAACTGTGGATTTTGCGGATTTTTATTCTATAAGGTTCATAATAATGTTGGTAGGTTATAGAAACTCTAACTTACATACACTGACGTACTTTAGAAACCTACATCCGATGACAGATTAAATCAAAATGGCGGCCTCCGCTTTAAAAGATGGCTTCCTCTAGCAGACAATGATGATATAATTATGTTATAATTTAATTAAGTAATTTTTAATATTTCTTTAAAAATGTTTTAGTATTAAATTTATTTTTAACATATCGAAGTAACGAAAATTGCAACGTGCAGGTGTGGGGGGCTCGATGATTGCGTCGTAACAAAAAGTGCAAATACAGGAGTGAGGAGATCGATGATGAAGTCATCAAGGTTTTTTAATTAAAATATTATTAAGATTTATTTATAAATTTTAATTTTTCATTAAACTTTAATAAGAAATAAAAATTTTCAAAATGGTGGATGTGAAGCCATAAATCAAAATGGTGGAATGTTCTAGAAAAACAAAATGGTGTAATATTCTAGAAAAAAAAGGCGGAATGTTCTGGAAAATAAAATGTCCGCCGGGGTCAAAGGTCAAGCTAAAATCCAAGATGGCCACCGGACGTGACGAAAGCCAAGATGGCCTTCGGAAGTGACGAAATCCAGATGGCCGCCTCGAATCCCTGAATTCCCCCACCCCTAGCACCAGTCCCAGAACGAACTATAATTACCTATCTGTGTTTTACATAGTATTTTATGTCTTTATTTACTGTTCTTGTTGCTACTTTTTCATCTTGTTAGTCCATTGTGTCCGTTAGAGCTGTATTTCCTTCCAAAGAATTTTCTGTTTTGACTATGTTTATAATTTTTTGATATCAAATGATGTTAGCTTGTTTTCTGTGTGTTTCCATATTAATTTTTTGTACGTTTTGGGGTTATTATGACATTAATTTTAACCACCAATGCCAATAAAATAATCTTAAATAAATATTACTTATTGCAGGAACCATTCAAAGAACGCATCATTATATGTAGGCCTATATACAATAATATTACGAACAACTGTGCCATAATTATGGCAAGAGAAATAATTGATCCAGAACCCTCATACTCCCTCTATTATTGAGAACTTAGAAAAAACATTTAATTTTTATACAAAGCCTAATTTTGTGTAAGATAAAATTGTGCCGACAATTTTTCATTAGTTTTTTGTATCACACAGATTGACATCCTTCAGTTTGTTGAAATGTGTAAAATGTTTTAACATTTTCAGGGGTTTTGTTTGGAAGCTCTTTTCAGTGTGAACATTAAATTTTAAAATCAAAGAATATTGCGGAAGAATAATTTTGAGAACCATCTGCAAAGCATTTGTCTGGCCTGTAAAGCTCGTTTTTCACATATCATGTATGTTATTTCATTTTCTAGTCACAAGCATTAACTAATGGATTTTCCTGTAAATTCATACCAATAGCTCTATTGCATTAGCTGTTGGGTCTCACATTTTCTTTATAAAATATTTACTGAAAGTTATTTTCAAGCTCTAAAATGTCACTCAAATGATCATGATTGTAAACCATAACATGATTTTATACCGCTATTTAGATAATGCTGACCAGACGTCTAGTTGTGAAATATGTGATGAAACTAAAACATACGAGAGCGCTGTTGTGATACATTTACAGGAAGAGCGCTCAAAAGATAGTAATGACAAGAAGGTGAAATGATATATAGGAAAAATAATATTTAAATAGGAATTTCGACAATCCACCAGCGTGCGTTAATTTATCATTTGCAAGAAAAATTGTGGCAAGTAGTTCCACTGCTGGCCAACATATGTCGTTACAAGTTGTGTTGAGGTAAAAATTATTCGCTAGGAGGTTGTAAGGCGCTTAAGGCGTAGGTTGAAAGATGATGAACATAAACACATTAATTTAACACACAATACAATTTTTATTAAAAATTAATTTTCTTTTAATACTGTGCAACTAATATATAAATGCATCATAAATTAAATTTGATAAAAATTTGAAATTATAAAAAAAATTACAATACATATATATCATATATAATTTTTAAGTGCATCTGTTCCATTTACCAATCACTATAGCAGCAAGAAATAAAGTGACCACAAAAGAAGAATATGATATAAAAATTAAATTGAGCGTAACTACAAAAAAGCAAATATGCCAAAAAAATTTGGGCATTCAAACATATGTTATATACATAAAAGACAAATACCAACAATTTCTTTAAAAATAAAATTATAAACTTGAAAGGTGTAAACATATAAAAAAATTAAAAATAAAGACTTTTCGAAAGAGCATAAGTACAGAATTCACAATATCATCCAAATATTCCCAGTGGCGCAAACTTAGATATCCAAAAGTTTTTTGTTTGGAGCTAACCTTTGTTAGTAGTTGTAAGCGGTGCGAGACCTTGCCCGGTGTGCGGTGTGCGGCGCAGCCCTGTTCGTGACCGTGCGAGGCAACGAGAACCTGGGGGAGGAGTTCGCGCTGCCCACGTGCCCGGCCTTCTTCAACATCTTCCACCCCTTCGACCCGGTGGCGTGCCGCGTGGAGGCGCTCGTCAACCCGGAGCTGGCCTCGCTGGAGCCGGTGCTCGTGCCTCACCACCAGGGCCGCATGAGGCTGCACCTGGGTGAGTGACGAGTTGGCCACTTCCGAGTTCAAGCTTTCTTCTGGCATCATTGGGCAAATATCATGTTTCTCGTGAAACTAGTATTTTTTTCTTCTCGAAGCATTCAAATGGTGAAG
This sequence comes from Bacillus rossius redtenbacheri, assembly GCF_032445375.1. Taxonomy (NCBI): domain Eukaryota; kingdom Metazoa; phylum Arthropoda; class Insecta; order Phasmatodea; family Bacillidae; genus Bacillus; species Bacillus rossius. Next base: position 44,172,838 of record NC_086332.1, read on the forward strand.
GTGGGAAAACTGGTTCGAAAATCTTAGCCCAATCAATTAAATACTATTTTATTAATTAAATATCAATTAAATTACGACGCTTAGAATGTCATGTCCATTAGTCGAACGCTCTTCCGTACGGTACGCAGTTCACTCTCCCCTCAGACCCCCTCCACTCCCAACCCTTCTGGAATGGTCTCGCACCCCTTTTGACGTGTCGCGTCATCAGGGTCGACCGACTCCCGAAGCTCCCAGAACAGTGGCGTCCTGGTCACGCCACTCCACGCGGCGGCCCCTGGGAGACCGCAGAACCCTCCAGATTGACGGCGAGATAGATAACAAAGCGCCGCGATAGGAGGTAGCGGGGAAGGACGGTAGGGGGCGGGGAAGCCGATCAGAGAAGGAATGCGCCGCGCGTCACCACACCCCCACCCGAGGCTGGTGAACCACTGACTGGCCTGCCTCGGGCCTAGCATATGGTACGCTCGTAACACTATTAATAATATCTGAGTGTCATTCTATATGTGTCCTTTTAAGTTCCATCCAAGGACAATCGTTTAATGTGAGTAGTATACTTTGGGGGCGCCGAGGACAGGCGCCAGGCGGTGGTGGTGGTGTCGGTGTCCGCCATATTGGATTGTGACGTCACGGCGGCCATCTTGGATGGTTGTGATCTTGACCTTTGACCTTGACCTTGAATTTGATCCTCAAAAATCGCCAAAATTATCCAAAATTGGGCAAAATTTGCCCAAAATTCCTCAAAAATCGTCAAAATTTCCATTTCTGTGGAAAAAAGTTCCGCCAAAAAATCTCAAAAAATTCCACAAATTAAAAATTTCTCTTTTCGAGGGAAAAATTTCCCGTTTCGAGGGAAAAATTCCTGTTTTTAGTCCTTAAAAATCCCAGTGGCTGAAAATTCCTAAAACTGGCTTAAGCATCCTTAACTCAAGCCTCAGTTAAGCCATTTCTAGGAATAAGGATACCATGACCGCCATCTTGGATTATGTCGCCACCGTTGCAATTTCCGTTACGCCCGCCATCTTTAAATTTACTATCCGATTTTAATGAAATTTTTTTAAAATTATAAAAAAATTAAATATTATAATTTTAATAAATTTTTTATAAAAAACAAACATTTACGACACGGAGTTCGGAGTCCTCGGTTCGAACCAGGTGAGTGCAAAAAAATTAAAAATGGTGACCGATCCTTCCCCCGTGGTGGGTGCTGGCAGACTGACTCCCACCACTTTTTTTTTCAAAGCATATATTTCGTCAGTGAGCATGACGCCACGTCCGCCATCTTGAAATTAGGACGCCATCTTTAAAATCCGTAATTATTTAGCTAGAAATTCGGGAAAAATTCCAAAATTCATCAAAAAATTAACTTATTCGAATTCTGTTTGATTAGATCGACTTAGGTCCTTGGTTCGATCCCTGGACGATACAAAACAACTTTAATATTCTTAAAAAATACTAAAAAAGTGTAAGGTTCGAGAAATAAAACACCACAAGTTCTTTTAAAAAAACTTTTATTACATATATACTACACTACTACAAGTACAAAAAAAACACTGACAAATTACTAAAGTTTTGTGGATTTCTCGATTTCCGCATCAGCCACCCACGAATTAAAGCGAGGTGGAAAGCCCCACCACTTGACGTAGGACAGTCCATTTCTTCGTTTTATAATCTTCTCCACCAAGTACGTATCAGGATACAACGTAGGCTGAATCTCTTCGGCATAGAATCCGCCATGGATAGGTTTATGGTCCAAATCTTCGAGGTAGTAGGTCCTAGGCTCTGATTCACGAACATGTGTCACACGGAAAAGTTCGGGACTCCAGTTCGCAGTGAAACCTTTCTCGAAGATACCTTTCTGCTTGGAGATTCGCACAATGTCACCGACGTTAGCTTTACGCTTTCGTGGATCTTTCTTCTTCGTGTTGGAAAACACTGTTTGAAGCAGGCGATTGTCCGTTACGTCCTTTGGCTTCATTTTCGTGGTAGAATGCACCGTGGAATTATACTCGCTTATTAGTTTCGGCAAGATGTCAAGCCACTTGTAATTTCCGTTAGCCGTGAACTGTCGCCACATCTTGGAACGCAAAGTTCTGTTAAACCTTTCGACAACGGAGGCCTTGACGTTACTAAATGTAGAGTAGTGTTTGATGCCATACTTCTTCATCAAAGCCTTGAAGGTTGCATTGTAGAATTCTTTCCCGAGGTCCGTTTGCAGGTGCGACGGTACACGTCCATCACGCAAAATATTGTTCATGGCCTTGGCTACGTCAGTTGCAGTCTTTGATTTTACAGGTCTAGCCCAAGCGAACTTGCTATAAACATCGATGACTGTCAACATGTACTTGAAACCTTTATTCAATCGGGAATACGGTATCATCTCAACAAGGTCCGCCTGGAATAAATCGTCAATTCCACGAACTATGACTTTGCGACGAAGGTATTTTCGTCTAGCAGGAGCATGAAGTTCGCGAGCGATTCCGGTTCGACTCATTGTATGTAGCCGGCTTCCTTCAGTTCTTCAAGTATGGAGACTATTTCGTTGATGTGCGAATAGTTTCCTACACTAAGCGAAGCATGTAGAATTCTAAGGCGATCAACTAATTTATTAGGGTCGTCCCAATATACATAGTCAAATATCTGACCACTTTCTAGCTTTTTTAAACCTTCTCCGTGTATTGTTAGTTCACTGAAGAGATTAGCGAGAATGTCCATTTTTTCATGATCTTCGTCTTTATATACACCACTTTCTGGATCGTTATCGCGAAAATGTGCATTGGTTAGCTCTAGCAGTTTTTTGTACTCTTGTAAGTCGTTGTGAGAATATCCTTTAGGTTCCCTGCGAAACAGCAATTCGTACAGACCCGGAGTCCCGCGCGTTTTGAACTCTGCTACGCGCACGATGTTTCCTGGTAGAAAGTCTATTTCTTTAGCACCGAGGAACCACTTATTATGTTTTCTGTACACTCCGTAGGTCGTGTCATTATTCTGGCTCGTAAACGATGTCAGGTATGGTCGGACCATTGCATTAACTTGATGTCCCTTTTTCGGTATTTTTTTCTTGTGCATGGACTCTGTACTTGTTAAGTCCTCTTCTTCTCGATCTGGTTCATACTTTCTCTTCTTTACAGTCGGCATTTCATCTTCAACTTCTGTCTTCACAATGAAGGCTGGTTCTTCCTTGTTTTTAAGTTCGTCGAGGCGACTACCTCAGCGATGCTAGCAGGAAGGATTGTGTGTGGTCTCATGTGATAGACGGCGCAGTTTTCAGGTTCGCAACAATCTACCAGCTGCTGAGTCGGTTCGTAGGACACAGGAAAGTGCTCAAACCGCCAATGCTGAGCGCCTCCATCACAGGTTTCTGTATATGTACGTAGATACCTGGAATCCCAGTAGCTGTACTCGACACTGCTGAAGCTAGGTCTTGCGCTCACGTACACGTTAGCAGGATGAAACATAAACATCTTCTTGCAGGCCGAACGTCAACTGAAGGCACGTACGTAGGTACGACATTTATATATGCAGGCTCCTACTAACACTGTGTGTGCCATTTCTGCATTAACTGCGAGTTTGTACAGGCACAGACACGTTCAAACTTGTCACGTAGCTGCACGGCGTATATTGCACTAAGGTTGCGCAGGGAAGGACAACCGTAGTCGGTCTGTATATCCACAATTTCAGCTGCTCCGACGTCACACAGTTCTCGTAGCCATTTCTTCTGTTCAGGTCCGGCGACGTAGATTATTTCGTTTTGCAGTAGTAAATCTTCAATAGTGTTTTTCACTTGGTGGTACGGAATTTTTCCTTCGTCCCACTCTAGTCCATGATAATATTTACATAGCCATTCATTCGACCGTTTACTTTTTTCGTCTAGTAGTTTCCACGGATACGGAGGTCGGAAAGTGCGTGTTCGAGTCCGGCCGTCGTGAGTGACGCCAATTTCCTTGAGCACGAATCCGTTTTGGCTCTGGAAACCTTGCAGGTTGCAGTACATCTTGTGGCTAGCAATGCTCGGTCGTAACTAAATTATTATCGAAAACGAAACAGTATTTATGTCAGAATTTTCACAAGTTTGTCTCGACAATTGTACGATGCAAGCCGATCGTGAAGTATCAGACAAAAAGCATAGGTGTTTGGCGGAATATTTCCGCTAGTCATTATCTCGATCCTACAGTCGATGATGTTTGAATTTATACGATCATCCTGTTTGGAAACGTCAAACACCATTAACGGTGCCTTGTTCTTGAAACTGTCGGGACTCAGTATCGGTGACTGTATCCGCCCGTAGTAAGCTTGCTGAAACTTGGCATACATTTGATATGCTAGAAGAAATCTTCCACTTTCAAAATCCATGTTCATGTCAACGTACGGATAACTTTCGCTGTTTAAAAATATTTTTACATTACGTATTTGACAGTTATCGAATACGGAGCGACTTACTCCTGCATTGAGCTGTCTTCCGGTCTGAAGTCCGACGATGATGTATCTTGGTTTTTCCGTAGCGAAGCTGGACTTTACTATCCAATTGATACGCTGAATATGAGGCAAGCCAGGATAAGTTTCCAGGCTCCAGGATCGGAATGGCACATCGAAGTTCTTGCCATTTTCTATGTTCTTCAACATCTTGACTCGCTCAACGGTGCTCACTTGGATGTGGGGCAGCATCCACTCGATAGACTGAAGTGTTAGCGAGACATCTTGAGGGTTTTCTGCAGCGGCGACAATTGCATTAATGTGCGTGTTGGCTAGAAGCAGTACGAGCTCTTGTTTCGAATTAATGATTATATGCTTGTAGTCCTCAGCGAATCCAAGAAGCATGGACAGAGGAACACAAACTTCGAACTTCCCTTCGGCATAAACCGGAAGCTTATATTCATCCTCGAGAGCCCAACCGGCCATCTTTGCAGCAGACAGTTCATTTGGCGTGAGCGAAAGGTAATTTTTCATAGCAGATGTTATGCCTACATCTCTCGTCTGGTCTACCTCGACACCATTGAGTACATAAGTAATGCGCTCGATTAGGTGAAGAATACCATTGCAGGATATTGAAGTCGTTGTCGGGTGCGTACCATCCGCTTTTGTAAGCGTGCCTCTTATACGTAGAAATGACTGCGAAGGTAAAGTACAAATATCTTGGTGCTGTACAGCAATGCGTACTTCCGATGGTAGTGCGTACGGTCCGAGCAGGAAAGGCTGGTACTCGTGCAATTCCATTTTCGTAATGCTGTCATCAAAAATGACCGGATCTTCCACGTTGAGGATTTCGTCTTCCATATTTATTCGGCACTTGTCCAATACTGAGAAGATACTTTATGTTGTAAGGTGTTAATGCACCGATGTCTGGTAGAGAACTGTTCTTATTCACGACAATACGATTTCTTTTATAACTGTTCTTATTCACGATAATACGATTTCTTTTATAACTGTTCGGTGTTACGAACTTTATTCCCATCGCTTCAAGTGCAGACGTAATGTAATTTCTTCGTCTTGAAAATTCACCAATCGTCCTCGCTGGTCAACGATTCTGACGACGACTTCGTGTGCGCACTTCACGACGACTGGAACGTAAATGATACTTTGCGGTACTTCGACCAGTTTATATCCTGGCGGGACCATCGGCGAAAACTCGTGCAGCATGTTGCTTAGTCTTCCGTTGAGATACGTTCCACTTGCCAAATTACAGTTTATTATTATGACATTCACAGGCAAAATGTTTACTGCGCGCGTAGATTCGTACGTTCTTCCCGTATCATAAACCTTTGATTCGAATCCGAGCATCGTACCTATGGTGCCAGGTTTCGTAAAGTCGACATTTTCACTGCATGTTAGAATGCTTTTTTGAGTGTTTGGATTTCCACGCAGTTGAAAGTCTACATCCTGTGGTAACATATCCCTGATGTAATTTGCAATGTCGTCAATTTCGTAAGAGCCAACAGGTAACTGTATTTCATGAGCGGTCCCATCGCTTATCAGGAAGCAGATCTTGCAGTTTTCCTCGTCGATATTAGGTATGGCATTATACGTTTGAAAATCTACGAGTCCGATACACCATTCTCCGTCTAAATCCAGAGGCGGGAAATGAACCGCCCGCAGCTCAGATGCGTGACCTGTCAAGGTAAGTGTTATCGACATGACTAATAAATTATCATCACTGCACAACCTTTAAGTAGCAATTTTTATTTGTCAGCTAATTTTTGTTTGTTAAAAAGCGAAGACACAAGTTTCCGCAATTTGTTTGATTAGGCTTCTGTTCCGTTTCGTAATTGTAAAACAACGTAGTGGGCCGGCCCAGGTACAACCTAAGTTCTGGCGGAGGTCGTAAATTTCCAAAACTGTCGTAGTAAGTAGCTTTTTTTCCTGTCTTTACGTAAGCCACCCAGTGCGTGCCTCGACCCGCCGACGTGTCTAAATTAATTATGGCGCACTCACGTGTCTTTGGCTTGCTGGGCAAAGTATCTCGCATAAACACACCGCGGAAATTTGGTATTTTCAGTTTGCGTGCGTACTTTATTAAATCTACGTTGGTGAGCGGTCGTTTCGGTAGGAAACTTAGGATTTTTTCATTCGTTTCTTTTTCATGCCTCGTCCTGTCTTGTGAGGTTGCAAGTAGAGTCCTGCGCCGTTTTTTTTACCGATGGCAATGGCTTCCATGCTGGCATTGTGTCGCTGTGCTTCTTTTAACTGCTTGCGCTCATTCTTCGTAGTGTTGACTGCCCGCACTATACCGCTCGTTGCACCGATGAGGCCGCCTAGAGCACCCAATGCAGGCAAAAGCAAAGGAAGAAATCCTCCCTTTTTCTTGTTCTTTCGTTGTATCTTGCGCTTGCGAGACCTGGTCCGGCGACGAGCACCCATTCCTAATTTCGTCTTTGCCTTCATGATTTTAGATACGCCCCACGCTGCGAATTTCTCTCCTAGTCCCGCGTCCGACGATTTGCTTATTTCCTCGGCTTCCTGTGCCAATATCTCGTCGGCCCGGTGCCTGGATTCCAGATCCTTGCTTAATGAATATGCGATATCGTGCTGCTTGCACTTTTCGTCCAGAGAATTAATGCCCACGTCACCGCGAGCTAACCTTTTCGCTAGTTTCGTGCCGGGGCCGCAGAATCTGTAGCCGGGAATGTGTAGCTCGAATGGCAGATTGTTTATCAGCGAGTTTACGAGTCCCGCACCGATGTGTTTTTTGTTCTTACCTCTTCGAGTCATTACGCACAACTGACCAGAAAGTATAAATGTGTTTGATTTTATACAATTACTTTAGTACAATGCAGGTCGTCAAGCAAGACGTGTGTTTGCCCGTGCGCATTACGCAAGACGATGTATTTAGTGCGCGTGAATTACGACATGGCTTACTGTTGCCTTCTGCCGTACGATGCATAATGGCGGGTCCGTCAAACTGCGGTAAAACGTGCGTTTTACTGAGTTTACTGGAGGAGCCAAACGGTCTTCGGTTCGAGAACGTTTACTTGTATTCCAAGTCGTTGCAACAGCCAAAGTACCAGCGCCTAGCAACTGTTCTACGATCTGTGGATGGTCTGGAGTATTTTCCGTTTAGCGATAATACCGATGTGGTGTCTACCGACGAAGCAAAGCCTAATTCTGTGTTTGTGTTCGATGATGTGGCTTGTGAGAAGCAAGGCATAATACAAGAGTACTTTTCCATGGGCAGACACGCCAAGGTAGTCTGCGTATACCTGTGTCAGACGTACGGGAGAATACCCAAACATTTGCTGCGAGATAATGCGAATGTCATAGTTTTGTTTCGCATGGACGAACTTAATTTACGCCACGCTTACGACGATCACGTAAACACCGACATGACGTTTCAGGAATTCAAAGACATGTGCTCCTTGTGTTGGAAAGAAGAACACGGATTCCTAGTTATAGTCAAAGACTGGCCGCTATATAAGGGCAGGTACAGACGAGGTTTCGATCAGTTTATCGTCAAACATGAATCATAGCATTTCGAAATTTGGACGCAGCAGTCGAGCTCCGCGTACCGAACTATGCACCGTGAAACACGATGCTGAAATACGTAAATACATTTCGCTACTTGGCCAAGAAATAAAACGAGCAAAAGACGAAATAATAGTGTACCTCGTAGCCATAGACCAGCGCGTGGAAGCTTCGGATTCTCGCATTCGCGACATGATCGAAGTATCGAATTCACAAAGACGTGACGATCTGAGGACTTTTCAAAGTAGTCTGAAAACATCACTATCTCAATCGTCAACAAATTCAGATTTGGCCAAACACAAGAAAGAAGTTTCTGCGAACGAATAAAAAAGTATATAAGGAGGTCTTGCAATAAGTTTTCAGCCAGTACAATGTCGGACCTGGCCAGTGACCTTCATCGAGCTATACAGTCTGTTCGCGAAAAATATTTACTTGCTAGACGAACCAGACTTGCACGTGAGATGGAAAATGAGGAGATATTTAAACCAATCACTAGTCACCTCGACGAACTTAAAAACAAGGAAGAACCAGCCTTCATTGTGAAGACAGAAGTTGAAGATGAAATGCCGACTGTAAAGAAGAGAAAGTATGAACCAGATCGAGAAGAAGAGGACTTAACAAGTACAGAGTCCATGCACAAGAAAAAAATACCGAAAAAGGGACATCAAGTTAATGCAATGGTCCGACCATACCTGACATCGTTTACGAGCCAGAATAATGACACGACCTACGGAGTGTACAGAAAACATAATAAGTGGTTCCTCGGTGCTAAAGAAATAGACTTTCTACCAGGAAACATCGTGCGCGTAGCAGAGTTCAAAACGCGCGGGACTCCGGGTCTGTACGAATTGCTGTTTCGCAGGGAACCTAAAGGATATTCTCACAACGACTTACAAGAGTACAAAAAACTGCTAGAGCTAACCAATGCACATTTTCGCGATAACGATCCAGAAAGTGGTGTATATAAAGACGAAGATCATGAAAAAATGGACATTCTCGCTAATCTCTTCAGTGAACTAACAATACACGGAGAAGGTTTAAAAAAGCTAGAAAGTGGTCAGATATTTGACTATGTATATTGGGACGACCCTAATAAATTAGTTGATCGCCTTAGAATTCTACATGCTTCGCTTAGTGTAGGAAACTATTCGCACATCAACGAAATAGTCTCCATACTTGAAGAACTGAAGGAAGCCGGCTACATACAATGAGTCGAACCGGAATCGCTCGCGAACTTCATGCTCCTGCTAGACGAAAATACCTTCGTCGCAAAGTCATAGTTCGTGGAATTGACGATTTATTCCAGGCGGACCTTGTTGAGATGATACCGTATTCCCGATTGAATAAAGGTTTCAAGTACATGTTGACAGTCATCGATGTTTATAGCAAGTTCGCTTGGGCTAGACCTGTAAAATCAAAGACTGCAACTGACGTAGCCAAGGCCATGAACAATATTTTGCGTGATGGACGTGTACCGTCGCACCTGCAAACGGACCTCGGGAAAGAATTCTACAATGCAACCTTCAAGGCTTTGATGAAGAAGTATGGCATCAAACACTACTCTACATTTAGTAACGTCAAGGCCTCCGTTGTCGAAAGGTTTAACAGAACTTTGCGTTCCAAGATGTGGCGACAGTTCACGGCTAACGGAAATTACAAGTGGCTTGACATCTTGCCGAAACTAATAAGCGAGTATAATTCCACGGTGCATTCTACCACGAAAATGAAGCCAAAGGACGTAACGGACAATCGCCTGCTTCAAACAGTGTTTTCCAACACGAAGAAGAAAGATCCACGAAAGCGTAAAGCTAACGTCGGTGACATTGTGCGAATCTCCAAGCAGAAAGGTATCTTCGAGAAAGGTTTCACTGCGAACTGGAGTCCCGAACTTTTCCGTGTGACACATGTTCGTGAATCAGAGCCTAGGACCTACTACCTCGAAGATTTGGACCATAAACCTATCCATGGCGGATTCTATGCCGAAGAGATTCAGCCTACGTTGTATCCTGATACGTACTTGGTGGAGAAGATTATAAAACGAAGAAATGGACTGTCCTACGTCAAGTGGTGGGGCTTTCCACCTCGCTTTAATTCGTGGGTGGCTGATGCGGAAATCGAGAAATCCACAAAACTTTAGTAATTTGTCAGTGTTTTTTTTGTACTTGTAGTAGTGTAGTATATATGTAATAAAAGTTTTTTTAAAAGAACTTGTGGTGTTTTATTTCTCGAACCTTACACTTTTTTAGTATTTTTTAAGAATATTAAAGTTGTTTTGTATCGTCCAGGGATCGAACCAAGGACCTAAGTCGATCTAATCAAACAGAATTCGAATAAGTTAATTTTTTGATGAATTTTGGAATTTTTCCCGAATTTCTAGCTAAATAATTACGGATTTTAAAGATGGCGTCCTAATTTCAAGATGGCGGACGTGGCGTCATGCTCACTGACGAAATATATGCTTTGAAAAAAAAAGTGGTGGGAGTCAGTCTGCCAGCACCCACCACGGGGGAAGGATCGGTCACCATTTTTAATTTTTTTTGCCCTCACCTGGTTCGAACCGAGGACTCCGAACTCCGTGTCGTAAATGTTTGTTTTTTATAAAAAATTTATTAAAATTATAATATTTAATTTTTTTATAATTTTAAAAAAATTTCATTAAAATCGGATAGTAAATTTAAAGATGGCGGGCGTAACGGAAATTGCAACGGTGGCGACATAATCCAAGATGGCGGTCATGGTATCCTTATTCCTAGAAATGGCTTAACTGAGGCTTGAGTTAAGGATGCTTAAGCCAGTTTTAGGAATTTTCAGCCACTGGGATTTTTAAGGACTAAAAACAGGAATTTTTCCCTCGAAACGGGAAATTTTTCCCTCGAAAAGAGAAATTTTTAATTTGTGGAATTTTTTGAGATTTTTTGGCGGAACTTTTTTCCACAGAAATGGAAATTTTGACGATTTTTGAGGAATTTTGGGCAAATTTTGCCCAATTTTGGATAATTTTGGCGATTTTTGAGGATCAAATTCAAGGTCAAGGTCAAAGGTCAAGGTCACAACCATCCAAAATGGCCGCCGTGACGTCACAATCCAATATGGCGGACACCGACACCACCACCACCGCCTGGCGCCTGTCCCCGGAGCCCCCAAAGTATACTACTAATGTGTAAGTACTAAATGAGTAGGGAGTCCATGAAAGTTGTACATCACTTCAAGATCACTTACTCTCAGCATCATCCAGCCCGCCACAGCTTAGGAGTTTGGGAATAGGCGATAATATGAGTGGTATGACATTTGAAGCAGAGTAAAGGTCATTTGCTGCATTTAATTAAAACGAATGATGAAAGTGTCAAAAAAGAACATTTTAAAATTATTTTGTTTTGTTTATTTTCTTAGCGTAAACTGTGACAGCTTTAAATCACAAAGACACCTGCTGGTAATCCGAGTGTAGGAAAGTCGTTCCTATTCATCCTGTTTATAAAAAAAATAAAGCACAAGACTGGCTTACCCCATGAATATCTTAATGTACAACTTTCCACAGTGTAAATGTGCTAATAAAATACACACGTATGAATCGTTAAACGCAGAAAGGCATACATCTACATTTTTCACTTTTACAGGAAAAAAAAACTAAAAAAAAATAAACTTAAAAAATTTATTATTACACATATCTTACTCACCTGCTCTTGTGTATTTGTAACAAGTTTCTATAAATTCAATGATAAGCCCAGTGAAAACTTTTCAGTACTGTACTTGTTGCGTTTATGCGATTTGCAAAGTACAGTATTGCTTGAAGTGTTTGCTGTAATTTCTTGTAGTAAACTTTAGAAGTACTTCAAATTAATTTTTTTGTCAGTTCAGTTCTTTAAATGATTACTTAAGATCTGCGTCTAAGACATCTCATCTTAGTGACGAACCCTTCAAAATAGTGCGATTTCGCCTTAAATATACCTATCCTTTAAAAAAAAAAACTATTGTGGCATCAATACTCTTTTCATTCTTTATGCGGAATGATTTCGTTGGTGGTTGTCCTTTTTATCAGACATCATCCACTGTTCTTAGACATAAGGTTCCGTGTGATAATTTCATTTGACTTGTAATTACTAATAATTAAGGGATTTCCTTGCAAATACATTATGATAACTATCTTGTATTTTTTTGGGCCACAAATTATTTTACTTGATATTTACTAAACGTCATTTTTTAAGCTGTTATAGGTTATGTAAGGGATCATGGTTTTTTTTGCATGAATTTTACTGCTATTTAATAATATTTGGCAAATATTTGTTTGGGGGAAATTGAGACGAAACACAAAATACAAGACAGCAATGATATAACTTTACAGGGAATAATACCTCCAATAATGCCAATGACAAGAAAACAAAATAACCAACATGCGAACCTAAAAAGTTCTTGGATGTCCTATCTTAGCTGCTGCAGCAGTGGCCTTGGACTTAGCGGAGCCTGTGCTATTTACTTATGGAAGCTCTCGCCCGGAAAATTGGAAAAATTTACTCTTTCGAACAACATTATTAACCCAACATATATTTTAAATTTCGAGGATGATTTTGCTAAATTTTTTTAGGATATTTTTATATTATTTTCTATTGCTTACGATCAAATTTCCTGTAAAATCGCGTCGCTATACGCGGCAATAAAATATTGAATTTTTTCCCTCTTATACGAAACCATGAACTAAAATAGCTATTCACTAGAACTTTAAGTTAGTAGATAATAAAAATTTTACTTTTATTTTACCCGTTAATGTTCGTACTCGTATTTTTAAGAGAACACTAGACAAACAAACAAAAAAATGTGTGCATGGATTTCACGTGGGAAATATGTGAAACTTATTGCTTATTAGCTATAGATAAAGATACATTATTAGTATTTTTTTTATTTAACAAGAGCTGATAACTGAGAAAAGTAAGCATGTAGATATGATCTCAAATGAAGGAACAAATAAAAAATAAATATGATAACGACAGTCGTTAGACATTACGAAAACTAAGGACCAGACAGTCACAAGCAGCGTTACGAGAATTACGTAGCTTCACTGTTGCGTCATATTTATACCTCTCCCCAGCCATCTCCCCTTCCGTCCGTCACAACTAGCATATAACATGCTACGCTACGTACCTATCTCCCCCTCCTTCCTTGCCGTTTTCCCTTTCGACCGCTAGCGCTTGCGTTGGAGTGGCGTCGCCGCTGACGCACTCTCCTCCTCCACCGGTTCCCCACCACTTCATGCGCTCGGAATTTACGTAACGTTCGAAAATGGTAGCCCCCCTCAGCAAGGAAGTTTCACTTCAATGAACAATGACTAGGGACACATGTATTTCGCTTTTTCATTTCATGTCAAGGTATTTAACAAAACACTGTAGCTTTTTCTAAGAGTCATGGCTAGAGACCCGGAAAATTCGCGGGTTCATTTCGTGTTATGCTAAAATTCAAATAATTATACCTTAGTGCTGCTTCTGTCATTGGTTCACTGTTAATCTGAAGGACTGAGGGCCAATTAGAGACCCTCACTCATAGAAGTGTCGAATCACAGGCCACCCAGTCGAGACGACTCACAAGTCAGCAGCCAATGAACAGTTGGCATTTGCCCGAGTGTGTAGAGGATATTGGAGTATATCCTAGAGGTCATTGAACCCGCGAATTTTCCGGGTCTCTAGTCATGGCAAATTGTGAAGGTGCAGCAGTACGGTGACCACATTCTCATCGGCCCCGTCAAGAGCGGGACGACACCTCTCACCGACCTCAGCCAATAACCACAGGAGAAAAGCTACAGTATTTTGTGAAATACCTTGACACGAAATGTGTTCGTGAAATACAGGTGTCCCTAACAATGACAGCCCTGTAGCTGCTGCACTGGTCCCGCAGTGAGCGGAGGAGTGTGGTGTTGCAGAGCTGAAAGAGGCGGTGCGCAGCGCAGGCCTGGGCCTGAAGAGCAGGCTGGTGGACTCCGCGCAGAGCGCCTGGAACGCCCTCTTCAACGACGGAAGGAACGGCGCGCTCCAGGACCGCGAGGAGGACGAGGAAGAGGACGTTAGTTCATCACTCCCGAGACATTCGCGCCAATCTGGAGCGATGTCAGTTGTACATTACCAGGGGCGTGCAGATTTCGCGAAAAGATTTCGAGACTAGCTGAAAGTTAAAACTCTGTAGCACCGTCTGTGTTTCGTGATTGGGTGAGTTTCTTTCAGGTACACGTATTTCGTAACAACACCGATCACGATAATCCAGTGCGGAAGCAAACGCGTCCTGAGTGGCTCGGTCAAATAAGGCAACAACTTCTCTCGCAGACGGTCGCCAATCACAAGGAAGAAACCACAGGTGCGGGTATACCTTGTTGCAGTCTAAAAAGTGTTCAGATTTTTCGCGAAAAATGCATGCCTCTATACATTACTAGGGGCAGGCATTTTTCGCGAAAAAAAACTCCGAACGCCTATTAGACTGCAACTAGCTATACCCGCACCAGCGGTTTCTTCCTTCTGATTGGCGACCGTCTGCAAGAGAGCCACTCAGGACGTGTTTGCTTCCTCACTGAATTGCTATGATTGGCGTTGTATCAGTAGACGTGTATCTGAAAGAACCTCGCCCAATCACGATACACAGACGATGTTACAGTGTTTCAACTTCCAGCTACTCTCGGAATCTTTTCGCGAAAAATGCATGGCCCTATACATTACACATCGTACCACACGTGGAGAACTACATTGCCCTGAAGTGATAATATAAGTGGAAGGAAAAAAAAAACAGAATGGCTAAGGTATAATTTATACAATTTTATATGTCAAAGTCCCGCCGCATGCATGCAGTAGACCTCTGAAATTTAAAATTTGTGTATAATCAACTTAACATATTATACTACCAGAATACAATTTTACACCTGTCACAGGACTTAGAAGTAGACTCTCAACTTAAAAAATAGCTGCGCATAAAAATAAATGGGTGCGTTTGCCACCACACTTGGTTGTTGGAATTGAAACTCCACAGTTAGAGGGATAAGAAATTTGCAGGGAACGCAAATATTTTAAGATATGTAGAAGTACGTATACAAGTATACAAGCCTACAAGTGCAGGTGTTCGATTGTATAAGAATGTGTGCAAGTGTCAGAGTGCGGAAATATGCAATTATGCAAGGGTGCTACAGTACAGACATGCACTCGAGTACTGCAACTAATATATGTGTTTTCGACAAATAATTTCATATCTAAAATTTCACCGATACCAGAAATATAACTATTTGTACAGATAATTAACAGTTCACAAAATTATATATCTAAAAACCGTGAGTAAAAATAAGTATATCGACCTTCAAATAAAATTTAAGTTTGTTGTTTGAAGATTTAGATTTTTGGATACGTAGCACTGTAATTATCAGTTATAAATCGACAGCAATTTGTAGGCCCATGTAAAACTAATGTTGTTGACTGGCACTTTTGTTAATAACTGCAACAACATAAATAGTGCGTGTGGCCTGGTCAACAGCATTCAAAATTCTATTATGAGTGGTTATTTTTGACGTGCATATTTCCTGTTTGATTTCCGTGCACACCGTCAAATACGTTCATATTATTGTAATTTTATAGTTAAAATCTGAAACTAATCACTGAAACAATTTTTTATAAGACAAACCATTCCTGCAAGGAGTAAAAAATACAAGGGTAGAAATAAAAAAAAATCCTATATCATGTACGCTGTTAAATACGTTCTTATATATTGTAAAACCTAAAAATATCATCTACAATGTTTGTCAGAAATTATTATTTTATTACGACCAATGTTATTGCAAGGAATGGAAAATAACTAGGGTTGATGGACAAAGAAATTAATAACTCACTTAGTAAGTACACTATCAATACGATTCACATTTTTTCATAAACATTATAAAAATTATCTGAAAATCTGTCTGAAAATATTTTTGATACAACCAACCAATGCTGTTAAAGGTAATAATAATAATAATAATAATAATAAAATAATGGGTCAAAAAAGGGGGGGGGGGGGAATAATAGCTCCCTTATTACGTAAACTATAAAATCCACAACAATTAGTTGTAAACCTTCCAAAAGGAATCTAAAACTTTTGTCTGAAACAGTTTTTGATATAAGACGAACCATTTCCAGGGGTTGTAATAAAACTATAAACTAACTTTCGTACCATGTACATTACAAAACCCATTTATATTAATTTTAAACATTTTATATGTCTAAAACGTTTGTCTTGAGTAACTTTTTATGTAACCCACCAAAAATGCAGAGGGTGAAAAAAAAATTCTGGTAGTAATGTTAAAAAATCCGTTATAATTTATTGTAACAATTATAAACATTATCTATATCCTTTGGTTGAAACAATTTTTGATAAGACGAATCATCACATTAAAAATTAGCGTATTATTGTATTATTAATCATCTTACATTATCTTAAAATTTTGTCCAAAACAAATATTTATACGACTACGTATTAGTGCAAAGAATGAAAAATTGTGTTTGGAGGTAAAAAAATGCATAAGTACCTTAGTGGGCAAAATATGAAATTTGTTCTGAGCTATTCAGTGCTGGATGAAATTAGTTAAAATCATTTGAAACATTTTCGCGGCATGGAATATTAGAAAATGTTTAGTAGATCTTTTTGAAATAATGGAGTACAATGTACATTACGTTCTGAAAATTCTCCAGAAGTTTATATAAGTCCCAGGACGTTTCCAGAAGAAATATGTAATTCTAAATCTACTTAACCCTGTAGGTTGTGCCGAAAGGGATTATTTTTTTGTTATAATGAAGTTTAACGCCAATTACTTGCAAATGTGTTGTTAACATGTTTGTGTAACAATACTCACTTCATTATGGCATTTTTTTTTTTTAGATTCTTTCCAGCGAGTTCCTTTCACGCTATTAAAAAAAAACTATTAACATTGGCCTTTATGCAGGTACGGGTTGGTTTTGCTAACTAATAGCCTAATAACTTAGGTGAATTTAAGTTAAAAACGATACCCACTACATACATAGACTAGGTAATCCGTCTGAGATTGTATGATTTGTATCGTTACGAACTGGGGAAAACTACACTCAAATTTTACAGTCATCTATTAGTTTTTAAACAGTCTAACGTTCATCTGCCAAATTATTACAACCTAATTGACCAAATAAATACACACTCCTGTTGTGGCATTTTGTCCGCTAGCCACTGTCCACACACTTGTCCGCCACTACGTCACTCGCCTCGCTATACAGGTCCTCGGGCTCGCCTGACCGCTGCTGTCACGCCGCGGGACTCACTGGTCCACTAGCAACAATGACTATTCCGCACACACGACCCCAGGGAAACATATGGTTAACATTTTTTTTCTAACCTAACTAAAACTAAGTGTATTTTGGAGGGGTCCGGGTTAGGGAGGGACCTAGGTGCGTCTCAGGCCGAAGCCTATACGCCTAGTCATGATGGGATTAGCCATGCAGGGAGAGGGTCGCATGCATCATGTGCTAGGAGGGGATTGGCCAGCCATGGCAACGATTGGCGCCATGACTAACTCCCCTCACTCTTAAATCTAGACCTTAACTAGGTTGGGCCCAGGTAAAACCTGCATAGGCACAGGGAAAACCCTGGGCACATTCATGCGGGATGCAAATTGGCATGCATTACGTGTAGGAATTTACAGGAGACAGAGGATGGTCTGGATGAAGTGTTGGACAGAGTAGAAAAGAGTCTACCATGCGGGGGTTGGGCACTTGGACTCGTGGTCCGCTTTGAATTTTATTTGTATCTGGAATATTTGACCAGGGACGCAAGCGCCCCTGGTGGTGAGTGGTTATACTGACCACTCACTCCGCCGCCAGTCAGAACCATATGGTTCACAGGGATGAGAGCCACACCCGAAAACTCCCGAAGTTCTCCGAAGTTTGCCGATCGTTCTTGAAAAAAAAAAAAAAAACACCGAATCGTATATTTTACAGTCATAGAGAATTTAAGTAACGCTAACCTAAAAAACCTTTCAGTTTAGTTACGATAACCTAACCTAAACTAATCTACTTTCCCGAAAAAAAAGAATTATTATTTATTACAATGACCGAACCTAACCTAACCTTTTACTTCGGTAAACTTCGGAACTGTTCGGGTTAGTGGTTGTGGCTTTCATTCCTGTGAACTGCAGGCTAGCCTGACGGCCAGGACCTTACATAACCTCAGTGAAGGGCCCGCCGGAATATCTGGTAACCCGCATTACGCAACGGTGCCTCGGCACGTTGTGACGTCAGTGCTGGAGCGAGCGGCGGAGTTGAGGGGCAGGCTGCGGTTACGCATTCTACAGGCATGAGTTGGGATCTCCCGGCTGCTCCGCAGCAGTATGGCAAATATTCCGATACAATTGTGTAGGTTAAACATTATTTACAATATCATGTTTAGGATTGTTACCGAAACATTAGTGGAGTTTAACTTCTTTGACAGCTGGTAAAAATATGTCGAGGCGATATCATCAAGGCGTAAAGAAAAGTCAGCATGACAAAAAAAACTGTAATGTACAGAGCGTTACGAGAAGCGTAACCATCAGGAAGAGAGCGGTGTAACGGCATTGATATTCGGTGCCACATTTGTTTCACCTGCAATCCTGCGGTGACACAGAGCAATGGGGTGCGACGAGGCCTTATGGCTGCGGATACTACACACATCATTCTGAAGCTACTAGAAACGGAATTTTCCGGTTTATATAAATTTTGCAAACACTAAACTGACAAATAACCTGTGATTGTACTGTATTAGACTCAACATTCTAATCACGAATTCACGTATCAAATTTCAGCTATGAAGTTACTTACTAGAAACACAGATGGCAGCAGCAGCACTGGCGTGAAACTACATATTGAATATTCACTTTTAAATCGTGATTTTAAATCAAGAGTTTTTGAAATGAAACTTATTAGCTGAAGGGGCAACAATTTTCGAGCGTTACGAAAATTCCTATCGCAAGAGGGGAATGGTTAGGTATGTGATGGGGAAACCGGTAGAGGCACAAAAAGGGGGGGATAGGTACGTAGTGTAGCATGCTATATGCTAGTTGTAACGGCCGGAAGGGGAGTAGGCAGGGGAGAGGGAGAAATGACGCAGCAGCGATGCTACGGAATTCTTGTAACACTGCTTGTGCTTTGCTGCTCCTCAGTTTTCGTAACGGTTAACGATTGAAGCTATCATATTTATATTATTTTATTTAAAGTATGTTCGATTTTCTTAATTCGTATGGAGATGAGTTATTGATTTGTTCAATTAACTTTATAAGTACAATTCTTTTTTTATGTGAATGGTGTGATTGAAAATGTAAACCAGAAAAGACTTATAGATGTTAGCTTTATAAGTGTAATTTAATTTTTGGATATTTTGTAATTGTTTATGTCAGATAGACTTTATAATATTGTAATAAATCGAGCAGAATGAGGTAAGGCAACGTGGGAATAAACCGCCAAAAGAGGCGTCAAAAAGTTCCTGTGAACGGATGCGAGAGTACAGGATGCGTTAAAAGGCTTTCTTTTTCTTTTTCATTTGCAGCCTTTCTATTCTCAGCTATTATCTTTTGTTCAATAAAAAAATTGGTTGTCTGTAAAGTTGGTTTACGGACGATAGTTTAACGTCACAACGTAATAACAAAACATTGATGAAATGATTGCATACATTTATGAATTAAATTGAATCAATTTTATTGAATTATCACTATTTTGTATGGATACAAAGAAGGAGTGAAATGAAATCTACAATTTAATTGATAAATTTACTTTTATTTGCACTCATTAATTCAAATATGTTTATTACTTTAACGAACAGATTATTTTAACTATAGCTTTTATACATACATGTTAGCTATTTAACTTCTTCCAATCTGTGTTATTCTGTTAAAGGATAGGACGATGATAATAGGAAAAGTAGGAAAAAACGAATGGGAGTGTTTCAAGTTTAACGTGCCTCGAAAAAGTCAAATCGATGGTTGTTCCAATCGAGTGGAAGGGAGACAGATGCGGCGCAAGCGTACAATGAGCGTAACGGGACACCGCGTCACGGGACAATGTGCGTAACGGGTACACTTTTTCGTGCGTGCAGCCGGCGTTCATCGATTTATTAGACGTTGTCACGTCAAAAAACTTATTAATAATTTATTCTGTATCTACATCTGATAAGTAGGGACAGGAAAAATTCGCGGGTTCAATGACCTACATGATGAACTCCATACATAGTTCTACGTACACTCGGTCAAATGCCACCCACTCATTGGCTGCTGTCTTGTAAGACGTCCCAACGTAGCAGCCTGTTATTCGATAAAGCTTTTGGTCGGGCGTTTCTCATTGGCCCAGAGTCATCCAGGTGAGTTGTGAGCCAATGGCAGAGGCAGCACTTAGGTATAACTATTTGTATTTTAGGCTATCGCGAAATTAATTCGCGAATTTTTCCGGTCTCTACTGATGGGTAGAGACCCGGAAAATTCGCGGGTTCATTTCGTGTTATGCTAAAATTCAAATAATTATATCTTAGTGCTGCTTCTGTCATTGGTTCGCTGTTAATCTGGAGGACTGAGGGCCAATTAGAGACCCTCACTCATAGAAGTGTCGAATCACAGGCCACCCAGTCGAGACGAATCACAAGTCAGCAGCCAATGAACAGTTGGCATTTGCCCGAGTGTGTAGAGGATATTGGAGTCTATCCTGGAGGTCATTGAACCCGCGAATTTTCCGGGTCTCTACTGATGGGCGAGAAGTTGACTCCACTGACACATGAATGCGGTTCTCGCGAGAGCTCCGGGTGCTCTGCGCAGGAACCCGACGAGCGCCAGGCCGCGGCGCCCCCTTGCAGCGCGGGTCGCGGGCGGCTGAACGGCGGCCGCCGGGTGGACCACGTGCTGCAAGAAGCCCCCCTCGAGCTGTTCAACCAGTACGTCTTCGCCGTAGCCAGCCACCTCGTCTACTGGTCAGTGCTGCCACACGGCCGCAACTAGAGTCTCTGGCACCCGGGGCATGAATGGATTCATGCATCCCCCCCCCTCTTTTTTTGCACACACCACACCAATAAAGCGAGGGGGGGGGGGGGGGTTCGGGGGGCCCTCCCACGGAAAAAAATGGTGCTATGTTGAGACGTTATATTGTAAATCAGATTAGACATTCCTGGCATGCAAGTTAAAAAAAAAACTTTTTACCAGTTACCAGCTGTAGTAGGAAGGAATTTTACAATGCAAGCGATTTAACGCGCCCCCACAGCTTTGCGCCCGGGGCGTATGCCCCGCTTGCCCCCCCCCTCCCTAGTTGCGGCCCTGACTACAGTTGTCTGTTTGGTTGTTCGAGGCTGTTCTTGATGAAACCTTTTGTGTTCAAAATCTTATAATCTTACTTAAAAAAAACCTAGTATATATTTTTATTTCACTAAGATGTCGGAAGTAGGAGATACACCTATAACAATAAAACCACCCAAGTGTGTCTGTTTGTTTGAGAATCACGCAAAAACTAATAGATCGATTTCGATGAGACCTTTTTTTTTGTGTTTAAAAAACATATGATGAAAACGTAAATACTGTTATATATTTTATCTCGCTAAGATGACGGGAGCCGGCGATAAATAACAATAAAACCACGATTTTATTTTACAACCAAATGCAACAAATAAGAGGTGATATCCCATTTTAAATTCGATCATATGAAATACGGATCCGTCTTGATGGTCCCTTGCACTGGATTCCGCGCACAAATGATTAGCAAGATTTGATGAAAATTTTAGCCATTTAATTGATGATGCTTTCTTCGTTTCCATGATCGTCCCAGAGTGAGTGGCTGGCAGAGCAATATTATTGACATTATAGTCGGTTTCTCTCGGAGACTGAGATTCTGCGTTCACGAAAACGAGATACCGTGCGTAAGCACTGAGCATGGGTGTTTTTAAAACACTAAATCATGACTGCCGTAAGTCACAAACATTTCACCGACATTGTGCTGTAGCTTCTTTGCAACGTGTTTGTATTTTTTGTTTGGTTTATCGTGGGTCCTGTGGTTGAGTGGAAGTCGACCCCGTAGTGCAAGTTGGAGCGAGGGTTTGGGGGTTCGACTCCCAGTAAGGAATGGGTGGAAAATTGCAATGGTCTAAAATGGTCACTAATTGGTCGAATCCAGACAAGCTGTCAAACTATTACCAACAAGTAATTAATGGAAGGATGGTTGAATGATTAGTGATGAAATGCATCAGCGAGCTAAATATCTTAAAATTAGCTTAAAAAAGATTGTAAGCTCACTCACTTCCCACCAAGGCAATCCGGAATCCGAAACATGACAGACGTTGCCATGAGTCGATGGTTTATTTTCAGGGTATGCGACGAGAAGTTTGGGCCGTGACCGAATTAGGATACAGTATAAAGTGTGTCCCATAACTCATTGTCAAGCCAAGAGCAGTTAATAGACCAGTAAATTACGGTTCTTTATTAGAAAACCAAAATTCATAACGTGTCTTAGTTTTTAGATTTATAGGCATTTTTCTAAAGTTTTTTTAATCCTTCCCCTGCAACAAATTTGCGACAGAAAAATTGCTACGCAATCATAAAAAGCCCTATTATTGGTAACAGTTACAAATAAAATCAAGGCATACTGTTTTAAGAAAATACTTTGATAACTTAGAAAGTTTTTAAAAAAGATAGCTTATTAAAGCAATTAATTTTCTAAGTTAGTTAGTTAATTTTTTTTACAGTTAGTTTCCCCAAAACCTTAAAAACCTTATTTTTCAGGGTTTTGGGAAATCCAAATATATTGTTTATTGAATGATGTTCATAAAATTAAGTAATACATGTAAAAAATTTAAAACCTTTATACAATCCAATTGCATGCTCTTAGTTCATGCTAGGGTTGACATAAGGATTGGTTTATACGTTTATAAAAAACATTTTATAAAGAGTATTAAATTTTTAAAACACTTAACAAAAGGTATATAACGATTTTGTTTAAAAAAAATTACGAGAAGAAAAAAAAACCCAGGAAGTAATTGAAGCAAAACGTTATCGAAGACGTCTCGCCGTGATTGGATTCTGACTCCGCGCTAGCCTCGGTTCGTTCGAGGTTGGGTTTTGTCTGGGGGGGGGGGGGGGGCCTACCATTTGTCCGAATGTCCACTTCTCCGAATGACCACTTGTCCGAGCGACCACTTGTCCGAGCGGCCAACTCTCTGAGCTTTGAGGGGCGGATGGTGTCTCCCACCCGCGCGACCTTGCTCAGTTGACACTCGGACAAGTGGTATACACCCTTTTGTCTGCCGGCAGGCGGTCAGAGGACACGGCTCTGATGGTGCTGAAGGAGATGTACGCCTTGAGCGGTGTCTCGTGCGACTCTGACGGCGCGCGGGAGGCAGCCCCCGACTCTGCGGGCCGCTCCTGACCGGCCTTCTCCCGTCCCCGGCCCCTGCACCTGCATCTGCATCTGCATCTGCGCGACGCGGCTCTGCCTCCGTGGAAGCACTGCCGTTTGTGAACGTGCCGTTACCCTGTTGTCAAATACCTGTTGTGTTTTAACCACGTATATTCATACATTTCATTTCACTTATTTTTTAGAATTTTTTTATAGACTTCTTAACTCTAATATTATTATCATTTTTAGCGTGTCAGCCCACTACCGATTTTCATTATTTAATTTACTGATATATTTTACTTACCTTAATCAGCTTTTAAGTCAGTTTCCTTTATCATTCTAACGTTCGGCAGTGTCTTGAACATGATTTTATTACACATTTTACTAGAGAAAATGTTTTTATGGTTAATTGTACTATGAAGGCCTTAATGCAATTTTTGTAGCAGTAAAATAAAAAAATTTAATTTAAGACTTTTCAAAATGTTCGTGGTATATTTCAAAATAAATTTGGTTCTTTCGGGATCATTAATTTATTTTATCGTGTTGTAGGATATATAACAATGCTTCTAGAGAAATAGCGACTAAAATAAACGCCCATGGGGAACGTAAGAAAATAAAGTGCTATTCGAGTATAGTACGATTCGCCCCGAGGTTAGTATTGAATTTTGTAGGGTCCTTAAAGTTTTATCAGAAATAATATTTTATGTTAGCTTACTTAGAACATTCCTTTCAGACCATATTAGATTTGGAATCTGATTCCTCTGATAATGCAGGATAAATTATTTATTTTGTTGATTTTGTATTTTTATCGCTGAGAAATATAATTTATTATATTTAATGACTGTATTGCTTTGTTCTGGATTCGTGCTATCTGAAATCATTGTTAATTATAAAGGGTCTCTTTTAGTATTTTGAAGATGGTTTCAGGACAATATTTCTCAAAATGGTTAGTTTTAATTGAAATTATACAAAACAGGTGTATTCTGATCCGGCTTCTTTCTAATAATATTTATGGTTTTAATTTTTTTATTTTAAATATTTTATCGTAGCTTATCTCTCATAACGTCATAACGCATGTGCTAGCCTAGGCGCTATTATCAAACTATTATATCTATTCACTTAACTACCCGTACATAAGGCAGAGTAACTTGTTTGTGCATTATAACGAAAATTTACAAATTTTGCAAATAATAATTTTGAATAATTCCTAATTTTAAAATTAATGTATAATTGGCTGTAAGTACTTATATTAAATTATTGTGTTCACCAAAAGACTTTAATTTAATTGTATTGATGCAAAATGTTCAGAACTTGCAATTTTTTAACTGCCTGAACTTTTTGTTTATCATTGCGGTACGGGTATTGCTCTTTAAATTCTGTTTTTTGTCTCCGAAGACTTTCTCTTCTATTAAAAAAATTATATGCTTATATTCCAATTAAAATTTAACATATATAAAGTGAAAAATCATTATTTTCCAACGCTGAGTTGGTACGAATTATTATAATATTTATTTGAAAACAGAGCTTCATAAAAAAACTCTCTATGATGTAATGTTTTCTTGATTTTATTTTATTTTCAGCTCGAATACTGACGTTAATTCATTCACCACCAAGGAAGAATGGATTATCAAACAAAGGACCAAAAATAAATTAAAATGAGTATTAAATGGCACAAGCGCTCACTACAAACATAGTTGATGTTTTCTATCCTGCCAAAATATTCTATCATCTTCTAGTCCAGTAAAGATTCTGCTTGCTTGATATGCCGTACTAGCACTTCGGCAGGATATTTTCTGGGCCCATACAAGCCCAAGTAAATGTAGATTTAAGGCTGGCCAATCCCCAGACAAATCACACTATGCATGCTGCCTTTCCAGCATGGATAAAAACCTGTATCATTGGGTGTATAGGCCTTGGCTTGAGATGCATTAAGGGTTCTTTCTGAACCTAGTCCTCACACAAACATCAATACACTACAGTTTTAATTTATGCTAGGATTTAAAGAAAATCAGGGCTGTTAATCAGTCTCTAACGATTCAAGTTTCTAAATGAAATGAGACATTGACACTTTCAGATGGAATGACACTGGAAACTGACAGCAATATCAGGGTTTCTTCTGCACAATAGTGCTGTGGGGTTAATTACGTTATCTAAAGGGGATTAAGTCCTACCAATCTTGAATATTTTCGCTACAATTCTAATTTTTAACTATTTAGCAGAAATATTGACATGTAAAGGCATAAATAATATCTCCCAGACCTTCTATAACGTTTTGAAACTGAAGTCGCATATGTGGAGCGTAAGGGGTATTAAACCTCTCCTCTGAAATTTCAAATTTTTTTTATATTGCTTGCAATAAAACTTCCGAGCTAAATTTTTTTGTTTGTCATGGCACAGAATTTAGCTTTGGCTACTCGTTGAAGTCAGTACTTGTGAACTGGTATGATAATTATGATAATTTTAGTTATCTACGTTAAATAATAAGTTATTTACTCGCGGCTCTTACAAACTAGAGCCCGTTAATAAATACGTGGTTGCAACAAGGGACAGAAAGTCTGGGAGATATGATTTATGCCTTGACATGCCAAAACTTAGACTAAATAGTTAAAAATTATAATTTTAATGGAAAGATAGAAAAATTCAAAATGTCAGGGCCTAATCCCACCTGAGATGACGTAACTTAACCCCACAACACTATTGTGGAGAAGAAGCCCTGATGTTGCTGTCAGTTCCCAGTGTCAATCCATCTGAAAGTGTCAATGTCACATTTCATTTAGAGACTTTAATCGTCATAGACTGATAACAGCCCTGATTTTGTTTTAAATCCCAGCATAAAATAAAATTGTAGTGTATTGATGTTTGTTTGAGGACTGGGTTCAGGAAGGATACTTAATGCATCTCAAGCCAAGGCCTACACACCCAATAATACAGGTTTTTTTTTTATCCATGCAGGAAAATGTATCATGGATCGTGCGATCTTTCTGGGGATTGGCCAGCAATTAACTCTACATTTACTCTGGCTCGTATGGGCTCAGAAAATATCCTAGCCTCATTCACGCGAGGTGTTGATACGGCAAGCAATATCAAAATATATTTGTGATTGCAATGTGGAGCGGCCTAGTTCCCCTTGATCTGCACACACGCGGGCCTCTGAAGACGTTGCACCCGAGCCCCGGCACTGGCCGTGTCTGGCGGACGCCTGGGAACAGGGTGGCGGCTGCGAGCGAGGGGTACGCCACGACGGCGGCTGAAGGAACCGCCCCGGTAGACGCCTCTGTGCGGCTTCCAGCCCGCGCGACACACCACCTCGTCGCCCGCGCACAGTTCAGGACCAGCAACCTGCCACGAGGCAGTCGTGGCACGGACGACCAAGTAACACCAAACATTGGGAAACTGCTAAGAAATACGCGAAGACAAGTGATTTTCAGTGAACCCTGGCAGCGTGAAGTGTACCTACGTTTTTAAGAGCGTGAGACTAGATTACAGTAGTGGCATCTAGCGGCGTGGAGTGAAAGCAATTCGGTAAAGGTCTCGCGCTTCCCCAATGCTAACTGGCCAGAGTTTACCATACCGTTCTATTGGTTTTTTTTAATGCATTCATAATAAGATGGGGACCCTTGCTAACTCTAAAGGTGGCGGGACTTCTGTGGTTATACGAAACACGCATGCCAGCTCATTGTTTATGAGTTTAAGTAATAATTCCGGCCGTTGACCTCGACCGCCAAGTCGCGTCACTGCACCGCCGGCAATTGCAGTCAGCTCAGGGCGTTTTCATTTCAGCACGGTGTTACCTGTTTTCTAGCGGTTCAACTTATTACACCTTGCTTTGAATAACATTTAAGTGAATACTAATTTCTTTTTGGGTTTTACCGTTAAAACTACGTTAACGATCGATAATACCTAAATCAAAATCACTAATTCGGCATGGTTCTTGGCGCCGAACGATCTCTTCCTAACCTCCAAAACCAGCTGAACACAGCCATGACGATGTGTAAGTATAATAAATTTAAATGCATTTACGGTTGGGTTACTGTGTTTTTTCCCTCCCGCATTGAAGAGGAGCGCCTTCACGCGTGCACGGATGGTGCGGTGATCGGCCGCTTGGCGCGCTCGCGTCTCCCAGCTCGTCAGCTGTTATTGATCAAAAGGGCGCGAAACCGCCGGGGGTGCCCCCATCGACGCGTGCGCGGAGAGACGTTGGCGAGGGGGGAGGGGAGGGGAAGGGACGCAGCTCTTGCTGGGGGCCCCCTGGCCTTTGGAGGGCAGCTAGCGACCCCCCCTCCCCTCTCTGACCCACCCGCGGGAAGCAGAGACGTCGAGTCGCGGGGGTTCCCGGCACATCGCGGCGTCGCGTCTCGCGAGGAGGCGGAGGGGGAGGGAGGACCATGGCCGACGACGACCAGCCCCGCACGCTGTGAGTACTTGTGCTGCCTGGGAGACCCCAGTGGCTGTCCCTGGGAGCGGCCCGGCACACGCCTCGTGAGGCGAGGTGGCTGACCCGGGAGTACATCCCAGCTGCTGGGGTGGTTCCTTCTGCTACACGCCGCGGCATCGTGTCCCTGCTCTGTGGACGTCTCTAACGACCTCGCTGTCGAGACACTAGGCCACGGGCGAACATCTGCAGGATTCCCTTTGGCCCTAGGGGGGGGGGGGGCTCAGAGAGGGACTTTTCGATTCCATCTACGCCCATGCATTAGCCCCTAATAAAATAATACGTATGTGTGTATGTATGTCTTGCAGCTTCTGCAGTACGTTAAAGACATAGTGCCGAATCGTTTCACTGTTTCAATTTTATAAAAACACTAAATTTACAAAAAAAATTGTTTATGAGTACGTTATATTTTGCTGGATTAAAAAAAAAACTCGCCGATCACTTTAGTCGCAGGTGTGCGAGGGGTTCTTGGTTTGAGTCCCGGGTAAGGCACGGGTAAATTAGAGTTTCTCTTATTAAGTCAAAACTTTGTCACAGAGCCTGTTAATTGCTAAATGAAAATTGTAAGTAGAAACTTGTAAAAATGTGTCATGAAAGGGGAATGTTAGGCTCGTTAATGAAAATTTAGTAATTGTCCCAAAAAAAAAATACAGTTGATGAATTTTGGTGCAACAGGTTCTAGATTCGTATCCCGGGAAAGATACGGATTGCATTTATATCAGTAGTATCAAGTTAAGTTAGATTGTTATCCTAACCCAATGAATAAGATAACACATATATTACCAGGGGAATCACGCAACGACCAACGATTTGATTAAATTTCAACTTTATTAAGAATCTCCCAGAGAAAATTTTTAAGATGTAAACAACTGATATTCCCACGAAAATGTCCAGCAGAATGTTTAAATTTTCATGGAACCTTCATTTGGAAGCTGGCGTGGTATATTAAAAAAAAATCTAGTTTGACACACCGGCTTAACTCCCGGTGAGTTCAAATACCTGGACGTGCTTCAGTTAAAACAACACAACTAGTTTCCATGCTGTCTTAACGGTCTTCTGTGGCAATTATTTAACAAAGCTGTTTTGTTTTCTGAAAAACAAAAAAAAAATATATACGTAAGTCTGAAAATTATATTTTTGAGTATCATTAATTATGATTCATGATTCTGTAAAAGAGAATTACAGTGCTGCAAGAATATTTTTTTCCCCGAGAATGGTGTTATTTTCCAGTATTTTTTGTATTGTTTTGTTGGTACCATATTGATTACGGGGAATTACGTTCGCGCCATTGTCATTTGTGTAATGGGAACGAGAAAAAAAAAATTTGCTAACCATACCCATCGGTTATAAATAGTTACTTACATAATTTCAATAAGTAAAATAATACTCGTTAATCCTTTTATGTGTCTATGAGTCTAGTGGATTGATGCGCGACAACTAAGGCTTTTTAAATAGAGATAATTTTTTTAAGTTTCTGGGTATTGTCCAAAGTAATAACTGAATTAAAATTCATAGAGCATAGTCCGTCAAATCTATATTTTTGTAGATATTTAAAATTTTATTTTGTTTTATGATGGTTGTCAGAGAGGTCATGTTAGGCAGAGGTGCATTAAATAATGATTTACAGCGCAGTTATTGTGTGAATTGGTTTGATATTGCATATTTAATTTAATATTTCATCGATATCAATAGCTCAACGTGTATTTTTTTCGATGAATTTTATTGTCTGTACGACTAATGCTGAGCGTTAACAGTTTTTCTAAAAAAATGTGAGATTTTCATAGTATTTTACATTACCGTCGTTGTGCTAGTTTTCCGAGAAGAGCAAGTTTGGAACGATTTTTTTTTTTAATGAAGCTAAGTGTTTGCACTTCTTTGTGATCCTAAATAAAGTGAAAGGTTGGTTAGTGTAGGTTAGTTGCGCAAGTAATACGGATTTTGTTTTTAAGTTAAAACAACCTTCACAAAAATTCTTTCATTTTTTTTTTCAGTAGGGTAGATTTTTGAACGTCTAGGTGGTCACAAATTAAATTAAAGGTTGGTTTTGTAAGAAAAATTTAGAATAATCTAAAATTTTGGAAAAATATAAATTTTCGAAAAATAGTGGTTTATTATTCCGACAGCATTCTGGAAAGCTTAGTAGTTTTGAAGGACCTCGAAGTTGAGGAAAATTTCGTGGCTTAGCAAATTTCAACGAGAAATGTCGATGGAATATTATTTGAGTTTCTGTGATTGAAAAAAAAATTTTGCGAGTTAAATAATATTAAATTTAATGTATATATTTTTTCGTTGTTTAGTACTTTCCACTCGAAAATTCTCTTGTCCTCATTGCCCTTCCTTCTACCGAGTATTTCAGAATCCAGTGGGAATTCAAAACACCCCTTCACTGGACAATAAGCAACATTATTTGTACTAGAAAATATCATACTGGGAATTTATATTTCACTTAAAAAGCTAAGTTACCACAGTGATCGCGCACATTTGTCGAGGGTTTTGGGTTAGATTCCGACTAACCAACATGATTCCTATATCCGCGAGCACAGAGTAGATGTCTAATGTGATTAGGAGCTCACTATATGCTTGGAGGATCCGTCGTCCTAAGGCTCTGCGTATAGCCGTGTGACCTAACACCCTTCAAACAATTAAAAAAAAAAAAACACATGTGTAAGCTGCCTTATGTCCGCCTATCATGTTTTGTTACAGGTGCCCTCGGTGTTCGACCAGTCAGATTGATTGCCTTATATCGAAGCGCGATCTATTTTTTCGGGAGTGGGGAAACGTAACGAACATTGCCGTGAACCAATGGGTTTTCTCGCGATATTCCCGTTCCCTCCACTCGTCCATTCAGTCACTGCACCATTCCCACCTAACCACCCTTCATCATCTCTGGCTACCCGATGTTGTTGAGACGACAAGCCTTAGATTATTATCTAATGTCTAGTGGTAAAGGCCCCCAGTTGAAAGGTAAATGGTCCCGGGTTGAATTCCCGGACGAAAGAGCGCCGTGAAATCTGTTTTTTTTCTATACTACCTTTTTTTACTATTTATGTTTTTTCGACCTCGAAGTCGTTAGAGATGGCATCATGAAAACCAAGAATACTTAAAATCATTTAAAAAAGAAATCACAGCAGAATACTGTTGTAGTGGTTTGTAGATTTCTAAAAGAGATAGAGAGAGAGAGAACATACGTACTATATTTGATTTGCAGCAACATTAAAATTCTTTCCCTTTGATGACCTACCACCCTAAAAACTTGTGTGAAAATCGTGTTGCCTGCTCCTCAGGCAAAATAAATTCAGCATTCGACACTTACGAACACATTTCGCTTAAACGTCTTACCTAAAAGTGTTCCGGAATAAATATATTTTAGCTTAGATACGTAAAATTAAATTTATTAATTATTTTAAGGGTGATGATACTGTCAACTATGTTTTCACAAGTGTAAGTTATCAGTTAAAATTAATTATATTTATATATAAATATTTTTCTTGTAAGAAAACACCGACCCGACATTGTAGCCGTGGTTTAGAATATTCTTTACTCATCTTATTGGCCGTGAATTATCTTAATTCTGTGCCAAGAATAAATAGGAATAACAGAAAAGCTTTCGACTTTGATATCACTGAAAGCATTAGCATATGTATATGACAGTTTAGATTAGACTTGAATGAAAAAAAGGAGGGGGGGGGGAGGCTAAACATCGTGACTGTTGCTAGCGCCTTAAATTTATCGATGCTGAACTAAATGTTCTACCTTTATCTCTTCACCAACACTCAAACATTAATACTTTTAGGCTCTGTATGCCTAAGTGCGAAGGCAAACCATTAAATTTTCTTCCTCTTCGCCAGCAATGTTGGGTTGGGATTGCAAATGTTTCTATACTATTACTAAAAAAAATTGTATTTATTTAATGAAGTACAAGA
The DNA here is from genome assembly GCF_032445375.1 of Bacillus rossius redtenbacheri. Lineage (NCBI taxonomy): Eukaryota > Metazoa > Arthropoda > Insecta > Phasmatodea > Bacillidae > Bacillus > Bacillus rossius. The sequence goes on from NC_086332.1 coordinate 44,204,499, forward strand.
CTGGGGGTGTGAGGATTAGTGTAACTCACACTCATGGGGTTTGGATACCAATCGATTCACTACTAGCTGCATCGACATTATAACTTTAAAACTTTTAACAGTAAAGTCTATACTGGGTTAAATATTGAAACCGTATAATTGTTTCAGATGGTGAAATTGTTTAATTCAAATAAAAGCGAAAACGATAAAAGAGTTAAATCATTGCTGGAATGGTGCCTGTTCGTTTGATACTCCTCCAGTCTTGTGAAATGCTTATTACTAAGTGCATTCATACCCGGTTTGGGTGGGAATCCAAACAAGCGAGCACTCAAGATTTTGCACTTTTTTTTTGGGGGGGGGGGAAGGGGTTGAAGGAGGGAAGAGACGTTATGTATCTCCTCCATACCCTTTTATCCTCTCTATTTCTTTAACCTCATCTCCTCTATCACCCAACCTCTCTATCCCCTCCATTCCCCATATACTCTATTTCCCAGGTTCAGGTTAAGAACTGGGCATTGTATTGTTCCTTCTTATTCACTACATTATAAATCAACGAGCAGGCTAACAAAAAATGAAAACAAAAATTACGAAGCAGTATACAAGAAAAAAGTAAAATTCTAAACAACGGCCATAAAAAAACGATCAAATAATTAAATTTCATGGCAATAAGAATAGGAAAAAAATACAATTTAAGTCACCTAATTAATACCTAAAACTTGCAGGAGAAGCTCCGAAACATGAACTCAGACACTAAGTCGATTTTTTAGTAACTTAAATAGTAGATAACTCTGTTATATTTAGGAGCGACTGCTGCAACTTATTTGTTATTATTCACAGGAAACTTTTGAAAAGGAGCGACTTCATTAAACTTTTAAAGGAAACCCTATCCCTTGCTACGCATTACTTCATGTCTCCCTGATCTTGTCCGCTTCACGCGTTACTTTCCAGCGCTGACATTCTTAGAAAGTTGGTTTAGTTTCATTTATTCACTCCGTGTGCATTCTGAAACTTGGAATCCAAACAAAAATTTACTTTCTTCTCAGTAAATCGAAGGCCTATCTTTACAATTAAAACAATGTCAAAATAACTGTATTATTTTCTTTATTCGTCAACCTACGTGGATAAAATTGTACAGTCCGACTTACAATCCAATTTGCCATCAGTTAGAATCCTCAGAAGGGCATCTGCTTATACATTCAAGAAGATACGCTTGAGTACTGAAATTTTGCTGGAATGAAAAAAAGTATCAGAGGAGCTTGTTAACATTGTTTATGATAAATTCACGTAAAATTTTTGGGACTGGTGGTACTGAATGTTTATGATCACTATTTTACCGCTTAGCTTCAAAAGGCAAGAACAGGACAATTAAAAGAGTGTTTATAAGTGACCGGTTGCAGTACTGATTGTCTGTGCGCAGGTACGCTGGAAACCTGGACGCGTCCGTTTCAGAAGGACTGGTATGTGCCTTGTTCTCACAAATCGCGCCTGTGGCGCACTGCAAGATCATCCGCGAGGTGAGTCACCGCATTCCTTCGTTGTTAGTTAGCATTGACTTCGCTTGTTGTATCGCCACGTGAATCCCGATTTGTGTGGCGAGCTTATTCCGCGAAGTTGACTTATGATTGCAAGTTACTCAAACGTTTGTAAAAAAAAAAGTATATTCGTCTCATGTTATCGCTCTCCATCCACCAATATCGATTTGCAGTAATGGTTTAAAAATGTGGTAGTACTCTATCATAATGTTCACCATAGCCACATCTACATTATAATACGTTTCAGACTTTTTGCATAAATTTCCGAAAGAACAATTAATTTTTATAGTTAGAAAAAGTGGCTTTAATAGCCATCCTTTTGAATTCCACTGTAGTTACAGGCATTAGCATTTTGCTACAAAAATTGTGTCAAGGATTGTTTAAAAGTGTAACATGAAAAGAAACTTAAAAACGTGCTGATAAATCTGATTAGATTCAGTTGAACGACTGAAATTATTAAAGTTTATGTTCAAGTTTTGTTGCATTCATCATTTGTTTCTCTTCCACAGCCACCATAAATAACTATATGGATGTGAAGTTTAAGTGCAGTTGGGACTACATGTAAAAGCGTACAGGTTTGTACACTTCTCTCCTTGCTTGTTTCCTATCTTATTGTACTAGATTTTTTTACATGTAGTTACATTGTTGGTGAGACATCAAAAATATTTTCCTCAATAATGCATGGTTAAGTTACGCTATTTGTGGCACTTGTTGATTGCCAGCCAAAAATAAAACGTTTATGCTTTAAAAATAAATAAAAATAATTGCTTAACAAATTATGTACAGTAATCAGCTAAGTAAAATCTGTATTTTAGAAGCAAATTTTTAATGTGTTCCAATTAACTAAATTAAACACATTTTTATTTTGATAAATTAATTTGTGCTTGTAGCTATAAATTTTGTTTTGCAATTCATTGATTAAAACATACGTTATAAAATTGTATTAGCTTTTCCTGGCTTATTTTTTATTGTTATAATTTACCGACATGATTAGCTTTACATTTTAAGATTTAAAATTATTAATTTCGGGTAATTCGTGCAAACCAATTACAAACTTTACTCTCGTAATAACCATTTATTTGGACGGATAATTCAAATGAGTGCAGTTGGCACTATAATTTCGATTATTAGATATAAAACCAAGTTTGAATGCAAATCAAATAGTTAATTACACATTGGAGACGTGGAATTAATGTTTTAAAATCAATATAAAATTACTAGTGCTGTAGTGGAAAAACAAATATAATGGTAACAAACTATTCACAATCTTGATTATGGATAGATAGCATACCGAAAATACTACCTAGTATCTTATGAATTTTTTTTCGTAATAACTTTGACCAGACTCTCTCAGAAATTTTTTTGAAAAGTAACTTCTTTAATGTAGGCCTAATAGTTTGAAACATTATCGCTCTAGTTAAATGTAAAATTGAATTCCTGATCCGTTGGATTCATGCTAAGAGTTTTGATTAGTCAAAAAATGTACAGAGAATCTAATTATATAATGGTAAAATTGAAAAGTTTTCATTAAAATTCTAGAAATTATTACAAATGATTAGATTTCTAGTTGTGTTATTTTTCGCGCTCACAGTAAATACTATTAGATTTCCTATTTCTTTAAATTATTTACATACTTGCAGATATAAGGTATTTTGTAAAGTATGTTTTTATGATATTCAAGGTGTCTATTTTCACATTTTATTCCACAATACTTGTCTAAATCTATCCTTTCAACTAAAAAAAATTAAAAAAAGGTTTCAATATACACTAGCATTTATAGTCCAAAGATAGTTTTAATTTTTTTTTGCACTTCAGTATAAATAATTTGTTTGAAGTATTTAGATTTTTAAAGCCATAAATTCACCATATTTATAATAATATAACCATTTTGGTTTAATATTGCGCATTTTGTCCGTCCAAATAATTTTCTTACTGTTATTTCTTCTAATTCCTTTTTTCCCTTAATGATATGATATATATTTAAATGTTTAAACATTTAACTGCTGAATATTTCGCAATTTCCTTTAAGAAAAAATTAATGCGTTCCGACCATTTGTATAAACTCACCATAAAATACTCAAAAATTTTTATTGCCTATATTTTGTTTGAAATTCTCTTATATATTTTAAGTGTTACTCAATTTGTATTTATGAATAATTTTTTATGGACTTGAGCTATAGTTTGGAATTGGAAAAACTGAAATATTGTCATCAATTAGAAATTTATCTTTTATTTGCTTTTTATATTGATGCCAATTTGTCTCGCCTGATCAGATATTTGAACGGTTATTAATACGCACATTTGCTTCTGTGTTAATTTTCACTTATTTACGGCTTTGTTAATATGTTGTACACGAATATAATAAAGTTTGTTAATTCTCTTAGACTTTTGTCTCCCAAAGAATCTTGAAAGTGCATGAAATGATTTTATTTTAAACTAGCTTTTCCTGTGCCACTCCACTCACATGAATATTCAAAAACTATTATTGTAATATGGCAAAAAAGTATGCAATCGATTCGAAAAAACCGTGTAGTCAAATACACTAGTGTATTTTTGTAGTGTGTTCATTCAAGTAACAATATAGGCATCACATAAGAAAGTTCATTCTTATAAGCTCTCAATCATAAAAATAAAGGATTATGATATGTATTGCACTTAAAACTTCTAGGTAAGGCCTTTTTTTAGTAACAAAATTTTACTTTGTTATATTTCATTTGAGTTTTGAGTAACGAGGGCAATGGTAATTTGACGAATGAACCAGAATGATACATTTCGATTTATTTTTTGAACAGCTAGCCCACATCCAACATCCTGGAACGAAGAGTTCCAAATAAAATATCTGCAGCTTTGGTAGATTTATATATATGCTTTCATACTACACAAACTTAACATTTTGCGTGCTCCGTGTTAAAGTGAACTTAAAAAAAGTTAAACGTGAAATTTTTTGTTTATAATATGTTTTACCTTATCTGCTGAAATTCACAAAATCAATTATTCCTTTAGGCGTATCTTAGATAAGATGAATACCATAAAAATAAAAGTATAATACACTTACCTTTATTTGACGTACAATATACATGCCGAATTTCACTTTTCTAGAGACACGCCTAGTCATTTAACGATTCACCCTTCCGTTAAGAGTAAATATATAATTATTTTTACTCTTTTTAGCTAAAAGACAAAAAAAAAAATACTAGCTTAAGTATACGGCATTGACCGGGCTAAACACAGCATAATATATGGAACATCATTCAGTTTTAAAGTCCCATTAATTGCTCAATCTCGGTGCATCAAGGCTACGCATCAGCAAAACCGGGACGCCAATCTTCAACTTCATTTTGAGGGAAGACAGGTAACTCCTAGGCCATGGGTAGACACAAAGCCCGAGCGCCGGGCGTTTCCCCGGCCGCGGAGGCCTCGATCACCGGGAGAATTTTCTGGCTCCCCTGCAAAAATTTTTCAAAGTCCCGCAGGCCTGTCTCGAGAGGAATACACAGAGTCCGAGTGCTGAAACTTTCCCGGGGTGTGGAGGCCTCGATCACCAAACGATAGCGTGTTACATATTATAGGCAACGCCTTCTATTGACGAATTCTAAACTAAACTGTTATTAGCGCCTTTAGTTCGCTAGCAGCCGCGAGCTTCACTAAGCGGATGGGTTTCACCAAGGAGAAGGATAGGAAGTTGCAGACCTTACAATATGACAGTGTGGCGGAAATAGATAAATGACACAAACTTGTTGTTTTGTGTCTATGACCGACCGCCTATGGTTTTCTGTTGTAAAACTGAATTTACCTCCTTTTCATTCCCGTAGGGATGGAATGTCATAATTATATGTAGTCTATGTCTCTCTCCGGCCCATAAACTGTCTATATGCAAAAAAAATCAGGTCGATACGTTGCTTCGTTTCTGCCTGAAAGAAGGACAAACAGACAAACACAGTTTTGCATTTATAATATTAGTAGAGATTACTTTGCTTATGGGTTCTGACCTCGTCTGTGAAAAAAGGTTACTGTGCCCCACATTCTGGCATGTCTTGTTGCAGCTATCTTCGAGGGCGTTTAAAACCTGAAGATGGCTGCAACCGCGCATGCCGAAACGTCAGGCAAAACCACCGTCCCAACCTTTGACCGAGAAGCCGGGAAGTAGCTCTGCTTCACCTCCAGGTAGAATTTTTTTTTTCCACTGATCGCAAATTTGAATGAGGAATTATTTCAAAAATGAGATTATAGAACCGATGTTTTATACATCCTACAGATGTGGAAAGCTATAAAAATGAAGTTGTGGTCGTTCATCACGAAGCAATTAGTTAGAAATTTTTTTTATTATTTTCCGGATTTTTTTGCAAACGACAGATATCAAGTACCATTTATCTAGCCAAAAGATTTGCTTAATTGCAGAAAACGCAATTTTTATGTAGTGGAACATGCGAAAAATGTCCACTGTATAAAAATAATGGCATGAAAATACAGTGAGACAACTTAGTGGGTGAAGCCAAGCCTTAACAACAAATTTAATTTTTTTTTAATTTTGCTTTGTGCAAGTATAAATCACTAGAATATTAAGTAGTCATTAAACCCAATGGAATGTTATTTTAACGAAAGCTTAAGGGACATGTCCCGCTTCAGGTCATTATTTCACATTTACGTCGAACTCGGTTAAAATTGAAGACATTTATATGAATAGTTGAACTTTACCAAAATTCGAGATATTTATATAAGTAGCTGCCAAAATTGCATTTTTAACGTTTTTGTGCAGTAACTATAAGGACACTTGAATTTATAAATTACAGAAAACATTTAAATATAATGAAAATGCTACTTACTTACTTAGTAAGTTGAAATTTTTTCAGAATAAAACAATTATCTTGCTTAGCTTTAAAATCCTCACAATATAGAGATTCTTAAAAAAGCTAGGTCAAAATATTTTTTTTCCTGAAATAAACCAACACAATTTGACTAATTATCTAGTATCATTGCTTTAAAACTTAAAATTGTTTAATTATTTATTCAGTTTTATTCTCCTTATCGGTACAGCACAAACACATTAAAAATACGAATTTGGCAGATAATTATGCAAAACGTTTGCGGAATATATACGCAAATTTCATTTAGGGAGAGTTCAGTTGCTCAAAAATTCTGCAGGTTTAACCGTGTTCAATGTAAATATAAAATAATGACCTGGAAGGGACAAACCTCATTAAATATATTTTGGAATTCATTATGTATAGAGCTGTTAATAGGTTGATATATAGTTCACTTGATGTCAGAAGTTATTTAGTCTATTTTAATTTAATTTTTTAAATTGTATTTTAATAACTTTAAATTGCATTATAAATTTATTTAGTAGCTCTACGCTAAAAATAATTTCGCGTTGTACATTATATATATATAGTTTATATTTAGAACATTCCGTTTTTCTGGAATAAAGAATTAAACTCAATTTTACTTAGAAGCGTGGGTGCTAAAAAGTTTTATATTTTCTAAAGGCCATAAATTATTGGAATTTAACTATAATTATGTTATTATACATTAATTAGTATTACATTGTATTTTTTTCCCACCCAGGCAGTCTCTGTTAACAGTAACAACTGACAGTTTCGCTTAAGTCTCGGAGACTTCCAGCCACCGTCACATGAAGAAACAATTTGAAGATTTAGCAAATCGAAGATACTTTTCTCTTCCTGCTAAGATTGCGAAATTCAGATCTCACTATGTGGAATGGTGGTATATATTATAATTTATAGCCTAATACTCGCAGATTTTAAACTTTTTTCGGAAAAAATTATAGGACTTTGGCCAACATGTATACAATGTAACTTATCTAGTAAGAATGTGCTTTATTTTGTTGGATTAAATTTTTGTTTACTTTTAATTTATTGAATTGTGTCAGAATGAATCAATCTGTTTGTTACCTTACTGTGTAGCTTGTTTGTGATATTTTAAATTCTATACAAGGAGAAAAGTGTATACATTTGTATGCTTGTAAAATAGAGAATATTAGGTTAGTGAAAGTAGCACTAATCAAATAATTAAAACCATCTGAAATATTTACAGTTTTTCTTACCTCTTTTCGTAAACTATTTCCGTTTGTTTTGTGGAATATATGTGTTTAAAATATGTGATTAATGTTTTGTCCACAATGTGCTGTTCTTTTGTATGTTTTCACACACACAAAAACATGTTTTTCTTCTACTGTAAAATATTTTACGAATGAAGAATTATCTTTATTTAATTTATAACTAAATAAAAAAATTGTTTAATGAAGCAAAGTCTTTCAGAAGTTAACTGTTTAACTGCTTCTAGTGAACATTTGTAATCAATAGTAATTATATGAAAATAACCGGAAATATAATAACCTATTTTCATCTACAGAAATGTTATGCAAAGTTCATGACATAAAGTTTAGTTTCTTAGCAATTTAGGTAATATTATTGAGAGGAGCAATACGATCCTCAGTTACCGGGAAGCTCGCAAGGAAAGTCACCGAAGCAAACATGAACCAGCTAAGGACTTGGACAAAGGCGTACGAAGGATCACCAATTTCAGCAACACACCTGGTTTGCTGTAATGAGAATGGCTAAATTATCTTCTACTGTCATAACAGCGTGGTGTGGTTTGTCAAGCGAAGCATTATTGAATACTTATTTAAAAACCTAAACTAATATAAAAGATCGCATGCTTTCACGGCAATTGTCTGCATTTTCTTGGTTTCTGGGTGTAGGCCGTGTCAGGTAATTGTATTGCGACGTTTCGGCAGTCATTTCAGCTGCCATCATCGGGTAGACTAAGTCTGACTAACTATTTACCTGACAAGGCCTACACCCAGAAGCCAAAAAAAAAAAAAAAACAATTAAAACAAAATTCATAACTACTCAAGTTATTTGACGGAAACTTACAAACTAGTCATAATTTTTATTATAATTTAACAATCAATAGAAAAGTCACGATACTTCCTATTATGTTTTGGTATGGACTTAGAAAGTAGTGCTTCTTTTTATACTAGGAAATTCATTGTCTTAGATAACCAAATATTTACACTATGTTGACCAAACAAAACGTAATTAATTAAAAAATATAAGTAAACAAACAAATCAAATATTGTAATCGACTAAACTAATTTTATAAGAAGAAAAAAATCAGAAAACAAACAACCTGTTCTGTTGAAAAAAAAAATTTTTGTGTAAACAAGTACGTACAAATTTGTGGCAAATTTTTTTTAGCAAACATACTTCGGATCTTTATTTTTAAACGTTTGACATTAAATTAACTCAAAAATATTCTAAAACTACATAATTAAACGAACGTGTCTCAGACCAAAGAATACCTCTCTGTGTTCTGATGCTTCTTGTGTGTTGTAAAATATATGTTAGCATATTTGAAACCAGTAGCAAGAAAATATAAAAAAAATGGTATGAACTAAGGACGCGAAAGTAGAAACGGAACTCTGAGGTCAGAGTTGAAAGTGAGAATGCTGCCAACCTAACTGAAGTTAAATATACACGCTGTGTTGACTCTGAGGTAGTAGCCCTCCCTCCCTGATGGCAGTTCAACAATAAGGTATTACTATCTCAAGGCAATGAGTGCTACTGACAAGTAAGATGGTTTAGACTTTGTCCATGTTATGGAAGAAAATTTCCCCTCATCTTAGAAAATTAATTTGGTCTCCTTACTAACCCTGCATCTCGTGTATTCCTTAGCAAATATTTTTTTTTTATAGAAAATATTTCTGAAAAATGTAGCAAGTAATGTACTTATTTTACTTGTATACATATTTATCGGAGAAGGATATAACGAAGAGACGTTTTAAAATCTTGTTAAACTTGTCAAGAGTACTGGTGGGTTGGTCAAAAAAATTATACAATCAATTTTTAAAATATTTTAGATTAAAAAATTTTTATTTGGCAGATAAAAATAAAATTTGTTTGTTACATCATGCAAGGAATAGTAATCGTTAAAATGACGTAATTGTGTGTAAAGTTTTAAGCATGGTACTTATTAGCGCCTGACTAAAACGGCATGTGAAGAATGGAACCTCCATTGGCACTGCTGAGGAAACAATATTGACTGACACAGTGCTGAGGCAACACCGCGGTCTATATGATCGTGGGCAACACGTATTAAACCAGGAGTTATATGGGGAAGGGTAGCACTTATTTGACCTCTGTGGCCCACACTAATGGTTAATTTTATATAAGACTAATCAGTGAACTTTCTATTACAATGAATACCCTTATTGCAGAAAAAGTAATGTTAGTGGATCAATTTGTCCTTCAACGAAGGGGATTACGGATTTATTTCCGTTAAAACATGGAATTCCAAAAAAAAAAAAAAAAAAATTCTATCTTGCAATGGCGTAGGGGTACATGATATTAGTTATACGGTGACAAATATTTTTTCTGATGCCAGGAATTAAAATTTGCTAAATCATTCATTAAAAAATGTGTATACAATTGAAAGGAGTTATGTGCAGTCAGCACCTAATTAGGTAACGTCTAACTAAACTTATATACGTCCCGTCACCGTAAGCCTTTGTGCACCACCGCGTGAAGAAAAAGTGTAATTTTGCCTTTAGCGTTTTCAAGTAAAATGTTTTCAAATGATAAAAATTTGTTGATTCAGGAACAAAATTAAACACTTGATTAGGATGTTTTGTTTTATTTTCTAAGATAAATTTATTTTAATACTATGCCGTTGAAATTGAAACATAACTCACCTGAACTTCTAATGTCTTTTGTTAACGAAAAATTACATAAGATTTATGATTTTGTAAAATATACTAAAAGAATAAAAATTATTTGTTATAAAATAAAACCTATGCTAAAATTGAAAAAAAATATCATCTCAGATATTTAATGGTTTTTGATCAGAAATTTTGACTGCAGGAATGTGTTTTGTGCCAATAAGAAGCCAGAAAGATGTTATGCACTTACTTTGAAATTAATGTTTAAATGTACTTGGATTTTAAGTGGTAAAAACAAAGATATATTGGAAATAGTAATTTATAAGCGAGTTAACAAATGCAGCACACATTGAACTACTGTTTATAAATAAAAGGATTTTAAATTTTTATTGTTAAGCCAAAAGTAAGACGAAATTATTGAGTTTGTGGAAGAGAAAAAAATTATGTTAATGTAACTCTGTTATATGAACAACTTTTACGGATTAAAAAGTATTTATTGTCCCTCAGTAAATAAATACAAATGCATGTCTTTAATTTCAGTGGCTTATTGTTATTTACCGTTAATATTAATTAATGCTGTAAGATTTTAAACAAAATTTTATCTCTCCAATATATAATTACTGCCTTTTTTTTATAAACTCTAGAAAATATTATATGATGAAGTGTACATCAAATATTAACTTTAATTATGTGATGCAAATATGTAATAATAGAAATATCTTTAATGACACTTTAGAAAAATTACATTACTTAATAGATCAGTAGGTAATTTTGTATGGGTTTCAGTTTTAATACTTGCAGGCAAGTAGATTTATTGTGTATGTATACATATATGTAAATATACACTATTGTTTGTGATCTGTACAATTTGAAGTGGAAAATGTAATTTTTTAGTCAAAGAAACTGTAATTGGGTTACTTAGACGCAAGTGATGTCTGTAGTTGATTATAATTACATTGTATTAAAAAAGTAAAAAAAAAACCTATTTTACATGGCATACTTGTTAGTAAAGTTGTTTATTTCCATTAGAATTTTTGTGTTAGGAAAGTTGCATCGGAGACTTATTAATTTACAGTTTACTGCAGCCTGTAAAGTCGTTCTTTATAAAGAACTTTGTTAACTTTGAACATTTACGTATCTTGTAATTAAATGAGGCGGAAAAATATTTTTCACTTCGAAGCTCTTTTGAGTATAAACGTTTGTCTACATTGAACATGTACATTTTATACCACCACAGAATGTCTGTACAGCTTATTAAAGTAAATAATAGATCTACAGAAATTATTTATTTTATTTAATAATAGGTTACAATTGTTTTATGACGTAAATACGAGTATATGTTAGAGAAAACCAAAATACCTTCGAGAAAATAAGACTACACAATGAATCTGAGTCTACATTTTAAATCAGTGACCCACTATGGGTGTTTTTCGCCCATTTCTGTATGACATTTCACTGACTTAACAGCGAGGATGTGCAAAATAAAGTTTTAATTTAAAAATGGAAACCTTTTTTAGTATTAATATGATAATACGTTAAAAATAAAGGGAATTCGTATTCCCAACACATATTTTTTAAGCGGGATATTTTAATACAGAAAATAAATGATTTGTTGTTTTAAATTTTTTATTACAAAAATTAGAAGATGAATTCGAGACAACACTTAAAAAAAGTTAATTATTCTCATGTCTGTTAATGTTATTAATAGTCCCTAGTTAAAATTCATAGTACTTTTGAATATTTTAACTCTTCAAAAAATACCTTATAGAATGTTATTTGAATCTGTACGCCGATACCTGCCATTCTTTCGGAAAACTGAAGATTTAGGGACCTTCAAGCCACGAAGAAGGAAGATGCAAGTGTCTGCATCACGTCTATAAAGGTAATCATTTTTCCTGATATGTTCTAGTTATATTTAGTTTTTTAATATGTTTTTACCCTTGAACTGTAATATAAACATATGTGTATCCCAGAGTTAAAGGGTACCCTGTTCCTTTTTTCTATGAAATAGAGTTGGCATCATTTCCCCAGTGTACATGTTTCGCTCTTTAGAGTGGTGTAGAACACAGTTTTCAGCTACAACAAATAGTGAAAATAAGCATATCGAGTTTCGTTTGGAGATAAAGAAATGTGGAAATGGCTCGAAAACTTTCTCTCTTCAAAAACTTCAACTCATTGACCTCCGGGAACCAAATGTATTTATTTAAGTGTAAATGTTTTTTACAGTGAGAAAAATCCACCCTGCTTTCATATAAGTTGCGTTATTTTGCAGAAAATTTTGAGTAATCCTAGTAAATGTAGACTAACTTGACGTGATGATCAATTTTCCACAAACGTGTGTTTTGTTGTTTCATGAATTACAGGTTTTAAATAAAACAGTAAAAATGAATTGATAAGTAGAAGTTGTGATATAGCTCAAATCTCTATAGGATATTATGTTGAAAAAAAAGGCACTTTACGAATACAAAATTTATGACCGAGTGAAGATTTATTGTGTGATATAGCAGACAATTTATAAATGACGTTCTAGTCCTCTATGTTACGGTTTTGTGAAGCATGATTATTCACAGGTGTTTAACACATGGACCTTTTCTTCGTACATGAGACACACTTTTGTACACCTCAACTTGTGCCAAACCTGTGTGGTGCCAAAATATGCTAGTTAATACCAGATAGTGCAATATAGAGTCGGTTCAATTGTTCAGACAATACATGGATTATAATTAATCAAATTTATATTGTAGCCTAGTGTAGGCTAAACGACCCACTACCCATAAATCATTAGGAAAGTTTTAAAATTTGCTTTTGATATGTATATGAGTTTTTTTTCAGTTTTAGTTAATGAATATTCTTGTAATGTTAATACAATGATTAAAATATGTATTATAGTTTTAAGCTATTATTTGAGCTACTATTAGCTATTATTATCTACAATGATTTGCTTAAAGTGTCGGGTCAACTGAAAAATATGGGCTACAAAATTGGATCTCCTACCTATTACATAAACCACCTACTATCTTTCTAAAGTACAAGACATTATTGAAATTAGTGTTTACTTACTATGTTAATTTTTTTTTTACTAAATAAAATGTCCATGTGCGAATATACTTGCCTTAAGGCTTGGTCTTACACTGCATGTTGGTTATTACATTTTACTGTCATGAATTTTACTAACGGTCTTTAACTTTAATTTTATTACGAACGCTCACATGTATTTTATGCTTCGTATCAAATTTTCTAAAAATTTATTTAATAAATCTAATAGCAGTAAAAGGTCCCGCAATTGTTCATAATTATAATTATTTGTGTGAACTTTTAATGCTCGAAAATAACTTTTATTTATCTAGTAAGAAAATTTGTGAGTAGTGTGAAATAGAGTAGTCTGGTGCAGGGTCTAGGGTGGGGAACAGGGACCGGCCACCATCTTGGATTTTAAGGGAACATTTCTACAAAATTCCACAAAAAAAAGGATCCACAGTCCTCAAAAAGTCACAAAATTGTGCTATTTCGAGGAAAAATTTCACGGTTTGAGCAAAAATGTCCCTTTTATTTCACAAAAAAAAAAAAAAGTCGAAGGCTTGCAAAGTTCACAAAGTTCCTTAAAAATCAGCAAAAAAATTATATTAAAGCCGCTAAGTCTGGATATACCTTTTGACCCTCATGGCGACTGAAATATAATCGGTCCTGTGTAATTTGGCACCTCAATTACATTTTTACTAAAAACTAAAAAATAAAATTAAGTGTTATTTATAAAAACAAAAGTATTTTGTACGTCATCGAGTCCTGAGACCCTAGATTCGAGCAATTTTATAAAATATTAATAAAAACTCCTAAAAATATACAAAACATTCAGAACAATTTTTTTAAAATACTTCGATGAAAACCGCACTTAATATCATACATTTTCGAAGTCCTCTGTTCTATTCCCGGGAAATGTACTAGTACAAATAAACATAGCAGATTTCTACTAACAATTCCACTACACCGAATGATTAATACCAAGGCATATATTACTCTCAAGCAATGAAAAGTCATGGTATCTATCTTGGTTTTCACCATCTGGGATCCGTCATTTTGTTTTCATCCGCTAGTATGTGTTAGTGTGTGCACCCGCCAAATCAGTTTATTTTTTACTCGCTGTCAATCACCAGACAATCAACTATTGTTGCGTCCACCATCTTGCCAGCCATCTTGGCCCCTATATTGAAATTGCGTCACTATAATCCAAAACATATTAATATTTTGATAAACTCGATCGATACACATTCTTGGTTCTATCACTGTTCCATGTATTAAATACTTAATACTATTTGGCCCAAACAGTTAAAGGTTTAATCCTAAATAACTTTAAAATGCTTGTACGCATGCGAGTCTTCAACCTAAAAAGAGGAGTAAAAAAAACGCAAGACAAGTGATCTCAGCGAACCTGGCGGTGTGGAATATACCTACGTTTTTAAATGCGTAAAACTAGTTTCAAGTAATGGCATCTAGCGGCGTGGAGTGTAAAATAGCTTGAAAGCAATGCAGTAGTGTCTCGCACTTCACCAACGCTAATTGGCCAGAGTTTCTCAAATTGTCCCATTACGGTATTTGACTTCACCTTTGCAGTATTTCTCAAAATGTCAATAGGAGTAAACCACAAATGACACTGCTCGCAGCGAAACTTCATACGAGAAGGATTCTTCGCACATTTACTCTTCTCGTGTCTTCAAGTGTCATGAGAAAATGCGAACGGCATATCACAGTAGCTGCAGGGATGTATACTTGATGAAAACGAATCTTTGAGGATCGAGCCTGATGTTGATGTTGCTGCTAGTACATTAATGATTGGTGTACTCTTAAATGCGTCGATACATCGCTGTGGAGGTGATATCTTGACTTTATGTTGCCGAGCACGGACCTTGCATGTCTTCAAGTGTCTTTCTAATGTAACATTTATTGCAAACTGCTAGTGAAATTTCTCGCAGCTTAAATTCTTGCAAGATGGATTCTTAAGACATTCTCTTATCTAGTGTCGACGGACATTACTGTTGTTCGAAAACTTCTTTCCATACTAGTGACATAGATGCTCGGAAGATTCCGACGTTCATCATTGGTGCTAGTGGTACTGCAGTAATCGAAGTCCCCTTCGCTGACGAAATGGCGTTAATCGAGGTTTCCTCTGCAGATAGTACTGCAGACATTAAAGTCTTCTCTAGCATTGTCGGTGACGACAGTACACCTTCCATGGGGATCTCAATCGATGTCATCGAGATGTCCATTGTTCCACCAGGATCTCCATCGTTAGCGGCGTCCCTGCCATCTAGATCTCTGCTGACGATGGTACACCTTCCATCGAAGTTGACACTGGAAACGCACAAAAGCAAACTAAATACCAGGATAATTAGAAGAGAGAGTCAATCATCACACTACCAAAGCTACAAACGAAGTGAGGACCCTGCCATCTGGCCTACATTTATATACTCACAGCGACTTGTATAATACGTGAGTCAAAACAACAACCACTTTAATTTATATTTGAAACCTTATTTTGTTTTAAATATAGATTTGCCAAACATATTCGAATGTTGCTTAAACCACCTACAATTGCAGGCAAACTACATTATTCCAAATGACTAATTATAACAGATGCATGCAGGTTATACAAGTCATCATTTTACGTAGCCCCCAGAAGTATAGTCCATAATTATTTGGCGATGGATAAATTTTCAGCATATTTTTAATTAAGTTGAAGTCTTAACCTATCGACAAATACGATAGGATCTTCCCATGACATGTAATCAATCTCTTCTGCTGCTTTCATCTTTCTTACATATTTATTATTAATATTTTAAATATCTCATTAAGTCTTCTGTTTTAACACCAGCCTAATAGTCATTAAAGTCGTCATTATCTCAGTAATCTTCATTATCATAATCTTGATTAGGACAATTTATATTTATTTTAACGCATCTGTTTCATCTTTTCGGTCTCAGAGCTTCATCATAGTCTTCGATCTTGTCAACTTCAGGTGCTTCTGTATTGTTCTCAATTTCGAGGAGGTAACTAAAATTTGGTGCAATTTTTTTTCCTACAAAGATACTACTTTATTCGTTAGCTTTCAATTCCAAATCATTTACGAGATCTGGTACAGTGTAGTTAACATTAGCATCTTCACATATTCGTCTAATATTTTGCCTTCATTAAATATCCTTGGTGTTGTAGACTCTATCATTAGTCGGCTTGGTTTTACAGATCGTGCGATGTTTATTCACGATATTCCTTCAACTGGCCGCCACTAAAGAATTTTTTGGTAAGGACCCAAAATACACTCACTCCTTTCATGACACTTAGCATTTTTTTCTTCAGGGAAATTCCTTGCTGCGATAAGAACACTGGTGACCTTTAGATACCGCTACAGGTTAGTTACCATATTAGTTTCTGCGACTAATATCAGATATATACTGAGAGTTTTAAATTGAAACAAATACTTAAAGATGATTTTTAAATAATCTATCAAGAGAGTTAATTTTCCATAAAATATAATATATATTCCCAGTAGTTCTGCTTCATAACAACAGAATTCGCCACATATTATTCGAATTATTTGTAGAAAGATATTTTTATTTTATTTTAGGTGTCATGATGATCTCTTATGGACGAACGAAAAGGAAGGCTTCACTAGGTCTCAAGGAGTTACCTTGAATATTGGTGTTATCTGCTTTATATGACGGCATTTCTCAGATTTAGTAAGTTTCTTCATCTGGCTACAAATGTAGCCTTATGGCATTGACTACAAATGTAGCCTGACTTAAAATGAAGGAAATTGTCCCATATCGCTACAATGTAGCCTTTTAGCATGGCAATAAATGTAACATTGTAGCCTTGACAACAAATTTACCCTTGTAACCTGGCAACAAATTGCTCCAACTGGCTAAAAATGTAGCCTTGTAGCCAGACTGATATTAAAAAAGTTTTTTCTGATCCTGTTATCTCTTGTAAGTGAAAATTACAAACGAACCAGAAGGATTATACTAGTTATACTAGTTGAAACCTTCAAAGATGGCATTATACACATGGATGAAGTGGATGATAATGTGAATGATGATGTGGACGATAATATTTATGATAGTAATGACAGTGCTGACGAAGATGGTAATTTTCTTTAAAATTTATAGTGTAAATATAAATTTCTTGAATTTATTTAGTTATTTTATTTAAGGTTTTTTTACTTAAATCAAATTTTTAAAAATTATTTAATAATTATGTAAATAAATACTTAATAATTTTATTGGTAAGCCTAAAATAAATATGTAACGTACTGTACGAATCAGATAAATTAATATTTGAAATAATGCAAGTTTTGAAACATCATTGCCCCACCGTGTGATGCCACGAAACTGTCGCGAACATGCAAAAGACGATAACATCAAATGACTGCTCTAACTTGGTCGAGAGCAGTCTGTCTAATGGCTGCAGTGTTTGTGGCAATCCAGGCTTCGGCTAGAGCACGATTGGTTTAGATTTCACATTCATAAACAAATGAAGAATTTAGCTGGGTGCCGACGATAATTTAAGTTTCATGAAATATGAAGTTTTAAGGTTAAGTGGTAAGTCTATTTACTTTGAAAATTGTTTTTGCATACATTAAATTATTTATTTATTAATTTTTGACGTGACAACGTCTAATAAATCGATGAACGCCGGCTGCACGCACGAAAAAGGATGACTCATTGTCCCGCTACGCACATTGTCCTGTTACGATTTGTCCCGTTACGCTCATTGTACGCTTGCGCCGCATCCATCTCTATTCCACTCGATTGGAACAACCATCGATTGGACTTTTTCGAGGCATATCAAACTTGAAACACTCCCATTAGTTTCCTACTTTTCCTATCATCGTCCTATCCTTAACAGAATAACACAGATTGGAAGAAGTTAAATAGCAAACATGTATAAAAGTTTTAGTTAAAATAATCTGTTCGTTTAAGTAATAAACATATTTGAATTAATGAGTGCAAATAAAAGTAAATTTATCAATTAAAGTGTAGATTTCTTTTCACTCCTTTGTAGTCATACAAAATAGTGATAATTCAATAAAAATGATTCAATTTTATTCATAAAATTATACAATTATTTCA
This sequence comes from Bacillus rossius redtenbacheri, assembly GCF_032445375.1. Classification (NCBI taxonomy): domain Eukaryota; kingdom Metazoa; phylum Arthropoda; class Insecta; order Phasmatodea; family Bacillidae; genus Bacillus; species Bacillus rossius. The sequence goes on from NC_086332.1 coordinate 44,222,810, forward strand.
TAAATTTTTGTTATGACGTAACGTTAAACTATCGTCCGTAGACCGACTTTACAGACAACCAATTTTTAGATGTATTTTATTTTTTATCATATCAGATGCAGTAAACTTTACATCAAGAAAACAGAAACTCGTAATACAACCTTCTCAAAACAAATAGGTTCATCACTAGGGCGCGATATTTACTTTCAATTTGTGACGAAATCCCGCGGTCGCTTGTGACTCTCAGTACAAATGACCGATAGACTATTGTCTGTTTTGACGTGGCCATCAATTTACTAAAAGGCTCCACCATAGGCCTTTGCCTTCGTCTGTGGTCGAATCTTCTGATTAAAAAAAAAATTGTACGAAAAAAATGTTCAACAGCACGGCCCGAACCACCTACATGAAAATGCAAAAGAGAATGTTTCTTGATAGTATTATATACTTTGTGCATTGAAAGAAAATAAACTTAGTAAATTAAAGCATGATGAATAATGAACTGGCCAGGGAGTGTCAATGCTACTACAGTAAATAAATGCTAACAATACATTTACCTAAAATACATGCTTGTCTGAAATCCTAACGCAGATTTTATCAGGATATATGTATCGTTTTGGAATAAATACTTTAAGTATATGTTTGGATGCCTATATTTACACTCACGACCACAAAATTGCAACATTAAGAAATACATGAGGTAGTACTGTTAGTTTTATTGAATGAAATACTGAGTATACACGGGTGTAATGATGACATTTGCAGATGACGTACAGAACATAATGGCATCTATATTGTGTGGTGGCACCATGGGCATGGTGTAATTCCTTCTCTTCACCATGACCATGGGCGGCAATATCCGCTGCTACATGACGAATCATTGAGAGGAAGAGACACTGCATGTCCATCCAGAGTATCTCCACCCGTTATGCATGTATGCGTGCCTACAACTCAACAGTTCTGGCCGCGGAGATCCTGAGTCAGGTCAGTCACCGAGTGACCGTTAATCATAGCGTTCGATGGGCGAGAGAACAGGTGAACGCGCAGGCTAAGGAGGTTCTGTAACATGACGATCATACAGGATGTGTTGGGCTAAGAGCGTCATATACATATATATGGGTGTATGTATGGGTGTGTGTGTAGTCTTGTAGAACCTTTGGCCGTTCTTCGGGCTCCTGCTTGCACGAGCCCCGAAAACTTAGGAGACGAGATTTCCCTCGAAAATCGCTTAGTCGATTACGGTCGCGTGCGAATCGGAGACGTGCACGAACTTCAGAGGATGAACAAAGTTGTAGCTGGTCACCGAACACAATTTCGGGACTGGTTATTTACTCCGGTTTCAGGTCTCCCTGCTTGCCACCCCCTTTAATTTGTGTAATTTAGTTTTCCCCGAGGGTGAAGGGGGTCGGGAGTGGCCGAAAGAGAGGTGGGGAGGAAAGGCCCAGCATCTTGAGGAAGGGGAGGGGGGATGAGAAAGGGCGCAAGTGAGGTGAAGGGAGAGCAGGAATGACTTCCCACGGGAAGTGCAGCGAGTTAACTCCAGGCAGCCCTCACCCCCCCCCCCTTCCCACTTGATTGTCCAGAGCTGCGGGGCGTGTGTGCAAACAGCGAGACGAGTAGGCGCCAGACATTGTCTTCCGCGGGGATTAAATAATGTATTCGACGGTCAGGGCGGGGGTTGTCGGGTGAATTGCGAAGGGTCGGACAAAAGCGACCGAACTTGCGCGCGGAAGGATTGCAAAAGGAGGCGGTGGAGGGCAGTGCGGAGGACGGCCGACCGCAGGGCCCCCTTGTGTTCCGCCCGAGCGTGAGAGAAGGGTCGCCCACGAGCATCGAAGTTTGTTGCGGGGTTGAAGGGGTGGCGAGGCGGGGAGGTCAGTGTGCCCTGCCGACCAGGCCAGGAGGGGGGGGATGGGTGTCCAAGGTGTGCACAAGGGGATGGGGAGGGAGTGCAGGAAGGAGCTGGCCAGCTAATTACGGTCCTCCGGGGGCAGACACCCGCATCTAATCGGCCCGAAGGTGGGATCGAGCGAAGTTCCGGTCGGAAAAGTACGACGATGAGGAGGACGCCCTCCCCGATCGACCATAGGACCAGGCCCTCCTCGATAATAGTGCTCACGTTAACCCGTTGCGCTCGCCACGTCGGGATGGCGGCGAACGGTCGGCGGAGCACCGTGCGACCCTGTTCACCAGTGCACACTGGCCTGTAGTTGAATTTAAATTTTAAAGAGCATACTTTTTATTTATTTCTTTGATTAATGATGAAATAGTAAAATTAATTACGTAAGTTTGTAAATTTTAAGGTTAAGTTTGATGGTTTTATTTTTGGAAATGTGGTAGACTGAACTAAGCTTGCATTCGGTAATGTTGATATATATTCAGGTATTTTTAATTCATTCTGGTTTATTTGTTATATTTACGTAGCAGAGGTCTTGACTGAGTGCCGCTGGAGGCGCGGCTGGTGCGTGAGTGACGTCATGAGGACTCAGCTGATCGTGCGGAACGAAGGGACACTGGGTGTTAGCCTAGTAGGGCGGGCAGACGGTTGTTTGCGCGCAAGGGAACTTGAAAGGGCGGGAGTGAAGTGTCAACGCGCTACAAGCGTGTGCTGCGCCAATGACGATCTGCGCCCCTGCTTCGTGCGCAGGACGGCACCGCGAAATTGAGCGTGTCCTTTGGTGGCACACATTTTGAACGTCGGCAACGAGGCACCAAGCATTAGCCCTCCACCGAAGATTTTGGACAACTTCTTTGTTCCATCGTAATTTTGAGCTCTTTTTCCACGTCAGAAAATACCTTTCCATTAAGTGAAGTAGATACTTTCGCTCACCTACGTATTGCTTAACTTGTCATGTGCCTGTTACTTTGTGAAGGACATGTTTGCGAAAAATGGAATTGGTGAATTTTGCAATCGCCCATTATTTTTAAGATATTCGTCACTGGTTTGTGGAATCCCTTCAAATTAAACTGAACTAATTATTTTGGTGATGAATCATTTTACGTACGTGCCATCGGACATTTGGTTGACCAGTAGAAGAGAGAATGTCAAAAACTATAAAAATATAAAAAAACTAAGTATTAATTAATTTGGTTTTCGGTATATTTCACGTAGCATTTCTTATAGCGGCTTAATTTTTTGTATCTAGCTTTTGTATGTAGATTTTTTTGAGTCATTTAGTATTTAGCGTAACAGAAAGTTTAATTGGATGTTTACATCGTCCATCTACAGGGTTCTGCGAGCTCCCGGAGGCCGCCACGTGGAGTGGCGTAAATAAGACGCCACTGTTCTGGGAGCTTCCGCGACTGACCTCCGGTAGTGATGGGGGGAAGGGGGAGATAAGAAAGCACCAGCCGACGAGGGTGGAGAGTCTCTACTTATCGGGGAGTTATAACCTGCGGGCTCCCTGCGCGGCGACATCGAAGCGACTGCTCGGCGATGCCAGCGGGGTGATTATGAACACACACTCTGCGATACAAGACACTGTGAACACCGAAGGTCCTGGAGATCATCGCAGGGAAAAGCCGCGTGTTTACGAATACTACATTCACCGTAAAACTCCGACAATTTGTGACGTTCTGACGGTTTTATACCGTAACCTTTGAGTTTGAACACAATTCGGACGGTATTTATCGCACCGGTGTTACGTTATATACCATGTGTGTATAGGTTGGTGATGTGAAACGAATAATAATGAAGTAAAATAATACTTTGTGATGTGATAGTAAAACACCAACCTGGTGTGGGAATTTTACACAAAAAAAATGTATTAAAAAAACCAACTAGTATTAATTACCTACTCACTTGTATCCTCATGTACCTATTTTTTTTGTAAATAAAGCGATTTTTATTTTCGAATCAGGAGTATTTTTACACGTAAGTATAAATTGAATAAACTATTTTTACACAGGGCCTCGGTAAAAAATACAGTTGCAATGCAGTTGTACTTTACATGTATAATCGTGTAAAATTACCCATTATTCTGTGCTAAATATTTCCTTTATTATTGAATTAAAATGACACTGAACCTAGTGAACCATTAAATTTACACAAGCTTTAACAGCTGGAACTAAAGTAGGTGACACTAGCACCCCTGAGAGCTGATTTCAGAAATTAAAATATTGCGAGTGGTACGAAGAAAAAGACGAAGCGACGACAAATCCCACCACCAACCCCAGTAATCACACCGGCTTCCTAGGGACCTATCTATAACTTGAAAAAAATATTCATTGTTTATAAACATTATTTAATTACATTAGTTACAATTTATTATTTAGCCTGATAGTAGGTACAGATCGTTGCTTTCGAAACACGAGATGAGCATCTGCGAAAATGGTTCTAGCACGCTCCACCACACTTAGGAAGCCACACTAGTGACACCTATAATTAACTACGGAATCTTCCATGAGATCATACAAAGTAAAATATTGCTTTATAATTTTATTTAATGAATGATAGAAACACATTTACAGCATCGTAATTTTTTTTACAGACGAAAAGGGTGTTATTTTACACTAAGTCACACATACATACGTGCACTGCATAATAATTACATAGACTATGCCTGGGGAAAATTTACATTTAAATTGGTGAAATTACTCATTCAAGCTCAGTAAAATCACGCATACAGTGTACATGTGATTTTCAAAGCTAAATGGTCAAAATAACATGTCAGCGATGTGTAAATTTACACCTAATTTGTTGGTGTTATTTTACAACAAAACTCGGTTCTATTATACATAGGTGTGGGTTGAAATACACTCAAATATGTGGGGTTAAAAGAAACCTTTATTGGTGAAAATACAGCTGCCACCTACATGGGTGTAAAATTACAATTTTTTTTTGCAGTGTAGACTTTAAGAGCTAATAATAAGAGACTCTGATGTCAAGGACAGCGAGGTGGTGCCAGTGGTGAAGCAATGGTCTTGAATTCCAGATGCCTTGGGTTCGAATCCCGTACACAGTCATCCCGAGTTCAGACTCGGGTGACCAACAAAAGAAAAATAACTTCAGGCAAGTACTCGTACTAGGTTGATTCCTTACGGGTCGTTACTTAACTGTTTTCTTTTCTTTCTGTTTTATTTGACGTCTGTCTCTTATGACGTAGTAAACGAGAAGTTATGTCTAAAAAAAAAGTTGCACTTCTGCCACGTTCTTTAGAACTGAAAATTCGCACATATAGTTTTAGGGAGCTAATATTCAAGCGCGCAAGTATACGCAAGTGCGCAAGTATGCGAGTTTGCGAGTATGCAATTATGAAAGTGTTCAAGTGTGCTATGATGCCAATATGCAATCGAGCGCCCCACAACTGATGTTTATACTTGGCATTATCTTTATTTTTCTACACCTACAGTTTTCTTTGCTCAAAACTCATTATTCACTTTCCGTTTTCGCTTTGATGACGTCATCACCTAGTGTTAACCCTACCATCTGTTAAGAAGTTTCACTACAAAATTATACCAGCCAAAGTTGTGTAAATACTTTAGTTCTCTAATAGACATAGTCCTAACGCAGTGGGCGTCAGTGGTGCGTTAGAAGAATGATGAGGTTTCTTACCATATGTAGAAAAAATATTTGTAATTTTTAATTTATGTTCAGGCTGTCTCTGAGATGTAAAAATAAACTTAAATCAATTTATAATGTATATTTTGGTTTAAATTATTCAAATAACAATAAAGCACTATAAGTAACTTAAGTTATTTAATATAAAAATTATTGTATGTACGCTTGGTATATAATAATTTTCATCTAGCCAATGTTATGCCTTGGTTCTTCGTGTGTTAACAGAGAAAGTGAAGGACTAGACTGTCAATTAAAAGTTCGTGTTCCGGATGAAAACGAATTTTCTCTGAACCGAGAAAGTTAATGAGTAATTATCATGTTTATGGGAAATGTAATGGAAAGCTTTGTCGGCGGCCAGAGAGAGGTAAGAAAGCTTTCCAAGGATGAAATAATTCACTTCTCGACTCGTGTTTGACAGTTGCGGTAACAGCATGCTTGGTACTGTCACTGTTTGTTCCTGAAGCGTTTCAACGAAACAGCTTTGTTTTTGGATATGGTCAGATTTGTTGAGAAACTTAGGATACAGTTATCAATTATTTTATTAATATATTATCTTTTGTGCATAGGCCTATACATATTCTATTTCATGGTTGGATAAGTGTAAAAATAAATGACCATCAGGAAAGCCAGAACATATTTACTGTGAGCTTTTTTTTGTGACACTCTAATCGGAATTACAATACGCATTTCGGTATTTTAGCCAAATGCAGAAACATTAATAATTTTGTAACAGCAAGTTTTAGCCCTCAATCATGTTCAGTATGACAACAAATGAAGCTATCTTAGAATTCTTATTCACCCTGGATGTTTTATGATACTTTTAGTTTAGCATAGGCTGCATATGATGAATTTTTTTCTTCACGGTTAGTTTTAGAAGTGCGTTTTGATGTGTTGTTCATACAGATCTCTAGAATTCTTCACAAAGCTTATTTATTAAAAAATTCATAGAAAAATGTTGGTGATGGGGAGTGTGAGTCTACGGGAATTTTTTTTTTTAAATTAACGGGAAAAGCATTTTAACCGTCCTTCTTCCTGTTGATTGCAACTTGCCGTTGGCACTCGCTTTTGGCGCGGATTGTCCGCCGGCATGCAGGGGCATGAGTTCGACTGACGAATTCGTTATTAATTTTTTCGCGTGAGTTATCAGTCGCAATGGTGGTATTAAGGATTGATTCCTACCATTTAATTTTTTTTCATTTCCCTGCCATCATTTACTATCTAGCACAATTAATTGGTATGTCCCGTTATACAAACAAATTTGAATTGTTTTGTTCCGTAACAATTTTTTGTCGCTATTTTTGTGGCACACGCTTTCTGCTATTTGTAAAATTTGAGGTAAATATTTATGATTAAATTTTGTTGCCTGACTAATTGTGTCCTGGTTGCACAATAGAGGTTCATTCTGGGTTTACAGTCGGATTGAGCATACAAAATAGTTCATGTTATCTATTTTTTTTAAATCTTGAAACTAGCGGGGAAAAAAAATCAACGTGCCGGGTAAAGTCAGTGCTCACGTAGAAATATTTCTCTCACCGGCAAGGAAAACGGGGTCGGAAAGTTATGGTGGGGGGGGGGGGGGGGTGCGCTACGGATGACAGAGGCAAACGCGTCCTGCGTCGGAGACCGTCAACTGGCGTGTGGTATGTGTGTGCGCAACCATGGAACATCAAGAAGTGATCCCATCAATTAACTTTATTACACATTTAAATATAAATAAATAAATAATAGTTTAAAAAACTAAAAAAACACGCTTTATATAGAAAACCAAACTAAAAAATAGAAAATAAATTTTAATAAATTTGAATTAAGAATATTGTAATTTTTTTTAATAAATATAAATTAATAATAGTGTATATAAGAAAAAAATGTATTTTATTTAAAAAAAAGGCATGGGTTGCATGGTGTCAATAGTTATAAATATTTTATTGACATACCTATATGAGTAGAAGGATTATCATTTCGATAATATCTTAAAAAGCACCCACGTTTTTTTTTAATGAAATAAATTTTTGCTTGTATACACTATTATTAATTTATATTAATTAAATTTTTTTAGACTATTCTTAATTCAAATTTATTAAAATTTATTTTCCATTTTTTAGTTTGTTTTACTGAATAAAGCGTGTTTTTTATTTTTTTAAACTATTATTTATTTTCTACTTTTTAGTTTGGTTTATTTATAATTTAAAGTAATATTTCTTTATAGACGTATGAAAGAAATTTTATAACAATGTAAAAAAACTTGATAGTTATTACATTAATTTACTATTAAAGCAGAAAATGTTGTTTTATAATAATGTTTCACTCTTGGTTAATTGGTAAAATGAAACAAAGACGTAATTGTGTTTCTCTATTTTACGAAAGAAACAACATTTAAAGCCCTTATTTCAGATTTTTTTCTTCATATTTTTACAATATAGATGATATTCTCTTCAAGAAAGTATATTGTTCACAGTAATCATAACCCACTCTCACTTTTCATTTAATTAAATGTCACAATATTTAGTAGGCTTTGTTTATATCGCGCCAAAGACAAACTGAAATAAAAGAGTTCGCACATGAGCGAAATGGTTTTCTTTACAATGAGCGAACTCTTTTCTTTCAGTTTATCTTTGGCGCGATATAAACATAGCCTACTAAATATTGTGCAATTATATAACTTGACAAAAATCTTATTTTGCAAATTGAATAATGAAATAATCTTATCAAATTAGTGTATTGTCATCGGTCCTCGATAAATCTACAAAGTTTGAATGAAATCTGGCCGTTTAAAGTGGGTCAAAATCGCACCCAAAGGAGTCGGTTACAAACATATAGGTGAAGCTAATATAAAGCGTGTAAAAAGGGTGTATTTTTGAACCATTTTTACTTTTAACAAACGTATGGTTAATTATTTATAAAGTAGAGCTGTACGCCATTAGCGACGGTGACATTATACGACTTAATAAGGCGGTGTTCCAAGAATTTCGGGTAAGGTAGCGAATAAGCACTGCCTTTTTTGAAATACAACCGTAACCTATTTCGCGGACCTAACGTGTCCAAACCAAATTCCAACAAGGAAACAAATAGGTAACCGTTTTAATAAACGATGCCTTGCGCGAGGCTAGAAACTGGTTCCAAACGCATTCTATCTGACGTTTCGCAACCATCGGTAACATTGTAACGGCAAAAATACTACAGATAGCAGCACCATCGCACAAAAATAGAACTTCCGTTTTAGTTATTAAGTTGCGTTTATTTCTTGTTATGACCAATAAAGTGTACAAAATGTATTCCAGGATAGTTTCGCTATCGTAAAGTTTCATTTGGCACACCAACACGCTTGGTAAGTCTCCCCCGATGATCACAAAAATGACTATATACGAGTTAATGGCGCCAGACGCGGATCCGCCATCTGGACGAAAGCAACTAGAGCGCGGATTTTAGGTAACGTATCGGTAAAGGATAGGACATTAAAAACCATTAACCAAATATAAGGGACCGGCCGTGTCCTATCGTGCACGAAGAATACGGTACAGGTGTACAGGTGTAGCATATTCAACACCTAATCCCTTTTTTATTTTGTGTTTTAATGCAAGGATATTGGGGAATTATCCGGCCATGACCACGATCCATCCAAGCACATGCCTGGAGCAATTTAGGGAAAGCCACGGTAAACCGAACTTTGGAGCGGGATTCCAATGCGCGTCCTTCCGAATGTGAGGCTAAGGTTTAACCGTTGGGCCACCTCACTTGGTCCCTCAAGAAACAGCTCCGCAATTTTCTTATCAAAAAAAAAAAATTAAGCCCTTTTCTCTCTTAAAAAGACACATTCCAAAGAAAAGTACTCCCGTCCTAAATTTAACACTTCTTCCTTCGTGAAAGGTACGTGCAAACACAGCCCTATTCTGAATATCTCTAGTATTTATTAAATCGCATGTGTTCAGAAGCTCTGTTGTTCACGTCGTTTGACAACCCGTTAAGCAGCATAAATTCTAGAAATTTCAAAGAAATTCTGCGCTCCCCGCTTCTCGTAACCCTAAGTTGATAACCTTGAAAAAAAAAACACATTATTTCAGAACTAAAGACTTGCAATCTTTGAGCACAACATTTACTTTAAATCACATTTAATGTTTCTTTCCTTCTATTTACTCACACAAGCGACGTTTCATGTCGCGTTTATCTTGATACATTTATGATGAAATGCGTGGCAGACAGAGCAGGCAGTTTTTATGGGCAGCTTTATGGGCGAATGCCCGATACTTTCATGCTTTATTCCGGCTTCGCGGAGTAGACGCGGGCAAAGTTTAAACGGAGCTAAGATAACGGTTTACGAGTCCCTGTTGGGTGTTTTCTCTGTTTTCTCTGCCCGGATACACGGAGCCCATCCTTGGGTGCCCGAGGGTCGTCTGACTTAGCACGTGCGTGCGCGCACTCTGGGGAAACTTGTTCTCGCGGAACGCATGACGCGTGCGTTATGGGCCCAGCATACCTGGGCACGCATACCGAGCGCAGAGCTTCATAATGAAGCACGCGATTTGAAAATTGATCAAGCTATCATATTCGTGTCTATTTACGTGGACTGTAATGAAGCACCTAAAGCTGACAAGATCGAAGACTGTGACGGTGTCCTGAGACCGAAACGATGAAAACGTTGCGTTGTAATAAATAAATCTGATAAAGCTTATTATGATCACTGGGACGATAGTGATATTAAAAGTATTTATAATAAACATGCAAGGAAGGTGGTAGCAGAAGAGATTCATTACACATCATGGAAAGATCCAAACATATTGGTTGACCAGCTAAGACTTCTACATGGCTCGCTTTGTGCAGGAAACTATTCGTGCATCAAAGAAATTTCCTTCATACTCAAAGTACTGAGGGCAGCTGGCTACATACAATAATGGCTTGTTTTATTTGCATTTGTATAATGTTGTGAAATAAATTATATATTAAAAGTAAAAATTTTTGATTCTTTTCTTGTATTCTGATATCTAATTAGGACTTAGTTCTCGTAAAACAGCTTCCTCTTTTTATTGTGCTTCCAAATGCACGTCCTTTTCGTTAAATGAGCTTCCTTTGGTTGATTGTGCTTCCAAATGTGCTGCCTTTTTGATTGTGTTTTTTTTTTGTTGATGGCGCTTCCAAAATGTGCTTCCTTTTTGTTGATTGCGCTTCCAAATGTCCTGCCTTTTTGATTGTGTTTCCAAATGTGCTTCCTTTTTTTTAATGGTGCTTCCAAAATGAGCTTCCTTTTTGTTGATTGTGCTTCCTTTTTGTTGATGGTGCTTCCAAAATGTGCTTCCATTTGTTGATTGTGCTTCCTTTTGGTTGATTGTGCTTCCAATTGTGCTGCCTTTTTTATTGTGCTTCCAAATGTGCTTCCTTTTTGATGATGGTGCTTCAAAAATGTGCTTCCGTTTTGTTGATTGTGCTTCCTTTTTTCGATTGTGCTTCTTATTGTGCTGCCTTTTCGATGATTGTGCATAGTAAAATCCGTAGTGACTAAATATTTACTAGTTAAAAACCACTTGGTGTTGGTAAAATATTTTTTAAGGTCTCTTGGTCCTTTTGTATGCGTAAAACATGTTACGTTGGTCTAATTGAATATAATTAGCTGTCGATGAAGAAGGTCGTGAGGTTCGGAAATGACTGTTCTATACGTCTGAAATTGTTTATGACCCGGTCTCGTGGACCAAATACGATTGGTCTATATGTATGACTTTGTACATGAACGTTTTAGAGGTTATTCTAAGTATCGAAAAACTAGACTTTCATGTTAGGCTTATCGGCAACGTATTTAATTCGTCGGTCAGGTATATTGTCTTGAGTTGTTTTTCGTAGAGTGAATGATTAATAAACTCCGCGTAAGGTAATGGAAAACAGAATATAAAATTTATTTAATATTTAGTTACACTTGACACTGGTCAAGAACCAAACCGAGGACCGGAATCCATCGATTCAATATGTAAATTAATATGTGAAATAGTCGGTGAATTTTGGAATGTTTTCCAGAATTTCTAGGTCAATAAATACAAATTTTCAAGATGGTGGTCATAATGGCTTACTGGAGGCTGGTATTACAGGATTTTAAGCCTATTTTAGGATTTTGAACATGATTTATTGAAGTAAGGTAATATTTTTTACATAAAATTAATTTTTTGTATCGACCAGGGATTGAACTAAGAACAAGAATCGATCGAATCAATAAATATATTAATTGCAAATTTTTTTAATTCATTTTGGATTTTTTTCCGAATTTCTAGCTAAATAATTACAAATTACCAAGATGAAACCCAAATGATAAGATGGCGGGTGTCACAGAAATAAAAAAATGATTACTGCACTCTAGCAGATAAAACTTAAACAAGTATGATGGTAATGCACTCTATCAGACAAGTACACACAAACAAATGGAGTCCTCCAGCAGATGAAAACAAGATGGTGGCAATGTCCTCTAGCAGGTAATATATGTTAACTATCGTTCCTGGTAGCGAGTACTGAACACAAAATGGTGGATCTAAGATGGATGACAAGGTCACGGTCAAATTTCAAGGTCAAGGTCAAAGTTAAATGCCAACAGTCGAGGTCAAAGGTATGGTGAACAAAACATTATACTAACATGGCGTCAGCGCACTCTAGCAGACGAAAACAAGATGTTGGCCTCCAGCGGACGAAGACAAGATGGTGGACATGACGTCATACCAGCTGACGATATATACCTTGGTATTGCTGGTGGGAGGTCAGTCTGTAGGTGGCTTCCGTGGAGAAAGGATCTGCTGTTTGTAATTTTTGTTCTTACCAGTTACGAACCAAGGACTTACAGTAAAGGCGTAAGTAAGTTTTTAAATAGTATTTTAATAAAATGTGATTATTAAAATTTGTTCATAATTTTTTAATTTTTTTCCAAATTTCTACCATAAAAATTACGGTTTTCTAAGATGGTGGCCATAACGAAAAGTGCAACGATATTTTTAAAGATTTTTTATAATAATTTAATTAATACATTATTTTATTAATTTTTAAAAATTTTCTCAATTTCCTAGCATTAAAATTATGGATTTTCAAGATGTCGGACATGATGTCATACTAGGTGACGATACATATACTTTGACATAAGTGGTGGGGGGTCAGTCTGCCTGCAGCCACCATGAGGGAAGGATCTGTCGCTATTATTATTTTTTGCCCTCACCGGGTTCGAACCGAGGACTCCGAGCTCCATGACGTAAATGTATGTTTTTAAAATATTTTTTATTAAAATTTTATTAATTGAATTTTTTATAAATTTAAAATTTTTTTTATTAAAATCGGATAACAAATAAAGATTTTCCAGATGGCGGCCATAACGGAAGTTGGAACGGTGACGTCATAATTCAAAATGGTGAAAAACATAATGGCGAAATGTTCGAGAAAACAACATGACGTCATCCAAGATGGTGGTCATAATCCTAGATATTGTGAGAGGCCTATCAGAGGCTTTAGACATGGATGCTTAAGCCTCTTTCAGGGCTCTGTATTCGTTCTAAGGCAAAAAGTATTTTGTGGTATTTAGAAATCCTAATTTTTGAACTTTGGAATTTTTTGTCGGGATTTTTATCCAAAAAAAAAAATGGACATTTGGGTGAATTTTGGGCAATTTTGGCAAATTTTTATCCAATTTTGGCAAATTTTGAAGGTAAAGGTCAAGGGCAAAGGCCAAGAACAAGGCCATCCAAGATGGTCACCGTGACGTCACAATCCAAGATTTGGTTCGGCTCATCGGCTCCACAGCCTTAAAGCCTGCGCTCGGAGGAACCAAAACATACTACTCACTTTGATCTGCCATATTTGTGTCACATTTAAGTTCATCGACTTCAGTTACATTTTCCATGAAATCACTCCTACCAATTTCCGTGTACCGAGAGCTAAAATGTTTACACACAAAAAAATTGTAGTTACCTTATCCATCCGCTTAAATGTTTATTTTGCTATCCAGATTTTTGTGTTGGCACGGATTGATGACAAACCTCCATCCCCGATGTATTTTTTTTTATGACAGGCAGGGTGAATGAACGTTGGCAGATCGGGGTGTACTTCTTTTTTCTCTCTCTCTATCCCATCCTCCACTGTCCGTTGAAAACTACATAATAAACAAAAGGAGTGTCTCCTCCCATCCCGTGTGCAGGCGTGCCAACATTCTTTATCGCCTGGCGCCGCGCCACTGGTGTATTCTGGCGGAGCGGCCGAGGCCAGGACAACGTAATTCCACAGGGTGGTGGAGCGGTGTACATCACCGTACTTCCAGCCTTCCCCTCCCCCGGCGCCGGACCGGACCGACTACAACGCGATAAGGACCGCGCCGCGCCGCGAGCTGAATTCCAGGCTTCGCGTGGAGAGAGAAAGAAAACTAAAAAAAAAAAAAAAAAAGGCGAAAAAGGGGAAGGGGGGGGGGGGGTGGTTCAGTGTAATCAGAACCACTCGCAATTATGAAATTGAAAAAAAAAAAAAAAAATTCACTGGCTCGCTGATGAGAAAAGGGTGTCTCTGTTCGCGGGGCGTGTCCGCTGTGGGCGAGAAGCGGGCAAGTAGTGAACTTTGCTAGGTTCTGGTTCAGCGTATTTTAGACGAAACGTCTCGGCGCGAACCACCCATTCTTGATTCCACCATCCTTTCCTTATTTCCTGAAAACAATTAAAATGTTTTTAAAACAAAATCACTTGAATTTACGAAGAACGCTGGTTAAAAATTACCCAGAGATCTTTGTAAAGTTGCAGATATTCATGTATTCAAGGTACTGAGAGTATTTACTTAAAAAATGTACTCACAATATTAGCTTGGAATATTAAAAATAACTTCAGAAACCCCTTTAAGTCAAAACCAAAAACATTCTAACAGCTTTGTTTCCAGCAGAGACATGATATGTTTGGTTTGTTCAGCACCTGCACAGAATGTGCCCCATAAAATATGGGGCCTAAACGTTTACGTTAATATAAGATGACTATCGAAATTATCTTGTACGCTGGAGGAATAATAATTTTACTTTATAAGTATTTTTAAACTTTACTTGATTAGAATGATAGGATTTTTTTTCCATAATACCATCAATGGCGAAACAAATAAAGTTTTTTACTTTAAGGAGACACGCTACTGGACATCTTCAAGTTTGATTTCTTCTTCTGGCCGGTCACTTTTCGCCTCTTGGATGAAGAAGCTTCTAGACTCAGTGTTTCCAACATCGTACCTTCATCGCAGCTTCGCGCGGCGGGAGGCGGGCTTAAACCGCGGAAACTCTGGCAGATGCCTCGCAAACACAAAAGCCCCATCCCGCCCTCCCCTTCTACTTCAACGGAGCAGCATGGCGGACACGTTGAAACCACGGGTCAGTAGCGACATTAATTTTGTTTCAAAGCTCCGCGGGACAAGGAAGGGGAGAGGGGGTTATAGGGCAACAGCTGCGACTGGAGTTTAGCTCCTGTGCGGAGCGCGGAATGGGAGGAAGGGGGAACAGTGAAAGCGGAGGAAGGTGGAAGAAGCGACGGGTAGAGAAACGGGACGGTAAGGAAAGAAGTTTCCAATGCAACTATATATAGGATATTAATTTATCTCGTTAGGAGAGAACGAGCACGAGAGGTCCATTCATCATGCTTGACTTCGCCTAGGTAGTGAAATACGGCCGCCCAGCAGAACTCGGAAATGGTTTCGGAACGCTGCCCAGCAACCCGGGGCTGCATGACGTGTGTCGTGCCAACCGCTGACGCCGAAGGGATTTTAGCGTTACCGAGGAAGACTTGCATTAGCGTCTGCAAGGAAGCGCTCGAGGAACTTAGGCGGACGGGTTCTTGGGGAACACCATCTCTCGGCGTCTTCGGGAACTAGTCCACGCGAGTGAGACTTCCTCACGACCGGGTTTAAGGACGTCGCTTCCTCGGGACACGGGAACTACGTTGTCACAAGATGAATGAAGCTAGTGAAGCAAACTGGGAAACCTCTTTAACTGCGAGAAGATTCAGGGATGATGAATTGATGTCCAATACCTTTGAGAATCGCACGAAGAGTGAAATAATACGGAATAGTTAAATCTTATTATTTGTGTACTAGGCCAAGTGTGTATTTATGTTTATTTTTTCTTTATACTTCACATATAAATATATTTGTAACATCGATTAAATTTTTCACTGGGTCAAAGGCACACACAAATTTCTACATTACTTATCCTATTTAAACATTATACATAAACGTAAATTATAAAATAATGTTCTAAACTGTTCCTTAGCTACACTTCACTTATTAGCCATCTTAACTTTTTTTTTAAATATTACAGTGCTACCATCACAGCATTCCTTTTTGTATTCTTCTGTTAACTTTCGGCAATCTTAAGCTTGCTTGCCAAGCCAACGCTTTATTTAAAATTCTCTGCTATGCGATCGGCATTATTTTACTTCATATGAAATTAAAAATTACTATATGAAAATTTACAATATTATGGAGAAAAATACCAAACGCTGTATGCAATCTGACGAAATTGTTGAGATGCCAATGCTTTAGCTATCAATATCAATTAAAATGTTAAACTTCATAATTATACTAAAAGACTTTTATTTAATTATTCTCAGTTCACTGGCAATTTTACAGTGTTTACATCAGGCAATGAATGCGTTTCTTAATGCTCAGGAACGTGAGGTGATTTCTTTCTAAAGTTTATCTCAAACTGTTTACCTATATCAGTTGCTATTGCTACTCCTCTGTGGCAGGAAAATAACTGCTTGATTATCGAATAATGTAATAATTTTCAATTGTTTTTATTTAAAAAATGTGTTCATAAAAGTCCTTGTGAACACAGTACAATTTTTCACGTGTCCTGATATTTTGTTATCTTTCATACCTGGTTTTAAAACATAGCTACATGTCTTACATTAAATTATTAAGTATACATAACATCAAATAACATAACTCACCAGAACTTTAATTTATACGGCGGCATGTCATTCCATAAGTACCTGCAAAACCCACCATAAAAATATTCTTTTATAAACACATATGAAGTGTGTTTACGAAAATAGTAATTTTAAGTCTCCATTGCGTTCTGTTTTTGGTATTAACTATCACACATTCAAGTGATCTTATATATCTCCCACGTGTGCTTGAAAGCCAATGTTTTCTTTCAGTATGTTGATGTTTTGAGAACAAATTATCACAAGTTTCAAATATTCAGCTAAAACCTGTCATATTACTTAAATTATAGGCCTATTACTTTTAGAATTTGGTAAGATAAATGTTCCTGCAACTGGAACTACGAGAGAAAATGTAGTTTGTAACAACCCAAGCTTAAATAAACCTAAAAAAAAAAAACACCTCTCGTAACATTTGAAACGAAAATGTAAACAAGAGAAGATATTGTTCAAATAAATTGAATGACAATATGGTTGTATACCAGTTGGCTCATTCTGTTCTGTTTACAAGGCAAGAGGATATTTTCAAAGAGAAAAGAAAAGAGTTCGTCAGTTAACCCCTAACATATACGCTTACAGTCAAAACATGGATTGTATTGACAAGGATTATTACATCAGTGTGTACACGTTAATTCATGGTTCCTACCCACTCGTGCAATAAAAACTAAGCAGTTTTTGAGGACCCATTTACTTCATCGCCTTCGCCACTATCACGAGGCAAAAAACTATTTGTAATATGATAAAAAAAACCTAAAGAAAATAACAATTATAACAGTTAATGCACAAAAAGGTATTTGGTTCGTCAACAATTTGACTAATATAAGACTATTACATCAAATTAAGTAAATGTCATGACATTTGAACAAATTAATTACAAAATATAACATTCTTATTTTGTACAAAACCAAGAAAAATTATTTGTATGAAAAAAAATATATATTCTAAATATATGCCTGGATTTTATGTGAGGTAGAACAAATCATGAATGATAAATTAATTTGATAATTTTATTTTTTGCGTAGAGATAAACATCAGGGCGATCATTACTCATACTAAAATCGAGACAACACGAAGTTAACGCATAAAACGTCTGTCAGAAAGCACGTAATTTACGGAGCAGTAAACATATTTACGTGCTCGGAACACGCGAGTTTATTTGATAATTTGGTGTCGAACTGGAATCACTAATGCACTTTTATTGCTGCGTTTTAAATCTGATAATTGCGCCAATCGGTAACGTTAGTTCGTCCTGCGTGGGATTTAACGATCATAGGACACACATTACAGAGCTTTCAATACCAGATGCAGATATTAATTCTGTTAGCTCCATTAGGGACTGGGATTTAATTATTTAGCACTTTCCAAGTAGGTAGCTTATCGATTTCTATGACAAAATACAAAAGGTTTAATTAGCGCAATTTTGCAGCAAGTAAAATTAAATAGTATTAATTATTTGAAACGAAAAACATTATGGAGACGAACTTGAAACGTGGGACAAATAAAGAATATAAAAACACAATTCAGGCAGATCGCAGACTTTGAAACATTTATACTTTTCCCCAAATCATTTATAATTTTAAGAAACGAGCGCCGGAAACATTTTCTAAATTGTAACAATTCAAGTTGCACAAGATTTTCATGTCATAGATGGTTTTAACGAGAGGGGTCGTGGGAATTGTTCCTTCAAATGACGGTTTTCTTTTTAAATATTTCAATATAGTTTGTATATTCCACCAATTTTCCAAGCATAGTGTAAATTGCTACGGCTGACAAGTCCAATACTCCTTAGTATCCAAAATTTAAAATTTAAATGTGATTTTGTAAAGCTGCTTACGCTTGAAATAATTCAAACAGAAATATTATTTGTCGCCGATGAATGTTCTTTGATCTCGGTTGATTATTAGGGAATAAAATCATGCCCAGAAGCAGTGGCGAAGTATTTGAAAGCCACGCTATAATTCTCCTTCGTGCGTTTACTGTCTATGTTCATAAGAAAATAATTAATGTTATGATTTGAGAATTTCATTTTCGATATTAATTAACTTATCTCATTGTTACTACTATCGCAGTATCTCAATTTTTGATTATTCTCTGCTTTACAACACAAGTAAATGTATTTGTGCAAGTTAATTGATACAAGCTAACGATGACTTTTTTGACAAATTATTTGTGTGACCATCGTAACAATTGGCGAATTACGTTCATTTGTCTTCTTATTTTGTAGTGATAGATAATATGTTTCCCGGAATAAAAAGAGTAAAAATTGACAAAAAAAATATTTATACAACATCTATTGAATTTGAGCACTTAACATGTAAAATAATTTAAATGTCTAGTGGTATGGACAAAAATGATAGCATCTGAGTCTGTATGTATCCGAACATTTGTGATTTTTAAAAACATTCTTGCAAGGGCAGGAAATAATTCGATGAGAAATAAGGGACTATGCCGTTGGAGAAAACTAAGACTGGCAAATAAATTATATACATGTAGACAAAACAAAAACAAAAAAGCGAAATGAGAAGTAAATATGTAAGTAAAATCATTCGATGCAACAAACGATAACCACTAAAAAAAGACGGAAAAACAAAGACAAAATTGACAAAGGGCAAACAGCTGTGGATGACACACAAGGACAGCACAAAAGGAACACATTAGGCTTCTTACAACGGAACAGTTGTCAGCCGCACGGCGATACAATAATTCTGAAAGTGCGTCCGATCGGAAACACGCACGCGCACAGATATCCAGGCATTCATTTTCGGACGAACTGGGAAGGGGGGATATGGGGGTATATGCCCCTCTCCCTCCCCTGTATTTGTGGAAAAATATGCGAGATCTCGGTGAAGGCATTGTGTTATTTTTGAGTGATACAAGTTGAACTGTCACAACACCACAATGGCAGCGATGCATGTTGAGAATTATACTGTTACTGACCAAACCTGTGGCGGATTTAGAGGAGGGGGCACGGGGGCCAATGCTCCCCCCCAAAGGGATAATACTAATTTTTAAGTAATAAACAGGATATTACACCAGGCCCAGACTACCTGTGCCCCACCCAGAAGTCAATCCTGAGTCCGCATCTGGTCCAAACCCCTTGTTGTCGACATAAGATTTTTTTTTTTAATTAAAAGATTGTTTTATTTTATTTTAAAAATCCTCTCCACGAATAAACCCCTGTACCCGCCATTGCAGACGTTGGAGTGGGAAGGCGCGATATTCTGCACTGCGCTGAACACATCATGAAGCCCGGAGGAGGGTGGGGGGGGGGGGGCAACGAAATCTTCAGTGAGAGAATCGGGAGACAAGTTGACGGCGGCGATGCAAGTACCCTCTTCCTTGCACCTCCCCTCTATCCGCTGTTCGGCGGTGTTCTCGATGTCTTGCCCCGTTCCTCTTCGAGCCGATATGGGGGCTTCGGGTGCGTGGGCCCAGCTCTCGACAACTTGATTGAAGCCCGTGGAGGGTTTGTCTCTTCCTCCTGGCAGTCACTCGAGAGACAGGAGTTTGTTTGGTTGGCTCTTGTCGCACTGGCTAGAGCTTCCCGCAGCGTTTCTGTTGTGCGAACATCCTTACCTCTCGGCATACGTCATTTGGTGGGGGAAATTTCGTGAGTGGAACGGAAGCCGAATGAACGGAAATGTGTAACCACGGTGCCAATGTCGTCAAGATGGCGGACCCACGTGTAGCAACGTAAACCTTTATATATTCACTTTCGTAAACACTAGGGGACATGCCAAACGTAGGCTATTGGTGTGCAAAATGAAACTTTCTGATAGGCGAACTATCCCGGAACATATTTGGCAAACTAATATAGTCACAGTAAAAAGGTTATCTCAAATTTTAAAATACGTAAGAAAACTGGCTTTACAACCATTATAATACAAATTCTCCTTTTAAATTCCCAATCTCATCGGCAGCACAGCGGTAGAGCAAGGGCTTGTAAAGCTCAAGGGCGCATTTTTGACGTTGTTCAAACCTCGACACTTAAAAAAAAAAAAAAACTTGTTTTTATTTTTTAAATAATATTATAAAAATATAATATGAAATAATAAAAATATATTTTACTTAGCTCAATAAGGTATTTTTGCAGGAAGTATTTACATAATTATTTCAGACCAAACATTTACTTAGTGTTATGATATGTATTTTAATAGAGTTTATGTTAATATTTTAGTAATGTCATAGAAGTATAACTTCTAACATGTGCGGAAATTTAATAGTATTAACGGTTTAGTGAATTTTAACCAGAAGTACGGTATATTAATATGATTCCTTGTCGAAAATCAGGTCCAAAGCCAGGGTTTAGGATTTTTTGAAGGTTTTTTTTCGCTTTTATCGGATCCGTTTATAGTAGTTTAAAATTTCGGTTTGTTTCGTGCTGCTATTTGCGCATGATGGAAGCTAGCAACGTTTACAATTCAGGCAGCGAATTATAGCGGTGGGCTAGAAATTAAGTGTGTGATTCGCGTCTAGAAATGTTGGTACTTGAAAAGATAATTTATTTTATTGATCATTAAATTTATCTCGCGTGGAATTTTTTTAAGAAATTATACTTTAAATTTCGTGTATTATCAACTTGACTGGGGAAATTTGCTACCATGTAATCTGGTTTTCCTGGTTGAATGTTTAATATTGTTCTTTTGTACGATTCTAGTAGTGTTAGTGGGTCTTCCCCCTTGTTTTTATGCAGCCGTAACCACGAGTATAACTCGAAACAACCCTACTATTGTAAAATTATTTGACACATAGTTCGTTAATGCTTTTTTTGGCTTTGTTTAATTGTGTTGGTAGTGGTCCCACGTATAAATGTGCGAGGCTTTAGGTATCGTAACCTTTACAACCTCTTTAAAAAGTCCCTCAGTTTGTAATATGTAATGGACCTCATTGTTTTAAGGTTTTCTATTTGCACAATGTTTTGTAGTAACGTGAGCATGATTGGTGTATTATACATTATTTTGTATTCATTTCACTTGTAACGCGAGCTCGCTAGGTCCTATGTTATATGTACTATGCTTGTCATTAAATTGTTGTCCCACGATAGTACCTATGTTTCGTTGCAGCTTTCCGTGTATTGATAGCTCCTGAACTGCTCCTCGTGACCCTGAAGTGAAGTTTTTAACACGTTGCAGGATTGGAGCATACAATAAACGTGATATAGTCTACCTCAATGTGCCTTTTAGTACAAAGCACTATTCGAGTTAATGAAATAGAACGCATAAGGTGATTAAATGATATCAATGAATTTTCGCAGCACAAAAGACAGTTTTTATTGGTATAATTAGGTGTTTTACAGAAATGTTATTTTAGAAAGTGATTCAAAGCAAAATTAATTACTGCGATAATATTAACTATAGTGCATGACATTCGTGCCCTTATATTTGAAGAGGAATGGGTATGGCGGAGTCAGTCTTGAGTCAATAACTCTCATTAAAAAAAAAAAAACCCTTTCAAAATTTGTAGAATTAATAAACAAATACTGGTCTGTTTCAGTGCAAAACCAACAAAAGACATAATAAGGATTTATTTAAATTAGATAACGTGAGTTTTCTTTCGATTCAGCGTGTTTATCTCGCGCGTGTCCGGACCGAGGCGAGCCGAGCCGCCTCAGTGGTTCGCCCGCTCGCCGGCAGATGCCGACACCGGCGGGAGGGCGCTGCACTTTCGCCGGCTCCCCGCTGGGGTCGCCGCGATCGCCGGAGTGCGCCACCCTCGCCCCGTGTCCGACAACAGGAAGTACCCTCCTCTCTCCCCCCCCCCCCCACTCTCTCTCTCTCACGCCGCTCATCTCGGCACGCCGGAAGGGAAGTTGTAGCTGCGATACCGTTCATCAGCACCGCGGAGAAATTCCACTAGTTCACGTGGGCGGGGGAGCTGGCTGGCCTGGTTCAGGTCTTGCAGCGCGGTTGTGGCAAAGGCGGCTCTCATGCTGGCATTACAATAACGCGACAGAAAAACATTTATCGCATCGTGGGGAACATGCGATTTTTATCTCGACAAACAAACAACATATAAACGATTAGGCCTTATTATTTTTTTCCTGGCCATTACGTATGCAATGCGTATACCTACATTCGGAGCCATCAATGTCTACAAGTTTTTTTAATCAACATGTTACAGAGAAATGTTTTTATACAAATTTTAAGTTCATGCGTAAAACATCACTGAGTGTGACCAAATGTTAAAGATTTCACAAAAAAAGTTGTAAACAAAACCTTTAAAAATCAAGGAGTTATAATATTACCAATGCACCAGTTTAACCACTTTTGTTAATTAAATTTCTGAGACGCATTGTGCCCGCGACCTAAAGGAAATAGAAATAATTTCTAATAATGCATTCAATATTAATATTCGCAATGCTAATATTAATATTGAATTCCTTTTTAGGTCTCTCCTTCAAAATTCTTACTTTTTTCACTTCACCAACAAACATTAAAAATATATATTTAAAAAATTACTTCCTTCTCTGTTTTATTTTTCTATTGGCTGTAACTATGTGTCCACGTCGTGCGAAAAGAAGTGAGTTTTTGAGTACACGTTAGAGATGTGTAAACAAATAACCTTGGTAACGAACTAATTAATGTGTTCTCATGTTGAAGATAAACTTATAAAACAAAACTCGAATTTTACGTTTAATTCTTTAAAATTAATTCCGAGCGTGATAAATGTATGAAAGGTACTCATTTTAGGGAAAAAATGGCAAAAAATTTCACCCCTTTTATAATTATGTTTAATGATTTCTCAGGGCTAGCCGAACAACAGGCGTACCGAACTCGTCACATGTAAATGCCTCAACGCTGAATCTGTGACATTTCTCCCTAGACCATTATTATTATCGCCTGAGCTTCTGAGGTTATACTTCTTTATGCACTTTGAGAGTGAACTTTTAGTATGTACTAGAAATGCAATGAAATAGGCGCGCATTACACAACGGAAATGTAACAAGCTGGAACTCTAATGCTCTTGTATGCAGGAACTACTATAGCAACGAGCCGAAGTCATCAAGGTGGCGGACCCACGTATGGCAACATGCACCCGTATATATTAACTTTCGTGAATATCCGGGGATATACTAAGCGTATTGGTGTGCCAAAGTAAACTTTATGGTAGTGAAACTATCCTAGAGTACATTTTGTAAACTTGAATAGTCTTAACAAGATATAATTTCAACTTTAAAAATACATATAATTTACTAGCTGCACTACCCGGCTTTGCCCGGGCTGAACACCGGGTGAAATATTGTCGGCGAGTTACAGCAAAATGGATATCGATATGTCCAGTGTGTTGGACATTAAGAAATGACACATAATTACTGTTTGTGTATCTGTGACCTATGATTTTCTGTTTACCCAGGGCGATCGGTTGAAAGGTTTAGAAGTTGATGCGCTACAGCGCCATCTAGCGGCGAGTTACAAAAAAAATGGATGATAAAAACACTTCGATGTGCCAACTTTCATGGCGATCGGTCAAACGGTGTAAGAGTTTATCGACGTCATACATACCAAAATCCAATTATATATATTCTTATATTTCGAAATTTTGGGGCTTTCACTTTTGCGAAAAGTGTATGTTCAGGACCTCGAATGGTTTGGAACACTCCATCTCGAAAGAAATGATATTTGAAATTCCTGAAATTGTCGAAATTTTGGGGCTTTGTCCCCAGAGGTGGAGGGGTGATTTTGAGGACGCTGAATGGCTGGGAAACAATAAAAATCGAAAGAATGATATTTGAATTTTTTTAAATTTTGGGGTTTTGACCCCTGAGAGGGGGGGGGGGGGGTGATGTTGAAGACCCCGAAGGGCTCGTAAACACTCCAAATCGAAAAAGAATAGGTTTTTGGAAATTTTGGGAATTTTTTTAATTATTGGGTCTTTGACTCCTTGTGGGGGGAGGGTAGTTTGAGGACCCCGAATGGCTCGGAAACACTCCAAATAGTAAAAAAATTATTCTTAAATTTAAGAAATTTTTCGAAATTTTGGGGTTTTGCATTCACCCAATCCCCTTACCACAAATTTGTTGGAGAACACGTCTTTGGGTAAACGTTCCGCCATCCCCCGGACACTTTAGTTAGTAATGACTTAATTTTAATACAATTTCCTCAAATTTTTCGAAATTTTGTGGCTTTCACTTTTGAGAAAAGGGAGGGGGGGGGGGGGTGGAGGTTCAGGACCTCGGATGGTTCGGAACACTCCATCTCGAAAGAAATAATATTTGAAAATCCTGAAATTTTCGAGATTTTGGGGCTTTGTCCCCAGAGGGGGAGGGGTTATTTTGAGGACCCTGAATGGCAGGGAAACACTAAAAATCGAAAGAGAATGATTTTTGAAATTTTCTAAATTTTGGGGCTTTGACCCCTGAGAAGGGGGGGGGGGGGGGTGATGTTGAAGACCCCGAATGGCTCGTAAACACTCCAAACCGAAAGAGAATAGGTTTTCGAAAGTTTAGGAAATTTTTTTATTTTTGGGTCTTTGACTCCTTGTGGGGGGAGGGTAGTTCGAGGACCCCGAATGGCTCGGAAACACTCCAAATAGTAAAAAAGTATACTTAAATTTAATAATTTTTTGAAATTTGTCGTAATTTTGGAGTTTTTCACTCCCCCCCCCCTCCCACAAATTTGGGTGCGAAGTCGACTTTGGGTAAAAGTTCCACCAAGCCCCGGACACTTTAGTTCGTAATGACTTAATTTTAATACAATTTTTTCCAATTTTTCGAAATTTTGTGGCTTTCACTTTTGATAAAAGGGAGGGGGGGGGGAGGTTCAGGACCTCGAATGTTTCGGAACACTCCATCTCGAAAGAATAGATATTTGAAATTCCTAAAATTATCGAAATTTTGGGGCTTTTTCCCAGAGGGGGGCGGGGGGTTCTAGGACCCTGAATGGCTCGAAAACGCTTAAAATCGAAAGAGAAAGTTTTTTAAAAATTTTAAACTTTCGAAATTTTGGGGCTTTAACCACCTGGGGTGGGGGGGAGGGAGTGATGTTGAGGACCCCGAATGGCTCGGAAACACTCCTAATCGAAAGAGATATAAAGGAAAACTTATTACCTACCTATGAATAATTTTCTAAATAAATTAATAAATAACTCTATGTTTAAGAATTTACGTACATACATAATATTAAACTTCAAACTATACACACAAAAAAAAAAAACTAAGGATGTTTGTGAAACTATTTTTTATTTGTCATAATGTTTAAAACATTTGTAGGATTTGTTGATATGTAAAACTGTGGTGGCCATATTCAGCTTATCCAAAGGAGTATAGAAATTAATAGAGATATCACTCCCTGTACACACCACAATTCTTTGAATTAAGTTAAAAAAAAAAAAAACATAGTCCAAAATGTAACAAAAAGTATAAATAACAACTAATTTGTCAAAAAAAAATATTCAACTGGAATGACAATGTTAACATCCACCTGAAATTTAATAGAAGTAGGTAGGTAAGAATATATATATATAAGAAAATAAATGAAATTAAAACATACATAAATAAAATTATCTTACACTCAACCAAACATAATGTTTAATATGAAATAAAGGAAGATGGCAATTACGCGTAACTATTATAATTAATAAAAAAAATCGACCTACCTGAAATAGTAAAATTCAAATTTTTCAACAATATAATACATAATTGATAAATATTTCTGGTCTTCGGTTTCAGTAGCCCTAAGACTCTTGAAGCTCAAAAGATAAATTATAATCACTAAACCAAACTCCTTGCAAATAAGTTATAAGTAGGTACTGTAAAAAAAAATAATTTAAATTGTAATATACAAAAACGGTATTGAAAACTGAGACAAATATGGCGACACTACTAACTGTCAAGATATTTATTTTTTTCTTACTCTCTACTTAGTTCCTTACAATAGCAAAACGTAACGTAATGGCTTGAAAGCTATTGCTCGGCAGACATAGAGGAATGACACAAACAGTTTGTATATCTATGACACACGTGACATAAAATTATGATATATTTTTTTAACCCGTTTAAAATTTATTTATTTTTAGACAAAATATAGCCTATGTCCTTCCCCAGGATATAATCTATCTCCTTGCCAAATTGCATTACGATCCGTTCAGCCGTTCAGCCGGGAAAAGGTAACAAACAGACAGACAGACAGACAGACAGAGTTACTTTCGCTTTTATAATATTAGTAAGGATTAGCCAAGAAAATTTAGTTGAACAAACATGGCGTCATAGATATTTTTTTTGGTTCTTTTCAAACCGTTACGAACCGGCGCTATCTTTTAAGTATTTTTCAAATTGAATGTAGCAGTCCAATAGTCACATTTAAACAAAATTAACCTGAAACATTTTAAAACACATATTATAACACTAAGTACGTTTGGAAATATTTGTTTTTGCTTAAACGACAGAAATCAATCAGTCTGTAAGTACTTTCAAAAAACAAACCTTTACCTACCTTGTTGAGCTGATCCAACATTTATGTTTTAACAGCAAAAATGTCATCAAGAAATTATTTTATTCAACATGGCGTCAAATATATTTAGGGTAAAAATTTGTTACGTGTCTCTCTGGAAGAGCCCACCGGTCGCACCGACCTGACAACCAACCCTTTCTCCCCGCTCGAGAAGAAACATCGCCTCCAGCTTATCGGCACCTACTGCCCCGAGCTCGCTTCATTACGGCGTCCATTTGTCATGGAAGGCAATGAAGCGGGGAGGAGGGGTTGTTGGGGCCCTTCTTAATTAAAATTCGCTCCGAAACGGGAAAAGGTTTGGGAATGGGGCGGGCTAGCGCCTGAAGCCCCAAACACAGCACAGCAACGGGGCAAACCTTCAGCTGACTGCTCAGACCTGTGTATGCTGCCCGTCGCAGCACCTTTCCAAGTCCTCGTGGTCCGACCGCCGAGACCGGGGATCGAACCAAGGGCCCGTGGAGAGTCCCGGCCGTGAGAATTCCTGCTATTGTGATGCATGAAACTGAGGTTGTGACTGCGGTGAAAAGGGCGAGGAGATGTTATTGAGTCCAGTTGTGCTTTAGCAGGTTAGCACTCGGGGCTCGAACCCACGCTACGATTGAGAGATGTATATTACTGTAAATCATCGAAAATTGGGAGCAGGGCCATAGTGAAGGAAAGGGGATGGGGGAGGTGCAAACCTCGTGGTTAAGTCTCCAAGGGCTCCCGGGTTCTTTTTCTAGTTTTCTTTTAATGCTTGAGTTACCCTGATAGAACAAATGTTACAAGTATATTTTTTTTTATTGAGGGTCTTCAAACGTTGTATTTACTATCTGTCCACTGGCACTTGATATTAGGACAAAGGGTTTGATATTTTTAAGTGTCTTAAATACAGAAAGAAAAAAAAAACACTCTGTGAAGATTTTTTAAGATTTTAGAGTATTTTTAATGCATTACACATCGAGGCTCATTATCACGGGGAGTTGTTCTGGTGCCGCGATAGATTTCGCTGTTGCGACAGCTGTAGATCAAATCCTGCGACTTGTTAAACACCGGCCTCGTCTGAAGTACCCCACCCCTGGATGGAAAGGAGGGGGGGGGGGGGTTGAAGAAGAAAGGAAATGGCACGCGACCAATTACGGGAGAACGGCGGGTATTACCGACTCAGGAGAGAACCTCGTCGTGCAGCAACCAGCGCCAAACGACCTGCCAGGCTGTTGAGCCGATCGCCTCCCGAGTCACTGACCTGACGTACATTCTCCCTTCGCCAAGTCTCTCGTCGTCGTTGCTCGGGCGCACGGAGCCTGCGCCCGAGGAAGGCGCGGGTGTTGCGCCGGGGGTCTTCAGGGGAGACGCCCCCCCGGCCAGTTGCTGCGCCGTGATTGGCTGAGACGTGACGGGCGGCCACTTGGCCCGGGCACGACCCTGCGATTATCCCCCTTCGCTTGCACTCGGAAATCGACCGGGGAAAATTTTTTTTTAATGACGGTTGAACCAACCACGCAAACCATGTTTGCGTACACATGACCAGAGGTGGGGTGGTTTCCTCAATTATTTTGCGCCTATTATAATCTCGTGTTTTCTTTTAAAAGCGAAACTTCTTTACAGCCGGTAGAGCGAGCCAAGGCGATTACGTCATCAGGGTGTAACGAAAAGTGTAACGCTCCGAAGATAACAAGCTGGAGAGGGAAGATGGGTCCCAGGAGTGGGGCGCTCAATGGCATGACACACCTACGCACTAGCATACTTGCTCTGCATACCTACACTCAATCTTATGCCCCTGTCTGTGTAGATTCTCTTCTTACACTCGTGGTAGCTACGCACCCATTTGATTTATGCTTATAATTTTAAATTATTTCATTTCATAATTAACTTTAATTGATATTTATAAATTATCTGTCATTGTTTATTTAATGGTTCTGAGAAACTTATATATAACTTTTGTGTTCCAGTTCTACCATTAACTATTAGCATGCAATTGCGCGGTAGAGTCAATAATAACCCCGTTCGTATATAGCCTTTCTCGTAAAACACTTTTATTTTTAGGACATTATTCATAAATATAAAAGGGTTGTTTTAAAAATTGTAGGCACAAAAATCTCTCAGGATTTTGAAAAAAAAAAAATCCAAATTTTGTGTATTTATAAATAACATCGTAAAAATACAGAGTTTTGCAACAAAAGTCAAATAAAAACAGTTGATCTGTATTCATGATTTGTATTGATCTGTATTTCATCATTTTAGTTCATGCTAGGATTTAAACATAAACTAGAGACAACGTTTTTAGAACCACTATATTCTACTTATAAAATTTATTTAATTAATTTTATTTCACCTTTTATCATTTTATTTTTTCACAGCCATTAAATACGTAATTGAAAATTTATTAAATCGTGTATAAATAACTAACCATTATTATGAATGTATTCAAAAACGTAAGAAAACTCGAAAATAAATAAGTATTGTACATAATAAAAATAAAATCGTGATCATCAATGAACATAATGCACGTGTCCCTTAAAGTTTTCGGAACACTACACTTCAAACATGGAGGGCGGAAACGCAAGCCAAACCGAAAGATTTTGAATGATGGCTGATTGCGTTTTCGCGTCATGCGTAGTTAATAACCGGGAATTTGAAAAGGTCGTTAATAACCTTTCTGCGTCTTGCGTTTCTTACGTTCTTACGTGGTTTGTGAATAGTTTATAAACACTGCCTAAAAAGAAAATGGGAGTGTAATGAGAAGATCCACACCTATGTATTACTTTCTACTTAAGCTGTGGGAGCGAGCAGCATAACACTGCCACAAAACATCTGCCCTCTGCCCAAGTCTTGAGGCCCCCGCCCACCCGGGCACACACAAGGTGAGCAGAGCTTCAGGAAAAACAACGCGATTTGAAAACTTCTCAAGACACCCGAGTGAAGTCTGCTTACGAAAAGCATTTAAGAATTCACTGAGGGCCGAAAAGTAGTTTTGTTTCCAGATTAAGTTCTTAAACTGTGTTTTTAGAAAAGTAACAATGTCAAAAAAGAAATTTTAAGGAATAAACCAACCGATATAGATTCTTGAAAGCACTTAAGGAACCTTTATTACACCGTTATCTTCATTTCTCCGCCATTTTGTGGCCACCGCTCAAATTTCGTAGTTGTTCTATGTACGACGAGAAGATTGCGCGCCAGTTTAGAGCCTTGCGCTTAGAGGCGATACCGCGCTAGAAGCACCAGCGAGCATCGCGCTTATCATCCCGTCTCACTAACACAGATGCACGCCTTAAAAAGACGAGCCCCTTAAAGCTCGGTCTCATACGCCATGTTTTTTTTTTTTTTTTTTAATTTCCTCTTCAATACTTTTATTTAAGGGTTATTTCTTTAATTTCAACTCGAAACCTCTCTTGCATTTTTTGTTCTGTCACTAGTATTTTTAACATATATAATGGATTAGAAAAGTCACGTAAGTGATAATAATTTCGAATACTTGCGCGACCTAATACCCATTATATTACACTTAGTGAATATATATTGAAAATATAAGTGACAGGACAACGAATGAAAAGGAGGTACAGGACTAGCTGAGAGTTAAAACACTGTAGCATCGTCCGTAATTCGTGATTGGTTGAGTTCCTTTCAGGATCGTGTTAACTGTTGGTACACGGATGACAGCCATTCGGTTTGGAAGCAAACGCGTCTTGAAAGGTCTGCTCAAATAAGGCGATTTCTTTTCTTGCAGACGGCCGCCAATTACAAAGAAAAAATTCGCTGGCAAGGACATATCTCATTGCAACCTAATCATCATTCAGGCCCTACCCTTAATTAATAGTAACGACGAGCTTTAAGGGTCCCTTCTACCTGAACACACATACGGTGTGCAGAGTTTCAGAAGAAAACGCGCGATTTGAAAACTGCTAAAGATATCCAAGTTGTGTCTGTTTACGAAAAGCATTTAAGATTGCGACGAGTGTGGACGGATAGATCTTTTTACATATTTCGTTTTTAAACTGCATTTTTAGGCCGGTGAAAATTGTTAAAATGCGTGTTTTCAGAATCATCTGAATAAATGAAATGCCCGGTAAAGGTTCTTGAAAGCACCCGAGGGCCTTGAGCCGTCTAATGTTGTGGTAACCGCTCGTCGTGTGCAAGATCAGAGCCTGGCGCTCAGAAGCACCCCGTCTCACCAACACGGACACACCCCTGGCTGGACGTGCGGCCAGGCAGGCTGGAAGCGAGAAGCGGGAGAGAGGTCGCGTCCCCCGTCTACTCGCTGACACCGTCGGCGGAACTCCAGCGAGGTCGCGGTGGACTCGGAGCAGCCTGCGACCTCCTTGGGCCCGCGCGGGCGTTCGCGCCGTTGCACAACCGAGCCTGCCGCGGGCGGCGTTTCCTGCTCGAAACCCGAGCCCTCTCCCTCCTGCACCCGCCAATTAGACCCCGTTCCGCAATCTCGCGGGACACCTCGAGCACGGACTCGGAACACGGAAGCGCGAGGTATCCACGCCCCGCCGTCCGACTGCGGAAACGTGACAGACCGCGCCCAACCAGATTGTCAGTGTCCGACGCAACCACGGCAATTTACGCGGATTTTTTCTACCCGCGAGGTGTCTACCTGTTAGCAGAACTGCTGTGCTGTCCTTTCTCTGCTCGTTCCCTTACCCCTTCTCCCTGGGCCAGTGCGGCCAATGGCACGGCCGCCGGCGGGACACGCCCTCGAGCCGGAGCGAGAGGGCTGTCGCTCTCTGGGCGAAGTGGAGTGCCGTCCAGGGGCTCGAATCCAGGGACGTCGGAACAGGGGGGGCAGCAGGGGCGAGTCACCCCCGTGCTTTTATGCATGGGGGGGGGGGGGGTGAGAGTAGCATTTCGCCCCCCTCCTTTTCCCAGAATAAATGTTTGGTCCTAGTAGTATTTTTCTCAACCAGTAGTTACAAACGTTGCATTGGTGATCACATTGATTAGAAAATCAAATTTATGATTGTCAATATACTGTAAAATGATTGCAAATTCCTAGATGGTATTTTATTTAAATTGTACTACATCTACTGTAAGAGTAGTATTTAATACATACTACGTCATCAAATTCTTGGAATGGTATGTTTAATATTTTGGTTCGGAAACTCATTAAATAGCACAATTTTGCATCTAAAATTTCAAATTTTTCCGGGGGAGGGCTCCCGGACCCCCCGCTCTAGGACTGAGGTAAGTGTGATACATCTTTTCGCCCCCCCCCCCCCCCCCCACTCATGAAAACGTTCCGACGTCCCTGCTCGAATCTCAAACACTCACCGCGGGGCAGGTGTCGCGGCGTTCTCAAACACCGACGACAAGCCGCGAGGGCTCTCCGCGACCGGAGCGTCACTTTACAAGCTCCTCGGGTGCGAGGCTACTCCCTTTAATGACATCTGACCAGTTCACTCATTAGACCAGTGATCGTAGCCTCGTGCGCAGGAGCTCGGGAACCGACATGCCGTCGTGAGCGACGAGGTGGCTTCACGTTAGTAATTGAGAGTACCTTACCGAAACCCACAGGCGGGGGAACCCGTCATCGCTGCAGCCGAATCGAAGTCGTCAACATGGAGGACCCACGTGTTGCAGCATAAACATATACATACACACGCACACACACACACACACACACACTCCAATCCGTGTACACCGGGGGACGGAGCAAACGTATTACGTTGGAGGTACTGACACAACACGAAGAAATGCCCGGGCAAGTACGTGAGCCCAGTATCACTGCGAACATTTTTTTTTGTAGTGATAAGAGTTTCGTTTCATTTACAAATATCTGTAATTTTACATTTACAATTTCAGCTCCATTTACAGATAAAAATACAGTGTTCGTCTTGAAACTCTTTACTTGTGGTTTGTTAAATAAATCAAAATAAGGTTTTCCTAACAGCAAATAAACTTTAATTCAAGAGGAATAATGAGTTAAGTAGAGTCAGACAACTTTGCAGGTTTTACGTTTTCAGGTTTGTTACAAATTTCCAGTTACCAGTTACAAGTTTACATGTTATCAGTTATCAGTAAAAAGCCAAAAAATAAAGTCATATATAAAAGTTAAAATATAAAAGTCAACTTTCACGGGCCAAAAATCTAAAAATTAAAATTCACAGATGAAAGAAGTCTAAAGTACAGATGAAAGATAAAAGTCAAAAGTTAAAAGTCAAAAGTCAAAAAGTTAAAATTCAACCGTTAAAACTAAAAAATAAAAAGTAAAAACGTTACAAGTTACAAATAACAAGTCTTGGAGCCATTTGAATTTCAACGCGTCGTTCGTAAATTGAGTCATGCCAAGAACTATGTATAATCAACATTACATAGACACAGGAATGTGCGCCAATTGAGAATTTTTTTATCTCAAACGGGTGGATAGGGACAGTTCCTTTTTTTTATGTCATCTTAATTTTAAACCTGATTACTCCGCAGCCATTAATATGAAATAGAACATAATGCGACCTTAGAGATGACAACGAAAAATAAGTCGTAAGTTATGTCAGGGGTAGGGATCAAATCATTACAACTTACTTTGATATTTGTGCGTGTCCTGGGATAATTATATATATATTTTTTTATTTTACTTGAGCTGTATGGGGAACTTGCGATTTCAGATACTTTGATATCGATTGCAATAAAGCTTTTTTTTTTTGTTTGAAATGTCATAGGACTTATCTTGGGATACTTTTTGAACTCAACACTTGTAAACGGTTGTGATTATCATGGTAGTTAGTTGTAGTCGCTCACGTGAAATAATAAGTTATTTCCTCGCGGCGCTTACAGACTATAGCCGGTTAGTACATTGTGTGGTTGCAACATGGTACAGAAGGCCTTGACATGCCAAAAAATTGGGGTGGATAGTACAAGATCAGTATTATAGCCAAAAAAAGGATGGAAAAAAAAAATCCAAGATGGCCGGACTTAACCAACTTCTCGACGATAGCGCGGTCACTAGAGACGGTGCAGGGACGGATCGGCCGTGGCCCTGCAGTCGGGAGCCGTCCCGGCATTTCGCCAGGCGTGGCCTCGGGACCTCGCACGGGACGGACATCAGCTCATGGCCGGACAAGGATTCGAAGCACGGACGTCCGACGCGCACATCTGCGCGCCAGCGCGCCGTGCGTCAGTCCAGCGTGCGGCCAGGGCCGGTGCAACGTCAATTGGCGCCCTAGGCGAAAAACCTTAATTCCCCCCCCCCCCCCCATCCCCGGCCGGACACCCAAAAAAAAAATTTTCCTTGCCTCAAAATACATCACGTATTTGTCAGCAATCAAATGTAAGCAGGTTTTTTTTTTTTTTTTTACTTTTTTACTTATTACAAATTACAAACAGGTAATCGTGGACTTTAAATAATTACTTATATCAATATAAACATTCCAAACTGTTACAAAAATCCATTTTCATCTAGTTTCAATAATCGTTAAACACATTACATCAGCTGTTATGTGTCGTGCTGCGCCGCCCCCAGCTACTTGGCGGTTGCCTAGTTCGCCTGTATGGACGCGCCGACCCTGAGCGCGTGGCACTGGGCGCTCTCCTGCTCTCCTGCTAGTGACGACCCAATCCTGGAAAAAAAAAACCAACCGACGTGAAAAAGAACACAAATCTATAATTCAGTGCTCGATTTCGAAGTGAAATATCTTTAAAGCCGGCAGGGTAAGAACAGGCTGATTACTAATCACAGCGCAACGAAAACTCCAACCCTGGATGGTGTAGAGAGGTTAGCTTTTTTTATATATAGTTTTCCGTTTCATGATCCATAGACCACAAAAACCATCAACTCAAAAGTTTATATATATATAAATTTTATAAACACGATAACTGACACAATTTTTCAAAAATCACTTCCAAACTGATACATGAAATCTATTAATGTAAAATCTCGTTCGGTTTCGTTAATGGGAAATATCCAACCAATGGGAAAGTATTTTTTGAAAAACAGAAAAATTGCTGTAGCTCCCATAATATGGAAAATATCATATCCGTCTGAACGTTTTATAACTCATAGGAGTAATACCAAAATCTTTTGGATGAATAAGTTTTTGATACAACCAACATAACTGCATGGAGTTGAAAAAACAACGGTTGGAGGGGGGAAAAAATTCTTATCTCCCCTTCGTAGGGACAACATCTAATTTGTACAAATTGATTGTTTATCTTATAATTTTTAACTGAATATTTGTCTGAAAAAACTTTTTATTAGACCAACCATTGCTGAAGGGGGTTGAAAAAATAGGAGTAAAATTTAAACAAAATTAGAGTAACTCTCTTAGTAGGAACGCTATCAAATCTGTCGAAATTGTTTGTAATTCTTATAGTTTTTTTATCTAAAACTTATGTCTGAAACAATTTTTTATAGAGGATGGTGTAGAGGCGTTAATGAACCCACGCCACAATGATGCAATACCATTCGGAATCGCAAAAGAGTTCTCTTCAAAAATATTAAATTCAATATAACTTATTACTGTAAAACTTTGTACAGACTTTTTTTTATTACAACCAAATAAGCTACTTTTCACTGTCACTTTCCACGCAATTTCTTTTTAAAATTAAATTAATATTGTTGAATTCTTAATTATATTAGTCTCGCCATTTGTATTCCTCCCTCTGATCGTACTTCCTGCCGTATTGCAACAGCTGGCGTAGCGGGTAATCAAACTTTAATTACCACGAGAGCTTGAAGTACGTCGCCGCGTTCACTAAATAGCACTTTGTTAGGTCATATTAAATATTTTGGTAATTACTTTGCTTGCCACCCGACACAATAACCTCATCGTCTCCGTAGTAGGGCACATGTTATTCCAAGTTTCATTTCCTGTTTACCTAAAGAAATTTAAGTAATTACTTTTGCAAAACCGTGCTAATAAAATTTTACTATTTTACTGTAGAATCAATTAGCATAAGGATTCCACAAGGATTCCATAAGGATTCCTGGAAAAAGCAGGATTTTTAAATTAGAACTGTCTCTTCTCCATTTAATATCACTAATTCATGCCATTTTGCTTCATGCAGACCCATCTGTCAGCTGGATTTGTTAAGTATTTGAAATGAAGAATAAAATCATCCTGGTAGGTGAGTGTCTGTACATTTTATATCTTTTATATTCATTTTATAATTGGGCTCAGTGCTTAGGAGCATCCCTTACACGTAAAATACACTTAATCCCCTATAAAACAATGTCTTTGGCAACGGAAAAAAGGGTCAATTATTTCAGAATATTATGTTTTCAGCAAATTATTATGTGGGAATGTGAACTCAGGAAATTTAAAAATTACTTTGGAATTTAAACTAAATAATGTGTATATGTATTCATGTTACGAAATTTCACAGTGATGTTAATTGTTTTTGCTTTAATAGGTTTTGATGTGTGTTTTTTTGTTATTGTGCAAAACTGGACTATATTAGTGTTTTAAACATGTAATTTTCATAAAACATTTTGACCTGATTTGAATTTAAATTCTGTACATTGTATTGAACAAAAATCTTTCTAAACGATGTTCAATTAAATTTCACTTGTAAACACCGGTGGCTGTTGTATTTATAAATACAAATGTAATGGCAAGAACATTTTATATCTAGTTGTTTGTTTATGTTTGTCACGGGGTTGAAAAGCGCATATTCATAATAATGCGAAATTTTGCTGTTCCATCGCATCCTTTGTATTGCTTCTGACGTGCTGTTGTAATTATTAGAATTTATACGTCACTTAACGGGAGGGAGGCTCACAGAAAAACAGTTTCTGTACTTTTACAAAAGATTACTTAGGAACCAGCTGCCAAGAAATAGTCTGTAATGCTACAAAAAAGATATTGTAATTTTGTACAACACATAACTAAGGTTATTTTTGCTTAAATGAAATAC
This sequence comes from Bacillus rossius redtenbacheri, assembly GCF_032445375.1. NCBI lineage: Eukaryota > Metazoa > Arthropoda > Insecta > Phasmatodea > Bacillidae > Bacillus > Bacillus rossius. The sequence goes on from NC_086332.1 coordinate 44,259,535, forward strand.
GTTTTTTCGAGGTAATACTAAATATATCTTACTCAAATTGACACATAGTGTTATACGTATTTTAATTGAAGTTTCAATCAAGCAAATATTTCTTAAACCACGGAAAAGATAACCGAATATTCAAAAAATGTTCTTTAGTTTTTTATTATGATTGTTAATATGCGCAGTTAATATTGGAAAGCTATTCAGGGAATGGTTTACAAATAAAATTTAACCATTTGAGGTACTGAAAAACACAAAGCATAAATTCTCAGGTAAGAATCCTGCATTGTTTGCACCTTTGTACTCGAGTGGTTTGCCTTATTGTGGTGATTATTTTGAAACGATACCATCCAATTTCATTCACATGCTCATCGCGGAAACGTTTATCGATCATGCAGTTAAAAATAATAACATTTTTGTACTGAACATGAAAACTATACTCAAGAGCCAAAATCAATTTTCCTCCGCTGCAGAAAGCCGCAGCTTCGTTGCGCTAATGTGTTGTGTGTCACTCTGACCACGTGTCAAAATATCGTCCTGACAAAAAAAAAAAAAAAACGGACAGTTCACCCACTAGCAAAAAAAAAATGTCTCGATACTGGAGTTAATTAAATTTTTGCGTTTTGACGTATTTATTGATCTTATTATCGTTTCCATTTTCACGGCTTGCCAAAAACAAAATAAACACGGAACGGTTCGTCGAACACGCACAAATTCATTTACCGCTACACGAAAACTAATCGAACCAGAGAAATAATTAACAGTGTTAATATCGTTGATGCTGTTTTAAAATTTCGACATTGCACCGGTGGAAAGTGTCCTCAGGGCTGGGAACCGCATGCTTGACGCACAGTACCTGCTGGAAAATAAACCCTCACAGGATGATGCAGGAGTAAATGTGGCGGCACGTCCTTTCATTTCATTTGTATTAAATGTACCAATGAAATCATCATGTGCTTTAGTTAAAGATTTCTAGTTAAATATTCAATAATTCAAACTCCGCACTACAGCTTGGCCGAACGGCACCCTTCTAAAGTTATACATGTCAAGGTCAGCCAAGCCAGATCTTCTGTACCAGTCAGGGTGACTGACTCTTCTGTTTCTCTCCTCCCGTCCAATGGGGAAGCTGTATTTCAAGGCTAGTGGAATATTAAATTTAAAGCTATTTTCAAAATATCATACAAAAAGTAATTCTAATAAATAAAATATAAAAGTAACAAAGATAAAAATTCTAATAGATAACAAATAAATTTCTGCCCCCCAAGGATGATTTTTGGCTGCGGGGGCGGGGCTTGAGTTTTCCCAGGAGTGCTGGTTGGTGGACCGGGAGAGACCGGGGTCACTGAACTGGCCTCCTCGGGGGACGGTGTGCGGAGAAGGAGAGGAGTCTCGATACTGCCTGGAAGACGTACTGACGCGTCCGGCCTTCGAAGTATCGCGGCACCGTTTAGTGTTTGGTTCTGATCCGGGGCCTGAAGCGCAAACTCCTACCCCAGGGAATTGTAGCGGCCCGTGAAGGGCACGACACAGTTGGATTGTTAAATAAGAAGCCCGTCCGTCATTTACGATACAACCTTATGGTAGATGAATATATAATGTTAATTTCGGCAAAAAAAAATTGAACCATAGCAACCAAGTTTTACGAGAAGCCATTCAATTGATGTTTCATTTGTTTGATCTCGCAACCAGTCTTGTGATTTCATCCTGTCCTGGCCGGAACATAAAGCAAAACAGATCTAATATTCTGTTTGACGTGAAATACCCGAGGTAAGATAATTTTTATTGTCCGATTTTATGCAAAAAATCGTGAGAAAAATTGAGTAACTACATTTATTTCTCTTTTGTAGTTTTATTGTGTATGAATGAAGTCTTTTATTTCCTTTAAGCCCTCTCGAGAATGTTTTAGAAAGAACACAGTGGTGTTAAATTTATGTGTATGCAATAAAGTTTTGTGTCCGTTGTAACCGGTAACTTCAAGTTCTATTGTGAAAAGAAGTCGACGCTGGATGTATTTTACTACCTGATTTTACTTAAATGCCATTTTGTAACTACCATATTGTCCACAAAGAAAACGAAACGAAAATCACGATGTCTGGCGTAATATAAAACTTAAAAAACAAGAGCTGTAAGGAATGTTGTGAGACTCAATAAACACTGTCCACTTGAGACAGTTGCTTAGCTCATTACCCAAGAAACCGTGACTTCAACAAATTACCTTCAATTGTGAAAAATCACACCCCGATTGCGTTTAGACACAATAAAAAAATGCACTAAGAAATTAATTTTGCTTTGTTTTTTATTTTTATTTTCTCCGTAAATTTTTTTAATAATTCTCTCTTGCTTTCCTGATACACGTTAGTGTCTTTGTGAGTGCGGAATTTAGCCAGTGCATATTTCCAGACGTAGTATAGGAATCTTCATCACATCCTAGAAAAGTTATTGCTTTTGATGTCGTAAATTTTCAATCGTAAACAAACATCATACACAAGAAGCCTTCAAAATAAGCAACGAGAGTGAATGTTCGCATAAGTTAACTGACTGAAAGCGTACTTTAAATTCGTAACGGGATATTTTATGAAGCAGTGGCCAGAAATACACGAAAAATTGGAGCTATGTGTTTGGTAATCAGAACCGTCTTTTTATTTGAGACTTTATTTATTGTACTTCTTAAGCCTGAGAAGGTTTATGTTCGCGTTTCTACAACGAATCCCGTGGTAGATTACTTTGGCCTGTTTTATTACAAAACATTGCCGTAAAAACCTCTTGCCATTCCAGAAATTTTTTTTTAAAGATTTTGTGGAGGAAAATCTGTCGCAAAAAAAAAAAAAAGAAAAGATTACTCTACTCTCTTGTTTCACCGAGACAGAAAAATGTAAACTACGTATATATATATACATATAAGGTTTTTTTTTAGTATTTAAATTAAATTTTTGTCTTTACACACACACACACCAACACACCAACACACATATGTGTTTTTCACTATCCGCGGTGGCCTTGCCACTTAATTTCGCGGATAATCGGGAGTGTACTGTACTAAAAAAAAATCCCTTTTGTCACAGACTACAGGCGTAGGTAGATTTCGAAGTACCTATTACTCCTATTACTTTTTGAAATGTTTTCGAAACTTCTATAAACTCCTGGAACATTTAAAGAACTTAATATACACAACAACCTAAATGTTCACCAATATTTAAAAAAATATCGATTGAACATTTTCTGATATTCCATGGAGCGAAATTATTTTGAATGTTTTATATCAATGCATCCAGCATTAAATATCGTAACGTATATCATACTATGCCTGCTAATGAAGTAATGCAATTATTTTTGAAATCCAAAAACTCAATTTTTCATATCTTGCACTAATACGTGGTAGTATAATCATGTTTTGAACAAAGTTTTAAGGTACCTAATATTAAGATGGTTATAAAACAATTCCAAAAAATTTGTTACTAAAAAGTTTTAAATTTTTTATTTCAATCCTAGTTTTTACGGTAATAGATCGTTTAATCAAAAAATTGTTTCAGCAAACGGTTTTAGATAAAGTTTAGGAGTTTTATAGTACATTATAATGGATTTTATAGTATATCTATTAAAGATGTAATAGTTTTTGTCTTTCTACCCTTGTTATTTACACCCCTTGCAGTAATGATTCGTTGTATAAAATTTACTTTAAACAAAAAATTTCAACAATATTTAAAAACAATTCGATAGATTACATTGTAGGGAAGTTTTATTTATTTTCTTATTTCAACCTCAGGTTTTTTCAACCCCTTTTAGCAATGGTCTGTATGCTTACTAAGGGAATTAATTATATGTTTTTGTATTTTAACCCATATTTTTCCACCCCTTGCAGCATAGGTTGGTTTTATCAAAAATTATTTCAGACAAAAGTTTTGATAATATTTATAAGGTTTACAATCAATGTGAACGGATTTGATAGTGTGCCTACGAAGGGAGTTTTTAATTTATTTTATTTTATTATTTTACCCCTGTTTAATCCACCACTTGCAGCAATGGTTGGTCTTATAAAACATTTTTTCGGACGAAAGTTGTAGATAGTATTTTCAGGTTTTACAATGAATAAAAACGGATTTAATAGTGTACAGGATACGCATTTTACAAATTTTTTAACTCCATCACTGTTTATTTCAACCCCTTGGAGCAATGGCTTTTCTTATCAAAAATTGTTTACGACAGAAGTTTTAGATACACATTATAAGTTTTACAAAAATTTGAACGGATTCGATTAGTACCTACTAAAGGAGTTTAATTTTTTTTTTGTATTCTAACCCTTGTTTTTGTTCCCCACCCCTTGCAGTTATGGTTGGTCTATAAAAAAAATTTGAGACAAAAATTTTAGAAGATATAATATTTATATAGTTTACAAACAATTTGAACGGATTTAATAGTGTGCATATTAACGGAGTTATTATTTTTTTTTGTACTTCAATCCCTGTTATTTTCCACCCCTTGAAGTAATGGTTGGTCGGTTAAAAATTATTTTGGATGAAAGTTGTAGATGATATTATAATGTTTTACAGTAAATAAGAACGGATTTAATAGTAGGCATGGTACGGATTTTGTGTTTTTTAATTCTACTCCGTTTTATCAACCTCTTGCAGCAAAAGTTCATCTTATCAAAAATTGTTTTACACAAAAGGTTTTAATAAAAATTAAAAGATTTATAAACAATTTGAACAGATTCAATTGTGTTCCTACTAAAAGACTTAAGAATTTTTTGTCTTCCAACCCTTGTTTTTTCCACGCCTTGCAGTTATGGTTGGTTGTATCAAAAATGTATGTATTAGGACAAAAGTTTTTGGTATTGCTCCTACGAGTTATAATACGTTCAAATGGAAGCGTTATTTGTAATATTATAGGGGTTATAACAATTTTTCTGTTTTTTTTTAAAAAAAAAAACCTTTCTTTCTCCATTTATTAGAATTTTGCCCATTAACGAACTCGACCGAGATTTTTCATTACTAGATTTAATGTATCGGTTTGAAAGTGATCGTAGGAAATTTACGGAAGTTATCGTGTCCATAAAAATGTGCCATATATATATGGCACATTTTGCTATACACACAAACATATATATAATTTTCAGTTGACGATGTTTTTGGGGTCGATGGACCATGACACGAAAACTATATAAACATTTTACGGAAGTCGCACTATGGTAACGGCTCAAATAGGTAGCATTTCTACGAAATGTTCCTAAAAAAAAGTTTGTAAGGTGAAGTAGTTAGGTATCGCGCTCGGTTGTTTTCTGAAGTGGGACAAGCACTTTACTTACCTTCGCAGTGAAATTCAAAACAAGGTGACTACCTTTTTGAACTGACATTCTGTATTGGGCTCAGACTTGTTGCTTGATCAGGCAACACCGCCGCAAGGTGAGCTGCAACTGTACTGACATCACAGCCAGTGCGGGCCTCGAGGTCCGAGTGCCAGATCCGGGCATCGAACCGCGGGCCCGCGTAGAGTTCCAGGCCGCGGATTGCCGCCGGCTGCCTCCAGCTGTATCATCTGCAGGAGTTATTATTCTATGTGTTCACTAGAAAGATATTTTGGCTTGTGGAGCCGAGATGAGCCAAACGTAACCTAAACCACTTATTCCAGTGCGACCAATGCTTTATTTTATTTTTACTCTGAACGACTTGAGAGTTTTTGTTCATTTTTTATCACAACGAAGTGAAACATCAAAACAGCCCGTAAGAATATCGAGACAGTAACGTCATATGAGAGTAAGAAAAGTTTAACGCTAAGAGGGCAACGGAAAGTGCTACCATCAGATGAAGAGGAAGGGAGAAGAGAAGGCTCAAATAGTGGGCGCTCGAATGCATGTTTGCATTAGAGCATGCCCCTTTTTTTATAAACTCACTTGAATACTTGTGCACTTGTATACTTTCGCACTTGCTTACTTGCATACTTACGTAGGCTACTCGTATTTGGGCACACTTCTTATACATTTTTGAACTCTACGTAGCTGTGAAATTTCACTTATAACGTACGTGGTAGTCACGCACCCATGATTGTTTCTTTTTACGGGTTTTATCTCTTGGAATAAAATTGCTATGTGTGATGTCCAGCAACGAGTAAAATTCATTGGGTTTTTTACTATTGTAATAAAATATCAATTTTTGAAACTGTGAGAAAATACCGGGTCAGACAATTTCCCAACGATAATACGTTTTCGAACCCAATCACCCAGTTCGAAAGCACTTGATTAGTCCGCGATCTTCCGGGAAGAGGCGAGCGAGAAAGAATCAACGGCCTGAATAGAGCAATGCTTGAATTTTTTTTTATGTGTATCATCTTAGTTATCATGAATGGAACGGAAGACACATGTAACGGGAATGTGTAACCACGGTGCTGTCATTTGCGGTGGATCACGCGAACAAAATTTCAAAAAGCTAAAAGTAAATTTATAGTATTACATGTTTAGTGAATTTCAACAAGATGGACAGCTTTTTTTAAATAAAATTTCGTGTTGAAAATCAGGTACAAAGTCGGGGTATTGTATTGTTACAAATATCGATTTGCAAATCGAATTATTAGATACTTTACGTAGCGACTCGGAAAACGAATTCTACCGGTCAGTGCGGAAACTACGTGAAATTCGCGCCCGGTAGTGTAATTCAAAACACAATTTGCACATATATGTATCGCGCCTAGTATTATTTGAAAGAATTCTGCGTTTGATTTTGTGTATCCGATTTTCGTATTATAAGTGTATTTGCAACGTGAGAACACATGAATTTGCTCGCTACCGAGGTTGGATGTCACACATCTCTGACGAGTACTGAAAAAGATTCTTTGTTTTTTTCAGTGGACACCTTTTATAAGTATTCACGAAAACTTTACGTTAAGGGTCCCGCCTCGTCAGGGCTGTATGTGTGTTAGTGAGGCGGGATGATTAGCGCGACGCTCGCTGGTGCTTCCAGCGCGGTACAGCCTCTAAGCGCAAGTCTCTGAACTGGCGCGCATTCGTCTCGTCGTCACAGGATAACTGTGAAATTTGAGCGGTGACCGCAACATTATATAGCGGAGAAATGAAGATAAAGGTGTTATGCAAGCCCCTTAAGTGCTTTCAAGAATTTGTACTGATTGTTTTATGCCTAAAAATTACTCTGAAAACACGCGTTTTAGGCATTTTAAAACACTTCTAAAAATACAGTTTAAAAACTTAATCCGAAATTAAAAGTACTTTTCGGCCCTCAGCGAACTCTTAAATGCTTTTCGTAAACATACCCCACTAGGATATCTTTAGTAGTTTTGAAATCGCGTTGTTTTTCCTGAAGCTCTGCACACCGTATGTGTGCCCAGGTAGGCGGGCCCCTTAAAGAACAGTTAGTGGGGTGCGACCCTCCCGCCGCCCCTCTCGGCCACGTGACTGCGGCACAGGCGCCAGGGGCGCCGCGCGGCGGATTGGCGGGCAAACACACCGCCAGTTCCGCGCGGCTGGGTAAACACTGAGCGCGTGTGTATTTTGCCGCGGGGGGGGGGGGGGGGTGGTAGTGGGGGGTGGGTGGTAGCAGACCTCCTCCGAGTGGTTACTATCGACGTGGCGCCCCACACCTCGGGCCACCCTCCGGCAAGTGGTCGGCCGATATGCCACAGTCCGGCAGTCAGTAGTCACCTACACTCCGACATATTTCAATCATAAAATAAAATGGTCTCAGCTAACAGTTCAGGTGTAGTTCTTTGAGTACAAATTTATTTACGGCCGGTAGGTAAGTTGAGTAATAACGTCAAATTCAGGGTATAGCAGTATACATTTCACAGGGATGAAAGCCACAATCACAAACTGAACAGTTCTGAAGTTTACCGAAGTAAAGGGTGAGGTAAGGTTAGGTTTGGTCAGTGTAATAAATAATGTTTTTTTTTGGGGGGGGGAGGGGGTAGGTTTTGTTATATTAAGTTTTAATAACTAAAATGAAAGGTTGGTTAGGTTAGATAGCGTTATTGAAAAGTACTCCATGACTGTAAAATAAACAAATCCTTGCAAAATGTTTTTTTTTTTTTTTTTTTTTTTTTTTCACGAGCGATCGGCAAACTTCGGAGAACTTCGGAACTGTTCGAATGTGTTTAGGTAACAGTGGTAACGGATATTGTTCGATGGCGCGGGGGTTCGAAAAGAAGACCTTTGCTAAAAGGGGGGGGGGGGGGAAGAGAGAACAACAAATAAAGTAGTGAGTAAGACGAGGTGTAAAACTCTGCAGGATTTTTCGTCACCAAGTTTGTTGCAATCGTCAACTTTCATTGTGTAATTTCTTGTTTAATTTTTTTGTTCAAGTGGATTATTGAATATTTTGAAGTACGTATTACTTCTTTACAGCCGGTAACACAGGTGTCAGTAGTATTTAAGTTATTTGTGTCATGCAGTTAGTTGTATGTAATATATGGAGGTTGCTGTTAGAAACTAGCAACGCCAGGTAGAATAACGAAGTATGGTTGTGTGAATTTTTAAGTTTATATAATGACTACTTATTTTAAAGTGACTATCCCACGCACAGTAAATTTTATCAGGCTATGGCCCAGTTGAAGTAGTGTGAACGGTTGGTTAAGTTAGGAAAGCGCCAAAAAATAAAAATATAAATAAAAAATTCTAAAGTGGTGTGAACAAATGTTAGGATAGGTTAGCTAATTTAAAATACTGTTAATGGCGGGAACCTTTGGTTAAATTGGTTTAGCGTCATTCAAAATACTTAAAGCGGTTTTTTTTCGGGACAATTAGTACTCCAATATACCGTTTTCCTTTTCTTTTATTTGTAACGGTAGAGCTTCTACTCTGTAAAAAAAAAACGATCAAATCTTCTAGTATTCAGGCCCAAATAGAACTTCGCGAGTTTTTCAAATTGGAATTTCTTTACGTCTGTAAGGGTATGATCACAGCATAACGAAAGTGTGGAGTTGGTCGCTCGATTACACGACGCCATCATAGCACACTGACGTATGCATACTATGAATGCAACTATCTCACAGTTCACACGACGATTTCGGGATAGTAGCTACAGGGATATTGCCTTCTGAAAAAGGCCAATTACGCTATAGGAAAGTTGCTCATGGCAAACAGTGTCAGATTTTACGTGCAAACAGCTCATTATTAAGGGCATATATTTTCCGCGAAACAATCTGAGCTCTCGTTAGCTCTCGTTAGTTATGCCCGCGCCAAGGTTTTTTTATTTCGTTGTAATTGGCGGCCATCTGCAAGAGGCCAATCAAGATGAGTTTGCTTCCGCACAACATTGCTGCGATCCGTGTGCTGGCAGTGGACATACACGCGAGAGAAAGTCAACCAATCACGAAACACAGACGATGCTACAATGTTTAAACACTCAGCTAGTCTCGTAATACTTTTTTGTTTTTTGGCGAAAATATACATGCCCACGGATTGCACATGGTTGGTTCATATGTGCCAGGTTAGAATCCACAAATGTGTGCATAATGAGGCAACTCGGTAAGTGTCTATTGGCTGCTGCCCCATTTCTCTCCTTATTGGCTTATTGCCCGTAATATTTAGGCGTTTGTCATTCATTGGCTTCTATTCCTTCAAAGGCGGGTCAAATAACCTTTGCTGGAAGGACAAACCGATAAGTGTTTCCCAGTGTACAAACACTTGCCATCTGGACTGTCGCCAAAAGATAATGTAAATTTCCTTTATTTCTGGGCGCGTCAAAATCCCATGATCCAATCAGAATTTTATTTCTTAGTAAAACTCTAACACTGTCTAAATGACAGATAAAACATAGTCTAAACCGGTGAACCTAATGATTTGAAATTTGGAAGAACTATTCCTTGAGTAGCCTAAGGGTGCACCAAGTAAGGAATTTTTGGAAATTCCACTCCTAAAGGGGTGAAAAGAGGTGGTAAAATTTGTATGAAGCGTAATACCACTCACTGACCCTCTCATCAATAACTCTCCGGAACTATAAGACCCACGGACTTGAAACTTAGCACGTATATTCCTTTTACTACGTTTACATCCGCTGAGAAAGGATTTTATGAAAATCAGCTCCCAAAGGGGGTTGAGGGGATCGTTTGAGATCGAAATTTCCCCATTTTTCAATGCTATTACATTTGTGGTGATTTCTTCGTCTCCTTGGCAACGACTATTGCATTGTTGATGCATTTTTCGTCTTCTAGCGATGTTTTAATCTACTCACTTTCAGATCAATATCAGCTACCAAGGTGGGTTGCGGGGCCGTTAAAAATTGAAACATTTCCCGTCTTTCAAGTATACATCCTACATACTTTAAACTCGGCAGGGATATTCTTTATATTACCTGCAGATTAACTGAGCAATGGGGTTTTCCTAAAATCAGCGGGTTGCGGGGACGCTAAAGATAAACATTTCCCGTCTCTCAAGGACATGTCCCACAGACCTTAACTGATGAGTACCTAACGATGTGTAAAGCCCGGAAAACCATGGGTACTTAAGCTGGTTCGAATATAAAATTGCATACAGTTTAGTCGGGATACAAATGAAAATGCGAATTTCGCACGCCTTCACTCATTAATCATAATTTAAATAAATTAAAAAAATATATATATGTCTCGTCAGTACTCGCAACGAGAGTGCTTTCTACCATTCCTCTTTCTCTCTCTCTCTAGATTAGACACACCTGCGACGAAAGCATGCGAAGGGAGAAAATAATAATCTCCAACTGTCCGGCAGTCTTCGCGGTCGTACAGTAACACGGTCGGCCGGCAGAGAGCGCGCGGGTGTCGTTAATTTCCCCCGAGCCTTCTCTCCCGCCCTGATGTTTCCGAGACAGAGAGTACAGGCGGTGGACAAAGTAGGAAATAAACGATGCAAATAACGGTATATTTCAACTCCATCCCCCTCCCCCTTTTCCGTCCCTCCCAAGGCCTTGGCCATCAACCAAGCTTACTGTAATTCGGCGGAGGCCAATACCCTTCGCAGCTGTAGCTACGTACCTTTCGCCCTTTATTATCATTTTTTCCCCCTTACCCATCTGAGGGCGACGCACCCCTTGGCGAATGAATCGTCCGTGCGAGCCCAGGAGGAAGGGGGAGAAGGGAGGGGGTAGTTTTAATGAAATCCGCGCCGAGGAACATATTGACAAACACTCCATTATTCAATTTAATTAGAAGGTGGAAGGGGATGGCGGTGGTTTAAGGTGTGGAGGGGTTGAGTCGTAGGTTCCCCGTGGCAGAGCTCGTGAGAGAGGGGGAAGGGGTGCAAAGTAAGAAATATATTCGCCGAGTAAGTCCGAGCACCAGTAAGCCGACCATTTTTCATCCCCCTCCTCTACATCAACCCTTCCAACCCCCTGGGGAAGGGAAGGGGGGATATTTTTGACTCGGAGTTTTCCCTCCCGGCCCGACACAATCACACCGAAAGTTCGGCTCGGGGTGGTGGTGGGGGTGTGATTTATGACTCCGCCAAGCTGCCAACAGGTAGCCGAGAAGCCCCAGCCTGAGGGATAGCAGGGGGAGGGGGAAAGAGGCCGTGAAATTATGAACGAGCCGAAGAAAAGGGGTTTCTCGGGGAGGTGTGTACGAGGGGGGGGGGGGGAGGAAAGCGAAGGATAAACAAGGCTATTTGTCTTGTAACAGTTTGAAGAATAAAGCCTTCGCGCCGGATGAAATAATAACCCCTCCCCCTTCACCCTTGACAAAAGGAACCTTTCGCCGGAATAGGCGGATGGACAAGTCGAGGTAACTTCTTTGACCATCCTGTATTCTGCTTTGTATTTCGTACCGAAGTAAAAATCATACCTGAGTCAAAGAACAAACTATTATTTCCTTACAGAGACAAGATTTCATGTTTTTATTTTGGGGCCAAAGTCGTTTCTATAACTTGATATTAAGTTGTTTTTATTTTTAATATGTTAATTATTTAATATACAAACAAAGCGCACTTCTAAAAATATATATGTCATTAACATTTTTCTGAGAACCTAATTCCACCAAAACAATGTTATCTTGACTGTAAATCATAATACATATTTATAAAAAAATAAATTTTAATAATCTTATCAAGAACAAAATACCTCGGAACAATAAAAATTTATCGACCAGCGTTTGTGTGTTTAAAAAATATACCACTGTCGGTAAAATATATCAATGAGTTAGTAAACGACGCAAGATCAAAAAATGTAAATTAAGTTTTATTAATCAATCTGGTCTGTATATTTTAGTAATCACTCCGTGCTAAACAAATGTCACTCATGAAATAAAATATGTAAAAAGAATTTTTTTTTCTGTGATTTGAGTTAGAATTTGGTGCAATGCTGATTGGTTTCATGATTATGATAATGGTAATATAATGTATTTATTTAAAGTTTGGTGTCATGTGGCGTAACGACATCCCCGTTCATCTTCGCAACTAAACACATAGTGGAAAAAACCAAAATAAAAAATTGTTATTAAAACAAGTCTAACTATTAATTAGTAAATATACCTAACGAATAAACCAATAAATTTTTACCATGGTCTTTTGCAGCTACAAGTAGAAAGCTCTGGAACGAACTGTAAAGGCGACGAGGCAATAATAATAATAATAAAAAAACAGCTTCCTTCAAACACAGGTTGTAAAGGCATCTTTGGAACTCAGTTTGATTACTTCGTAGCTTACATACTTCAAGAATGTGTCAGTGAATTGTATTAACACGATGTCATTTTCTTTACGTATATTTACATATATTGGTAACCTGTGATGTACAATAAAGCTTAATTCAATAGCAGCTGTAAGTAAGTAAGGAGAGAGAAGGGTAATACGTAAATTAGTTGTTAGTTGATTTCATATGTTAAATTCTCTTTTTTTAACATTTACCTGATACTTAAGTTGATTTTTCAGCTTATTGCTTGTTTTATCGTCAACTCTACCACTTTTTTGTTAAATAATTTGTTTTGAATAGCAATTGTAGTTTTTTTTTGCAAATGTTGTTAAGCTTCGGTATCACACGCCATAATGGTTATTTCATTGTCGTGTCAATGCTGGTAAATTTATTACAGTTTTTCTCCTTCATTTTATGTTTTATCTGAAAAATTCTCAACAGATATTTCTTATAAAGGATCTTAAAGTGTAAAAGAGTCATGTAAGTGTTCATAACCATGATCACTTCCGTGATCATTTACATCTCGAAACATACATTTGAATTTTATATAATATTAAAAAAACTGAAACTTTATGTCTGTCTGTTTGTTCGAGCACTACGCAAAAACTACTGGACCGATTTTGATGCATCAACTAGTTAGTAAATATATACAATTTGAAAAAATTTGTTAGCCTACAACAAATTCAAGAGAGCTATCAGAATGCATACACGGGAAAATCCCATATTCGACAACCATCTAACTCGGTGTGTGAGATTGAGCCTTGTAAGTGTAAGCCTTAACTTCGTCGCTAGGTCGAGAGTTATGTAAATAATTAAATAAATGTATAAAATAAACTTACCAAGGGGTCCGCCTATGCATTGGTATATTCATGTAAGCGGGTCGGGTGTTAGCGCGACGCTCGTTTGTGCTTATAGCGCGGTGTCGCCTCTAAGCGCAAGGCTGTGGACTGGTGCAGTCTCCTCGTCGTGCGCAGGCCAATTATGATATTTGAGTGGTAACCATAATATTAAATGGCGTTGAGCTGAAGATAAAGATGCTTTCAGGAATCTGTACCGGGTATTCCACGCCTAAACATTATTCTGATAACTCACTTTTTAGCCTAAAACTACAGTTTTAAAACGAAATCCGGAAACATAACTACTCATCTGCCCTCTGCGTTTTCTTATTCTGCTTTTCGTTAACAGACACCACTCTGATATCTGGAGCAGTAATCAAACCGCGTGGGTTTTTTTTTGTTTCTTTTTCTTCTGAAGCTCTGCTCAACGTATGTGTGCTCGGGTAGGCGGGGCCCTCAGTAGTGATCGAGCGCAATCCAAACACAAGGTGAAGGACGAGGTGGTTAACGCACAGTGAGGAAGATGGTCTCTCGCGCGGGAAGTGAAAATGGAAAACTCATATTCGGCGGAACACTCCAGCTTTCTAGCCGCACCTAGGGAATTGGTGATGGGGGGGGGGGGGGGGAGGGGAGCTATTGAGTATTCCTCCGCTGTCCGCCGAGTGGACCCTCTGGCTCGTCTCCGGAGAGGCACAATGACGTAGTTAGAAAGCGAGCCTGACACGAGGTGAGACATTCCTCCGAGTGTCGGCCGAGCGCTCGGGGTCTTCGGTCTTCCCCCGCCCACCGCTTTCCAACCTTTCTCCTTCTTCGAAATAAGCCCACGAGAGTTGAGTGCGGCCAAGAGTCCTTCCTATCCACAGGTGGGCCGCCCCTCAGATGACCGCTGCCTGCTGGTCCTCGAACCCGCTTTCCTTGAAGACTGGGGCCGCGTGGACACTGTTCCGTTCACACCCAAGAGTCCGTGCCACGTGCATTGTCTCAGATTTGGCAGTATCGCTGGTGCGCACTCACCAACTGTCACTTGCAAAGCATCGCACGGCGTTTTCTATCGAACACTGACAACCACACGAAGCTGTTTACAAACACCGTGGCAGAAGGATGCGTAGAACATTGGTACTAAAATTTTAATATCTGGAAAATTTAAGACAAGTTACATTTGTAATTTAATTTAATTTAATTTTGTGAGCTGTATGTTTCGCAAGTAGCGAACTCATTAGGAACAGAAAAAAAAAACACATAGAAAAAAATTGGTTGTCTGTAAAGTCGGTTTACGGACGATAGTTTAACGTGACGTCATAAAAAAACATTGATGAAATGATTGCATACTTTAATGAATAAAATTGAATCATTTTTATTTATTCTGTATTTTGTTTTGACAATGGAACTAAAGATTATCTTGTAAAATTTGTACATTTATATGGAAGCAACTGTATCACTTAAGGAAAAGGTGACATTATTACTGTTATCCGAATCTTACCTTGGCATTTATACATTGTGTTGACCCATTGCTTCCAATAGTTAAAGTTATTTGTAAACCGTTCCCTGAATAGTGTTCAAATATTAATTACGCACATAAATAAGCATACTAAAACAAATAGTACAATTATTAAATATTATATTATTTTTGACGCGACAACGTCTAATAAATCGATGAACGCCGGCTGCACGCACGAAAAAGTGTCCCGTAACGCACATTGTCCCACTACGATGTGTCTGGTTACGCTCATTGTACGCTTGCGCCGCATCTATCTCTCTTCCACTCGATTGGAACAACCATCGATTTGACTTTTCAATCATGTTTTCGTCGTTTGAATTATTAATATTATGTAATTTAAATATCGTCCACCGATTTTCAGCACAATCGGTACGGTCATTTAAAAGTAATGTTGAATTTCAAATACGTTTTTGTACGAACAATGGTGCTTTACAGTTACACATAATAATTAAAATTACACCCGGGATCCTTTGCACAATGTTTTAAAAAATATTGTAACACATTATAAATAAGTTTGGTGTATTTAGGATGCGTATTTGTTATGAAATCGTATTATAAAAACGAAATAATTTTATTCTCCTACGGTGCTGTCATCTACGGTGACGGAAGCGAACCGAACGAATCGCGCTATCTACCCGCTTCCGCGGCAACCAGGCACTCGTTAATACATTTTTTTTCCTTTGTTTATCACGAGGGGGGTTATTATAAATAAAATTTCGTGCCCGGGGCCACAATTGCATATCATTTTGAGCACTGGAAGACAAAAAAACAGAAAATATTCTCGACGAATTTAATCTCGGCACCAGCGCACCACGAGCGTCTGGGTTGGAGATTAAAGCCAAAATTCTTTCTTAAACTTACTAATACTTATTTAATTAACTGCAAGTGCATTTTTATTAAATTCTACGTTTAATTTAACGACGAACAAACTTCGTCGTTAAAGGTGTAATTTCGAAAAAGCGTAAAACATTCTCGACGTCCTTGAAGCTAAATAGCAAACATGTATAAAAGTTATAGTTAAATTAATCTCTTCGTTAAAGTAATAATTATATTTGAATTACGAATGCAAAAAAAGTAAATTTATCAATTAAATTGTAGATTTTATTTCACTCCTTCTTTGTATCCATACACAATAGTGATAATTAAATAAAAATGATTCAATTTTATTCATAAATGTATGCAATCATTTCATCAAGGTTTTGTTATGACTTTGTCACGTTAAACTATCGTCCGTAAACCGACTTTACAGACAACCAATTTTTTTTACTAGTCTATATTTCTATATAATTATTTACAGCGGAACAATAAGTTTGTTTGTAGGAAATCAACTAAAAAATGGCCAGACTAGTTTTAGAAATTATATTTCACTGTTATGAAATTACATAATTCATGCTGAACGAACAACATAAGAACACATAAATTTGTTCGTTACCGAGGTTAGATGTTACTGCACGTGTTAAGGACACACGAAACTACAGTAAACTCGTGGAATATCATGTCAGTGTTAAGAAGACTGCCAGTATCTGCTCTACCACTCTGGTTCTGGGGTAGAGCGCCTGCCTTGTGACTTGTAGGACCCGGGTTCGCGCCCCGGCTCCTCCAAGGCGGATTGCCCAGACAAAATGGAGGCATTTTCTCTGGTAGGAATACAATCCCTTGTAACAAGTCAGGCTACCAAAGAAACGGTGGGTGGAACAGAAAAAAACCTTCCAGGTGGCTTCCAAATGGGGAACCCGTTTCTTTTCTTGGGTTCCCCATGCGGTGGCCATTCCGGGGGTTTCTCCGGGGGAACGGAGTTTTGAAAAAATATTTTTTTGACGTGACAACGTCTAATAAATCGATGAACGCCGGCTGCACGCGCGAACTGAGTCCCGTTACGCTGTGTCCCGTTACGCTCATTGTACGCTTGCGCCGCATATATCTCTCTTCCACTCGACTGTTTATAAAGTGAAGTGAAAAGTTAATGTGGTTTTCATTGCTTATTACAACAAAAATTTCGGCAATAAATGTTAATTATTCTTGCATTTAAAAAATCTGATTTTATTTTTATTATTATTGAAATAAAAATGATTCAATTTTATTAATAAAGTATGAAATCATTTCATCAATGTTTTGTTATGACGTTGTCACGTTAAAAAATCCTCCGTAAACCGACTTTACAGACAACCAATTTTTTTTCCATGTTTTAAAAATTTGTTTAATGAAACATCATTTAAAATATGAAACCATGCTCCAATTTTCGTAAAAAAGTATTTAATATATGAAACAATAACCATAGTAACCAAAGTTACAATATTTTTCTTGTAGTATTACAAGCTATTCATTCGCAACTTATTTCAAAGGAATCTTTTGTAAAAGTGCAGAAAGTGTTTTTCTGTGTACGACAACCAGCAATGTTTAAAAGAATTTTTAGTCGGCGTGTTTGAGCGAAATATTATAAATACAAATTAAATTTTATATTTAAAAAATATTTAACAGACAAATTTAGGAAAGAACTTTAAAAATATACAAATTAATGTTACCTCTCCCACAAACAATCTGTCACCATAGAAAAATAATACCGTTGATATGAACTAAAACCTAGCCTTTACAACCATACTCTTTGATCACAGTAACATCGCTCCCAATCTGAAAAATAAAAATCAATAACAAATTTATACCGAATAAAAGGTTATACAAATAACACTGCATATACTTACTGTGGCTCCTATGTGTCATAGAAATAAATTCTTCAAAATGATATGTGAACTTACAAAACAGTAAGGTTGTATGAAGTAGGACTCTATGAATGCTTAAGTCTTCCTTGTCTTTAAGTCATCTTAGTCTGTCGCACCGTTTAACCACCATTAAAAATAAAAATATTCGACTCACATTTCAATAACGTCTGGCTCGCGACTCCATGGCAACAGAACATCTTTCTAATCGAGAAGTCTGTCGAGTATGATTCATACGACCAGTGTTCCATCATTAACTGGTGGTTTATTTTTATTATATATGTTCTAGCTGAAGTATACAATGTAATATAAGGAACATCTCTACCGAGTTACACGTCTGTAGGACATACACTTGAAAAATGGGAAATTTTGATTTTAAAGTCCCATCGATTGCACAATCTCAATGCATCAAGGCTACGCATCAGCAAAACCGGGACACCAATCTTCAGCTTCATTTTGTGGGAATACAGGTAACCCCTAGGCAAGACGTGATGGTCGCACAAAACGATAGGGCTTTACAAATTCAAGGCAACGCCATCTATTGACGAAGTTCTAAACTAAACTGTCATTAGCGCCTTTAGTTCGCTAGCAGTCGCGAGCTTCACTAAGGGCTTGGGTTTCGCCAAGGAGAAGTATAGGAAGTTTCCAGACTTACGATGTGACCGTGTGGCAGACACAGAGAAATTTCACACTCACTGTTTGTATCTCTACGACATACCTTCTATGATTTTCTATTATAAAACTGAATTTAACCCTTTTCACTCCCTTAGGGTATTTTATGGCTAAACGGGTAAACCCCCCCCCCCCCCCCCCCGAGGCCAACATAACAAAATGTGAAGTGACTCCCTTAAGTTTGGAATTTCATAATTATATGTAGTCTAAGTCACTACGGCACATAAACTATCTATATGCAAACAATCATGTCATCTGTTGCTCCGTTGCTGCCTGAAAGGACAAACCGATGCAACACACGTACGCATTTATAATATTAGAAGGGATGCAAATCAGGATATTTTCATGGTCTCGTATTTCAGAAATATTCCGATTAAATATTTGTTTCGTAACCGTCAGAATCATAATGTCAAAGCATATTATGTGTTTTTGATTTATTTTTATACATGCTATTGTTTTTTATTTAATCTATAATTTTTTATATGGTTGCTAGTAATTTTTATTTAGTTTGTATTGTATTTGCAAGTTTTTTCCACGTTTGGTTATTGCTTTTATTTACGTTAACTTTAAATAATTTTTTGTTTTTATTTTCAATTTACATATAAATTTTAAGACATTAATTTTTATATAGCTTCAATAACTATCTTTGGCCTTCAAAAACATATATCTGCAAATTATATTTTGCATTACTAATTTAGCAAATAATCTTTGATTTTTACCTACTCGGATAAAGTTTTTCTGATTGTGTTGTTCACAAAATTTCGTTGGTTGCTGTTCGTTACGTTTCCGTACTCTGTTGAATCGACAGACGGATAGCGAAACGTAAATAGCCTATCTTGCGTTTCCGTAATTAGTTTTTTTTATACGTTTCCACGTCGATGTGCAACGAACCTACGGCCGGTGTCACACGATGTGTTTCTATCGCTGTAGCTGAAACTTCTGCAGTGTTTTTTTTTTTGCTGAATATTCTTTTGACCGCCTTTCTAAGAGCGCACAATGCAGGCCTCTCAATAATCCACTGACGTGAGTAAATATATCAAAATCGAACATTTAAACAAGGAGAAATCGCCGAGTAGAAACTGGCAAACGCTCCAGTTCAACAGCATAAAGTGAGTACACCGCCAAAAACCTGGCCGCTAAAAAGTAGGCAGAGACAGAGACGTTACTCCCATGTTGGCGATAGTTCCTTGTTGGATATTGTCCTACAGGAGTGATGGGTGTATAGTAGCTCTCTATACGTACCAGCCCAGCCAACAAAGACAGGAAGCAAAACCATCAACTACTATATAAGAAAAGAAGCATTATTAATATGTAGTGGCACATGTATCCTGCATATAATAACAATAGTTAATAATGACGTGCTAAATGTTTAACGTCATTTCTTTTGTAAAAATACTGTTACGAATGGTGAAAAAGTGTTCGTAAGGATATTCCAATTCATTTTTTACAGTTTTATTTGCTACTAAGATTTACATTACTAATTAATTCATCACAATTAAAAATATCTGTTCACAGATCACTAAATATCTGTCAGGTCCATAGTTCACACTCCTCACTGGAGCTAGGCTCAACAGTGGTTCGCCCCTTACCTCGCGCCTGTCCACACACACAGGCTGGTATTTATATTCGCATCTTGAGCAATGTCTTGAGACCGTCTTGACGAAGACGGTCTTGTTTCTCAAGGCAGCGATTTCAATCTCCATGTTTCATAGTCCGCGAACAAGACGAGCTTCATGAAGACTGCATGCTCAAGCAAGAGCTTGTTTGCCGTACTTACGGCTTGACGAAGCACTTACTTGAGACAGCCGAAAAGACACGAGCATACACGAACTTTGCCGATTGAACTGATTTCGTTAAATATTCTGGTACTATTCACACCAAGCACTGAAACCCCAGAATTTGAGGCTATTTATAGTAACAAGATTTAGTGAGTATATATCACTACATTCGAAGTACGTTTGTACGTTGATGTGAGGAATTCGTTTATTGTTTTAATACTCTTGAATCACACATGGAAAAACTGATGTTTTGCGACCACAAATATGCATACCTTCTAGTACATCTCAGCTTGTGTCACTTGAGATGAATGAAATTAAGAACTTTATAGACTTTTGTCTTTCCTGTGCAAGTTTAACACTAAGAAATTATGTATCTAACGATTTAATAATACCCCTTTAAAAAATAATAAAATTAAGTTAGCATCTTCATAACTGTTAATACTGAATTACTACTTGTTTAAAAGCTACCTGTCTTTACAGAATTATCAAAAAATATTTCAGGTAGTGAAAAACTTTTTTTTGAGAAAATGTCACTCTGCTTCAGCTTCAGGATAAGGTACAGTAAATGTTAGTTTAATAAAAATATCAGATTTAACTACACAGTAAAATAATTTTTTTAATTTAAGTAAGAAAAATGTATGTTTAGAATTATAACAATAAGTTTGAACGAATCTGATAAGGGTACATAGTAAGGAACTTAAAATTTAGTAAACCCCTTTATAAAGTGTTTGTTCATCAATAATATAAGACATTAATTTCCTCATAAAATAGGTTAATTTTTCTTGTTCAAGTTACTTGTGATTCTATAATTTAATCGTATTATAAGTAAAATATATAGACTACAGTATGTCACAAAGCCTACTGCGTATGAAATAACCAAATCATTAAATTGAGCTACGTATTTAAATATATTATAACAATTAGATTATAAAAAATTGATCTAATAAAATTTCTCTTAAAGCTATATTTGCATTTTTCATTTACTGTAACTACAACAAAAAATATATATTGTCAGTGCCAGGATTTGAAACAGATTCGCATTGTTTTCTCAATGTACGGGCATGATACCCATCTCCCTAACCATTACACTACGAAACCTCTAACGAATTTTTATGGAAAATTATGTTATATCAATAGTGTAATGCCACTTTTTCTTAAATTATTTTTAATGTATTTTGGGTGTCACGAATGTAGAATTAAATTTTCTGATTGTGATATGTACCATCAACCATTATTAAACGCATCGTTTTCCACATCCATTGTACTCGTTCTGTGATCGATACGTAAATAAACGTGACTGTTTAGCTCTTGAAAATGTAACCACTGGTCACAAACAAACACTAAACTCATTTAAAATACATATAAAATTGCTTCAGCACTTCATACAGGATTTATTTAAGTTTAAAAATCGAGGTTCACGAGAATCCGCCATTTTATACATTGCGATCAGAACAAGCAATTGCTTGAGACATGCCTGCAGTGGTCTTGGCAAAGACGATCTTATTCGTGTTCTTAAGCACGGTCTCAGCGACTATGAAACATGCTTCTACGATGGTGTTCTCAAGCAACGACTATGAGACAGGAGAATGCCCTCTCATAAATAAGAAATATGTGACTATCATAAGATGGTCTTCATCAAGATTGTCTTGTTTGCGATCACTTGAGATCATCTCAAGCAACCTCTATGGCACACAAATGTCAAATAAGAATGCATATAAGAATTTCTTGACGAAGGAATTGCTCAAGACGTGAATATAAATACCACCCACAGTCTCGCGCCACTCGGTCGCACTCGCACGGTCCCGTCGCCCCGTGCCTGCGCCGCTAGCATATGGGACAAAAAAAAAAATAAAAAAAGAGGGGGCTCTCGCCCTTTTCGCTGAACTCGCACTTCCCTCAACTCGTACTTTCGGAACTGCCGCGGAGGCCGGCGTCCTCACTTTTATACCAGCTGGCCGTCTTTATGGAATGGACTGGAGTGGTTATGAAATGTCACGTCATCCCGGGCCGATCCGACGCCCCAAGCATCCAGAAAAATGGCGTGCATAGCAAGTCAATCCAAGCGGCGGCCTCTGAAAGCTCACAGAATTCCCAGGCCACTACAGGATGGATGCCAGCCCCCCTGGAAGGAGGGACGGGGTGGGCAGGATGGTTGCGAGGCTGGGCCGCCATAATCCCCGAAGGTATGCGCGCGTGACGTCAGAGGCAGTGCGGTGCTGCTAGGCCAGACCACCGCTGGAAGGCCCGCTCAAGTAGCCCACCTGGCACGCATCACGGCCTTGCTTTCCAATGCACTCGATACATCTACATCCTATAAAATTTTTACAGCCATGCAGAGTGGAATTTTCGTTTTTTTCCCTTCATTTATGGTAGTTATTTTCTTACTAGTTGTTTTCGGAGAGATTTTTGATTACAACTCACATCCGACATATTTTCCGGCCTATTTTAGATACAAATTCAATTACGTTGAGTTACCTCGCAACAAAAATAAAAAAAGTATACATGTGCTCATGCCTATGAAAATCTGCCACGAAAACTAAATCAAGTGCAACCACGTGAAAACCCTTCTCTAATAGTTAAATTTGTGTCCACAGCAAAACTATAAAACTAAAACTAAATAGCTTTAAAATATTGAAAGATGTAAAATAGCGAATATTTTCTCTCGAAGACAAAGGAAACCTTCAAACCGCACGGGCTGACAGATGCATTATTTCGGGGTTGGTATTAGCAGAGGGACTAACTTTAGATGAGTGCTTCGTAGCCCCTGAGTCGTGTCAGCCCCCCTGCTGGTAGCTGAACGTCCTGCAGTTCCCTAGCCGGACATCAGACATCCTCCTCTGTGTCAAGAACCTCTGTGACGCGCCGTCCCGCCGGCTCCATTCTGCGCATGCGCAGTGCACACACTCGGCCTTGGGCCACGCGCCACACGCCCGCTGTCCCGTCGAGGGAATACAATGATAAAGGAGGAGGGAGGGGCAGGCACTAGACAGCCGCTACGAAGCCATAACCTCAAGTTAGTCCCTTTTCTATAACCAACCTGAAATAACGCACCAACCCGTGTGTTTTAAACGTATAATTTGAAATCTATCTTTAATATATATTTTTTTTACTTTAAAATATTAATTTTAGTGTTAAAAATATCACCATTATTGTGGATACGTATGAAACTATTCGATAGTGGACAAATATAAAACTATTGATTTAGTTATTGCTGCAGATTTCCGTCTTACGCAAGTGCATACTTTCGTGATTTTTGTTGTTCGATAACTAGAAAATTCTAATTGAAATCATTTAGAAAATAAAAAATGCGTCGGAAAATATGTTATAAGCAAAAACATCCCCAAAACGAGAAGCTATTGAAGAAATATCTATTAGCAGCAGGGTTGTAGTATAGTAGCGGATATACTATCAACTGTTGCTTTTTAAGTTTCCAGTTTTAATGCCTCCAGAGGCCGTTTTCGAAACACACAGCTTCAATTGTAGCTCGTCAATAAAACTTTCAACGCCAAAGTGACTCATTTTTTTTTTAGGGATTCGTAAATTTTCGCAGATGCATTTCGTAATAGGATAAAATATAAATGTGTACACATCTCAGCAACTTCCGCTATTGGCACACAATTTATAGGGAATAATCCTGGCCAATGAGAAACCCTGAACTAAAGAATTACTGAATCACAGTTTCTCGAGTTGAGACGTATCGCCGCAGTTGGCAGCGAATGAACAGGTGATAATTGTGCGAGTATACAAAGTATCCTAGGGTTCACTGAAAAAGCGAATTTTTTTCTGTCCTTACTCATTTTGCACTGACTTACTTACTTCTCAGATAAAGCTCACACCAAACGACAAGCAACTGAAACTGGACCATCGTAATTTAGAGTATTCCGGTTTGAAATACGCAGCTTCGGAAAAACGCTGCTCCGCTAAACCCATTGTAGTTAGACAACTCGACGTTTGACGGTGTAGACCTTTGAGCGTAGCCTTCTGCCCCTGAGGTTCCGGAACCACCAGGGACGTAACTACACCATTTTCCACCCGGGGCAGGAACTCATCTTAGCCCCCCCCCCCCCTCCTTTTTTTTTTCAAACCAACCAAACCAAAACCTTTTCCGACAACTCCTCATATCGCCACCACATAGGTACGTATTAATTCCACTATTCCAAACATTTTTGATTTGACTTGGATGGTAAATTAATAGACTTATTTTAAGTTATTTAATTTTTAATACATCGCGAGTGGGATTGTACACAAAAAAAAACATCAATCCTGAAGGACAGTATTCAATACGGAACTTTTTGCCAACATGGAAGTAACGTCTCTGTCTCTGCTTACTTTTTATCTGACAAGTTTTTAGCATTATTGCTTCCGAGTAGTTTTTGTGTTTTCCAGCACTACGATGTTAAAGTAAATATCTATAGGAAAAAAATTGGTTGTCTGTAAAGTCGGTTTACGGACTATAGTTTAACATGACAACGTCATAAAAAACATTGATGAAATGATTGCATACATTTATGAATTAATTGAAACATTTTTATTTTAATAATAAAAGAATAATTACTTGAAATTATACTAGTAATCAGATTTTTTAAATGCAAGAATGATTAACCTTTATTGCCGAAATTGTTGTTGTAATAAGCAATGAAAACCACATTGACTTTTCACTTCACTTTATAAACAGTCGACGAAACAGTTCACGTCTAGATTACTTGTAATTAATTTTAAAAACTGGCGTTTAACTATAAAGTTTAAATATAATTATGTACAAGTTTTCATATAAATAAACTGTAATCAAATATCTATCATCAATTATATGAATCACCATAATTTTTTAGTCAATTGTAACATAATCTATTATTACTGCACTCGCAGACAGCGTAACGGTACAATAACGTAACGGGACACAGCGTAACGTAAAAAATGTGAGTAACGGGATACTTTTTCGTGCGTGCAGCCGGCGTTCATCGATTTATTAGACGTTGTCACGTCAAAAATGACTCTGCCAGTTTAGCGCCCGTTGCACAAACCCCGTCCACCCCTTTTTCCCTCACAGTAACGTCCCTGGGAACCACGATGTCGCACACGGCACGCGGGAAGTCCGCTGTTTGTCTGAGCGCCGCGGCGCGCGCTCTTCTTGGGAGTCCGGACTTTCTCATTCGCACGAGTTGTCAGTCCGGTCCGCCACAGACCAGCGGAGGTCGCCTCCTGACCTCCAATCTTTTCACCTTTTTTTTTTACTTAGTTTTGTTGGTCTGCTCTTCATGGCGCGGTTGGTTAGAAAGTTTACAGCACGCAGGGTTCCGAGGGCGAATCCGACTAACGAAAGGATGAGTAAGATGCGATAGAAAAATGAAAAAAGAGGCCAAGATTATGTACTATAATAAATATTTATTTATCGTAAGTCGTACCATTTTGTGGTAAATTAGGGCGTGCGCCATGTTGTCCACCACTTAACCGAACAAATATTTACAAAATATGGAATGATAATCCATCAAAAATTATGCAACCAAGCTAACATTAATAAGAATATGAAACACCTTCAGAATAATTAATTAAATACCTATTTTTTGTATAGCCTATATCACTTTTTAAAACGGACTAAAAAGTATAAAATAATTTCTCCTGGTCCCATATAAATTTATAATCCAATACATATTCCTAACTAACTACATATTCACCTAAATACCTATCAAAATACGTGTAATTATAAAAAACAATAAAAAAAGTGGGTCTCCTAAAATAGATAATTAATTCATGAATAGTTCACCTGTCACTATCAGTTTTATTGTCGTGCAAATGATATGAATTGTTACGTGAATTTTCTAAACGACAGCTACTCTCTACACTCCTTACTATTATCGCACTACATTTTTTAAAAAATCTTACAAGTATATTCATAGGTATTAAAAATTCACAATCATAAATTTTCAGGATAATCTGTATGGGGTTAGGAACCTGTATGGGGATAAGAGAAATTATTTGATACTTTTTAGTTCATTTTAAAAAAAGTGGTATATCAAAAATTTTTATTTAAATAATTATTTTCTGCTTTATGGTCTTGTTGGTGCAATTTTCATCCAGTTCTGAGCTATGTTTAAAGCTTCAAAGGAACACATTTATAGCATAACGTATAAGATATTGAACGTAAATTTATTAATGTAAGCCTATTAGGAACTAAAAACTGAACTGAAATAAAATTACATGTTATTAAAGACTATAACAAGATTTTTATAGAAACAAAGTTTAAAATCTACTTAATACTTTAATATTAACTTTCATACTTTTTTTTCACGGTTAATTTAACAAATAATACCAAAGACATCATTATCCTTAAAACACTAACACATTTTCGAAATATCATTCACTCAAATTCACATTCTCATTTTTTCATTCTGCATTATCTCCATTTCCTCAAGTCAGGGATAAAGGTATGAGTTCAAGTCTTACTTCCTAAACTTACAGTTTAAAAAAAAAATCATTCCTCCTCCAACCTATAGAGAGCGTTTCACAGCGGGTACGAATTTTATTAATTTATTATTAATTTTTTATTAATTCATTTAATTCATTTCAAGGTTTTTAAAAGTTGGTGATTTACTTAAAGAAAACTTTACGAGAGATTGACGTATTCTAGATGACATGGTTATGAACGGTACCCTACTTAGCTGTTCCAGTGGGGGTTATAAGAAACTTTAAAAATTAAGCTTCCGTGCTATTAAATAAAACAATTTATATAACTTTTTTATTATATGAATTATCTTCTCATATATCAAATACATATAATAGTTTCAAAGTCATTACAGGCAATCCCAACCTGAATAATCAAACAAAATGACGTTTAAAATATCAGAGTTGAAAAAGTATAATTATAATTATTTTATTCATATCGAATTTTTTAAAAGTATAACACATGATTTATAAAAGAGAACTATGACACTGAAAACTTGGTATCACTATTTTCTTTACAGCGAACGTGCAGATGAAAGCTATTCGTAATACTAGCTCATGTATAAATAATGCTCTTAATGCATCTACTTTTTTTTTACAAAGTTAACAACAAACAACCCTTTATGTATCAAGGCTTATCAATACACCGTGTTATCTACAAAAGGATACGGCAACTGAGCGTTTCGTCAGTAAAGCTGCGTTGCGAACAAGCGCCATCTCACGTGGTTGTTTTCAGCAAGCGCTCGGAGTTGGCAAAGGGGGAGGAAAAGAAGCCCTAACGGGGTTACAGATACGCGACCCACAAACACCAGAAGGGGGAGAAAAAAAAAATATGAAAAATTCATCCCCCGCCGCGACCCATCCTTCGCGCGCGGGGCACACACACACCTGTCGCTCGCCTTCGACGTCGCAACCGCAGTGGCGTAACGTCGTCGTCGTTTTCGTCGTCGTCGTCGCCGTCGCGTGTCGTGCCGTCGCCCTGGGGACGTGAGAGGCTCGGCGACGTCGGAAATAAAACGCTGTCGCAACGATTTCTGAAACACTCACACACACACACCCCCTTAACCCCCCCCCCCCCCCACCCACGGGCCAAAGACACTCTTCTCCTCCTTGCGAGGACGCATTGTGTTCCGTCGACGTGTCTCGCGCCTGATGCTCCTGCGTGCGCGCGCGTGCCGCGATTCCACAACGCGATCTCCGATTGCTTCACTTCAGTTACGCAAAAAAAAAAAATAACTCTCAACTCTCAACGGTGACCCCCTTAGAAGACTTGCAGTAAGTATCGTTGACAGTGAGATAGTTGGAATAACATTGGAATGATTCCTGTCCCAACGTCTCTGCGACATCATAAGAGACGAAGAGAAGTAACGAGATGATAACAAAGCATTGGCATAAAAAGTCTGCCATGTTTCCTTCTAGCGGAAATAGAACCAAGATGGCCTTTGCGCAAGGAAAGTGGTTTGGCCACTTTTTTTTTTCTGTGACAGAATTATTTTATGTATAACTAACAAATCTTATAATGTTTTACTAGGCAATATAGCCACAAGTTACAAAATCACAAGAACGTACTGGAATAATTCGCGGTTTCATTGTCATCTAAGGAAGACCTACCCGGGAAAATGCCACCTGCTCATTGGCTAATCATTTGCGAGACCTGTTGTCTGGGTTACTTATGGTTCGATACGTTTCACGTTGAGAATTTTTCATTGGCTCACAGTCCTTCTAGTCAACCGTGGTACAATCACATACGCAGATAAAAGGTAATGTGTTTGGCTTCTAGCCTGTCGCGTAATGAATTTTTCCTGTTTCTATTCGTAAGTGATTGTTTTTATTTTCCTCGTCATGCTGACAAGAATTTAAACAACATAAACCGGTAAAGCCATTGACGACCTATATCTTGCAGTATGTTGCACACTTACTTACTTACTTACTTAGGAATGAAAACAAACGTGATCCGGACCACAGCCTCAGAGTGCCTCATTACAGCCAACAAAAGGAAAGAATTCATAAGCAAACAGTAGGAAAATGAGCATACACTGTTAAAAAAATTACCTTCAAATTACGAAGAACTGGTTACAAACTATCCTGATATCTTCATAAATTTAAGCCTTTTCGTAATTTTACAGACATTTAATTCACTTACTTTGAACATGAATCTAAAAGAATATTCTTTGTATACTAGTAAAACATTTAAAAACTGTTTAACTCTATAGCAAAATCACTTATTTTGTCCACTTGTGTGATCACCGTGGTTTAGAACTAAATAACAAGGGGGAAGTCAAATACGGCGTAGTTTCTACGAAGATTCAATTATTGAAAATTATAAAGATCTATACGTCCATTTGAATTAATTTTTTTTTTTTAAAGTCCGTGTATGCATCTGAGATTGATAAACTCCGACACAGTTTGACCCATCATCATGGAAGTTGGCACATCGTAGTTTTTTTTTTTTTTTTACATGAAGAAGGTTTTTATGATGCTATAAATTATTTTTGTAACTTTCCACTAGATGGCGCTGCTGCGCTTCAACTTCTATACCGTTCAACTGATCGCCATGGGTAAATTCATTTTTATAACAGAAACTCTTACGTCACAGACATACACACAGTGAGTGTTTGTCATTGCTCTATGTCCGCCACGCGGTCATACATAAAGTAAGGTTTGGCCATTTCCTAACCTTCTCCTTGGTGAGATCCGAAAGAGACAATTAAAATCCACATCAGATTTAGCAAAAAAAAAAAAAAAAGTCCTCTGGACAAAGCCGGGTACTGCAGATAGTTCTGTAATTTCTAACAGCGTACGCTCCTGATAAGGAATGCTGTGACATGTAAACACATATAATCATTGATGGAGAATCACATACTGTACGTCAGAATGCAGTATCCACCTTGGTGATGTGTTCTCGAGTCAGTCTGCATATGCGCTCCCAACTTCCCACGTCCAAGTCGCGATGGCGCGCGATCAGCTCGTGATGCTGTGATGGCCAGTATCTGCACCACCGCTACCCCGAGATCACCAGGAGAACAATGTGCCCTAAGAAAGGCAGATCGGGGAAGAAATCGTACGTATTAGTGGCGAGGGACCATCCCACCGCACCGGCTTACACCCGTGTACACCTAGGTCTTCCCAACGCTGACTGAGTTCTGTTAGAAAAACCAAATGATTGATAACTTTAGTTTCATTGATACCTTAGTTAACCTAACCTAACGTGCCCAAGGTGTACACCGGTAAACTCAAATTCAAATTGATTTTAGTGATTAACCGGACTTTACCATACAACCTTGGATAATGCTAAGTTAACTCGGGTAAAACTATGTTTACTTCTTCTTCTAGCATTGCCCATATATATATATATATATATATATATATATATATATATATATATATATGAGTGGTTGTGTGTGTGATGTGTGTGTGCTCTGATGGTTTTATTAGTTGACGTTCTACAAAAGAATGAATTTGTTGGGCTATAAAGTCAAGATTTTTCTTTTTATGGTCAAGTGGAGCTGTTTCCATACATTAGGCTCCGCTGGAAATTTCCTGTTCACTTTTTTTTGTGGCTTTTTTCACACAACGCCCGACCGACCGACGCGACGCGAGCTCGGAATCGTCAGTACCGAAGAGTGGTTGGGGGGGGGGATGTGGCGGGGGGGGGGGGGGGGGGTGACGCGAGGTCAGGTCTACAAAGCGCGACATC
This sequence comes from Bacillus rossius redtenbacheri, assembly GCF_032445375.1. NCBI lineage: Eukaryota > Metazoa > Arthropoda > Insecta > Phasmatodea > Bacillidae > Bacillus > Bacillus rossius. Next base: position 44,289,743 of record NC_086332.1, read on the forward strand.
GGCCCAACTGCAATAGAATTACTGGGCCAAACAATTTCGTCCTGGTCGCCGATTTGTAATAACCGCGCGTGTATTGGCGGGGAATGGTTTGTAGTGTTGTTGGAAGGGGATGGAGGCGGAATGGAATACCAGTCGCGGCGCAGCGAACTGCAGTGCAACTCAATTTCAGCTCGGCGCGACCTCTGGGGTCGCGAGCGACACAACGCATTCCGCCCGACGAGACCGAGTGGAAGAGAGGCCCATGAACCAGGAACTGAAGATTCGGCAGACTGAAATAAGAAATAATATTCATAAATTCTCTCTCTCTTAAACATCGAGGGTGTAGATACAAATTGAGGTTAGGCTCTGTCGGGACACGACCACAAGTTTTTTTTTTTTTTACTCGATTACGTCGTGTAGTAGGGAACTTAGAAGAAAAAAACACTCGAACTGTGCCTGGTGAAGTCCGCCATCTTGGCTTTCTTCCTCTCCCTGCCTTTACAAACAGCAGACCACGTGCATCATGGATCTGATGAAAAATTTGTAGCTACACTTAACATTAAGTGTTTATATAGCGAGGAACGACCATTTATAAGAATATGCACGAAGACAGTGACATGGAAAAGCAAATTCCCAGCATATGTGGTTGGGTGAGGCAACACATTGATGCGGTGGCGAGTTTTTTTTTTAAATTTCATTTCCCTGCACAGTAATAAGCTGAGCATTTTATTACGAAAATGTGAAACCGCGTTTTAATTTATATTTAATTAAGAGATGAAATCCGTTTTTTTTTAATATGAGTAGCTGATCATATGGTTTATGCATTTGTAACACTTCAAAAATGATCAAATTACTTTAGAGTGTAGAGTTAACGTACGTAATTTCACAATTTATTTACGCAGAACTACCCCCCCCCCCCCCCCCCCGGTCCAGTGAAGGTTCCACGTGGGCTTTAGTGGACTTTGTTGTTTACTTGATGTAAAAGTCCTTAGTGATGTAAACCCGGAGAAGTTGAACGTCACTGCTTCAGTTCTTTGCTGCATCGGTCCACATGCCCGGGAATGTCTGCTTCCAAAAGAACGACATGTAGGCTTAGCCCCGCTACGACAGTGCAACGTCTGAACACCAGGATGATTAACATGCGTATAAAAAGTATAAGCCTATAAAATATTTCCGCCGATCCTCGGTTCCAAACGTTTTCGAAACATTTCGGTGTCGGATTCCACCCATAAATTTTCGTCGCTGCGACCGCACAAAATTTAGGTCCTTGCTACGCCGAAGTGAACTAGCCATCACGCTCACACACTCACACACACACACACACACACACACTCACATACAAACATGATTTTTTTTTGCAAAGTTCCCATCATTGCACACAGGAAGGAAATGTGAGTTCGCAACTGCAATTTGGGACTCCCCCCCCCCTTCATCCTTACCCTAGGACCCTCATTTCAGTCCCTTCCGCTGGAGGGACGTTAATAGGCATGGTTCGTTGAACATGAAGGGGGTTATTATTATTATTTTTAATATAAAACTTCAATGCCCGCAGAGAGAGAGAGAGAGAGAGAAAGAGAGAGAGAGAGAGAGAGAGAGAGAGAGAGAGAGAGAGAGAGAGAGAGGGGATCGTAAATAGGTTTGTCGCGCAAACGGTGCCGGGGGTAAGGGTTAAATAAGAGAAAAAAAAAGAGGGGGGGGGGGTTGGAATACTGGGAAAGGGGTTGGCGTATAAAACCACAAACAGCAGCACAAAAGGACCCATCCCCTCCCAGCTCCCACGCCACTGTAATACTTTTTTTTTTGTTTTCAGCCGCTTACTCGCGCCACTTTAAATCAAGCGTGGCTTGGCCCCAGTAACGTCCCGCTGCGAAACAAAATACTCGACGGAGATGAGACATAAAAGTAGCGCCGGTTAAATTGCATGCGCGCGTCACGTGACCGTGAGCCGACGCTGCCAACATTTTCCGAAATTGCATTACCTTCGCTTGACCCGGGTAGGGTTGGTGGAAGGGGGGGGGGGGGGGGGTTAGTGCGTAAATAACCGAGGTCGAGGCAGAATAACGGCGCCCGTTGAAACATTATTAATATTTTTTTTTGTTGTGAAATTACGTACGTGAACTCTATACCATATAGTAATTTGATCATTTTTGAAGTGTTACAACAGCATAAACCATATGAACCGCTACTCATATTTAAAAATCACGTATCTCTATCTTAATTAAATATAAATTAAAACGCGTTTTAACTTTTTCGTAATGAAATACTTAGCTTATTACTGTAAAGTGAAATAAAAGATGAAGCTTATGTGATATTCATTATTAAAAAAGAGATAGAAAGAAAATTCAGAACGATAAAAAATAATTTTTATAATGATTCACCTTTGAGTATGTTCACATATTGCTATGTTTATACGTTCACAATTATGACAAAACTATGAATTTGGCATATAAAATTGGAGTCAGAGATCATAACAGATAGGATTTATCGGACCCGAGGTCAGCTTATATTCGATTAGGCTTGAATCTCTTCCCAGTTAGTACAAAAATACGTACAGCTTCATAAATACATCAATAATTACTACGTGCAGCACTATTTGAACGATAACTTGCAGAGTAGAAAATGTTACGAATCAGCTTGACATAAATCAGTGAGGTGAACTTTTAACATTTTTGTAAAAGACTTCAAAATAGTTTTTAAAATTAATTAGTGTAAATCTTGTGCTAATTTTACGAAGTGGTTTATAAATACTGCTATCTCCCGCCAAACCATGAAATTATATCCTAGATAAATATTTTTTTTATATAAACTCTGATCACTGGAATTTTTAAGAGCATATATTAAAACATTTATAGGCCTGTATTGACACCGCCTATGCACGAAGAAAATAATATTGGTTCTCCTGAGTTCAGAAATCAATACAACACATTTTGCGAGAATTTTAATACTTTACTTTTGCTTATTATTTACGTAAGTGACCTAACGTAACCAACCTTCTTAGCTACTGTCAAACAAACGAGAACTCACACCCTCCAAGCATGGTCGTAGATCCCGCGGGGGGAGGGGGGGGAGGGTGTCAGCATCCCCCCTCTCCCGGAATTAAGAAGCCCCTCACTGATGGGGAGCATGCCTGCACTTGCAAAAGCATGACTGTGAAACGGGTATTATGTAAAACTTTCTGTACATTTTAAACTTTTCTGCTTATTTCATGCACGTGGTCCAAAATATGGGCAGTAGGCCTATACGACATACAAGCACCGTTTCCAGATATGATTTGTGTCGGTTAAAACTCACGTGCAAAAAACTCTTGGGCCGTGCACCCCACAACCTGGAACTTTCCGCTGGAACCCCCCCCCCCCCCCCCCACCTTTTTTGCCAATCTTACAGATGTCTATCTCTGCCTCCCAGGGCAGAAAAAAAAAAGCAATGAACGAGTTTTTTTTGTGTGTGAGTTGTATTTACGCAACGCACGTAACCTAACCTCAATTATACTTTTACAACCGGAGGGGAAAAAAAAATACTTTTATGCACACACGCTGATATTCGGGCGTCTGAACCGGGGTGGGTGAACATTAGGTTCGACCATGTTGAACCGGCTTGTGGTGGTTTACGTCCGCCGGAAGACAGCTGCGCATCGCGCGTGTTGACGCGTGCGCGGACGGTACAGAGAACCCCCTGCTCTCCCCTCCCCGCCGCCACGACGAGCAAGAGGCCCGGGCGCGCGAGCCGTGAAGGCGCCGTGGTTCGCTGAAACGGCGCGCTGTTGGGAAAAGGGGAGAAGGAAGGGGGAGGGCAGGCAATCGGTAACGAACGGCGGCGCGGATTAATTGCTTGGAAGTCATTAGTTAAAGATATGGCCGTGAAATCACGGCACGGGACGCCGCCCCTCGGAGCACCGTGTTCCGGCGCGGGGTTGTTCACAAGCACCCACCCTTACCCCCCCGCACGACCTTCGCTCTAGCCCGAAAACACTCTGGCTTACAAACGGCCTTCCTGCTCCCCTCCCGCGCGTCGTAGGACGCGGTGTGCGTCCCGTAGGGGTGGGGAGGGGAGGGGGAGCTGCCGCTCCCAGAAGTGCCAACTGTTCTTGTCCCTTCGAAAGTGCACTTGGTTATTTCATTTTCTTGTCGTCATCGTTAATCCTGTAGATATATATCCCGATTGCTTTTCGTTGTTTGGTCATGAATTTTCTCAACAATATATTTACTACAAATTTTTTTTTCTCTAACTCTAAAAACTTTTACGTAAGTGATCCTAATAATGAATACCGGTATTAGGTTTTTTTTAGAACTAATTTATGTTTTGAAAAAAAAATCTAGAAGAAAAATAAAACGCAAGAGAACTACCGTGATAAATTCACAGGAAAGGCACTTGAATAATAGTAATGAAAATATATAATACCCAGTATGCTCTTTGGGGTATTTTTCATGCGAGAAATTAAAATTGCATGACATAGTACCTAGCTATCGTCAATAGATGTTGGAAAATCTCTGACTCACACATTACACATTGCTTGTCATAGCTATCATTTTAAAACTATTCATGTAAATATATTACAAGAGATTTTTTTGTGCATTTGTGGTAATTTTCTCACAAATTTAGCCAACAAATTTATACTAAGCATAATAAATTAAGATAATTAAAATTTGATTTGCGAACTAAAAAAACTTTATCTAAATATAATACACAATTAAAATTTTAATTTTTTACTTTCTAATAGAGTCTGAAAGGTATTGTTTGAGGTTAAAAATAGGTTAATTTCTTGAAGGGTAATGTTTATTTAAAGGAAATTATAATATTGTGAGACAGAGCAGAAAATGAGGAACTCATATAAATTCACTCGTATGCGAGGTGTATTTTTGAAATGTGCGGCGTTCAACAGTAACGCACGTTATGTTATCAATAATGTTTTATTTATTATAACATTTTGTTGAAATTATATAATTTGAGTTAGTAATCTGAAGCGTAACATAATAAAATGCACTAGAAATTAAATAGCAAGCATCGACTGCATTGATTAAAACTCACATAAACAAAAACATACCATATTTTGTGACCACAACAAGGTTACCAGCCTCGTTCGCCATAACACAGTCTCTTGACAGCTCTATTGGCAAATAACTCGAGTTCATTGTTGAGCATGACAATCCATATTCAACTTTCAGCTGAGCTTCGCCGGCGATGGTTATAGCTCTGCAGGCGCGACAACGTTGTTTCATCTTCACTCTCTCGAGCTGCCAACTGATACAAAACAACTGCAGAGAAAAAAAAAAAATTAATTCCATTCGTGGGACATTTATTCTCTCCGGCACTCGAACGAGTGCAGTCTTTCGTGGGCTGGACTCGACTGTAGTTCTTGTATGCGTTCGGGGTGAATTTTTTTTTTCCCACCAGCCCTTCGCCAGCTAGAGAAGAAGAGTTATTCGATGGTTGAAAAATGCGAGCAGACAGCGCAGGCCACACGCCACGGAAGGACGCGCCATTCTAGAATCCGTAACGTCGACGGAACGAGACAAATGACAAATCACTCACGCGTGGTGTGTGTGTGTGTGTATATATATATGTATATATATATATATATAATACATTCCGTGACTGTACACGCCCCTTGTCATGCCAGCGTACATCTTCCACCCCCTGAAAACCAAAACCTTCTTACACGTCACGTCGCGTCGCTTGGACCACGAGTGGTCGCGAAGACGCCATTGCCGTCGAGGGTCACCAGTAATGACTGTTTACAATAGGGAAGGGGGAGAGACGTTTTTTCCGGTCCAAGCAACTCCCCTTCCGGTCGGCCGCACTCTGGGATCAATGGGAAGAGAGACTTTAAGATCGTAGGTTGGAAAAAAAAAACGACTTAGAAACTGTTTAGTCTGTTCCTAGCGTTCATTCGCAGACGCTTGCCCGGCGTTGTCACAGTTCCCAGTGGCTCGTCTCGCGTCTTAGTCAGGAAGGCGTGATGCTGGAAAAACTATGACGACAGAAAAAAAAATCGCGTTATGTGTGAACATTTTTTTTTTACCCTCACGTAAAACAAAATTGAAACATCACCCATAAAACTATTCTTGTCATCAGATACACACAGGACATAAGACAGCCATGAATATTTATACAGTTTTTTTTTTCAAATGGCATATTTAAGAGATTTATGAATTATTAAAACGTAAGATGCGTTCGGAAAAAAATCACCTATACATGAAAACATTTCAATGAGATCCCAGATAAATTTGGTAAACAATATCTTTAAAAATACACAAATAATGATAGTATTTATTACCAACTCACGAATCCAACCATCTTTCCAAAGAGTTTTGATTTTTATTTTTATTTCAGTTAATTCGTAACCGTGCTGGGACGGAAATAGAAAATCTTTCTAATCGCACCTCCAAATTCTTTTTCGCGCTGTCGTAATAGACGTGTTGAAGGTGATTGTTTGGAAAAATCATTTTATTCGTGTCGCGTTCATCGCGGTACTGTGATTTCATATAATATCTGAGCTAAAAATTATTTCGCCCCTAGACGCTAGCACAGTTTGGTAACTTTTTAAAAGTGCCTAGCATGGTGTGTTTAGCACTATGAAATCATCACAAAGAAAATAATCGTCTGCTCACAATACTTCGGAATTAAGTTTCAATGCCATAATTTGCGTCTAATTTAGTTTCGTATCAGTAGACGCTCACGTACATGCAGTAATTTTACGTGATCCCTAAGTCCAGCATTTAATAAATTAATGAGGAACGAGTCCGTTGTCCAAGTTGATTGGATCTCACAATAGTTTTAAAAGTCCTGAAATCTCAATTATGTGAGCTTATACATTCTAAGATAATAATTATTTTTATCAGAAATTATTTAGTACGGAAGAAAAATACTTCAACGGTATCTAATGCAAACAAAGCTCTAAACTTTCTAATGATCTCTATAAACAATATCTACGAACATAATTTTTTTATTTTATAGTTAATTTTAAAATGTTATTTACTAAAAAAAATTGTATTTACTTAAATGAACCTATAGGCCTACAGCTGTTATTTACCACCCTATGTAAACTAAATATGACGAATAAAACTGTGGCCTACGTAGTATTTAATTTTCTTAAGATTAAATATTTTTAAATAATTATTTCCGAACGAATATAACAAGTGTCACTAGACGGTAGGCTCCAACAGAAACCAAAAATTTAGTATAAAAAATAAATAGAATATTGTCAAAATGTGAAAACTGAATAATTTAATTTCAATGGGATCTAGGGCTTACAAACATATTTATCATAGATATATTTATTCATAATTTCGTAAGTCCATGAAAATAGTAACGATATTATTGGTATTGTATATTAAAAATTTATTGATATTACTGTAGCATTGTTTTCTCGTTTCATACTTATTCCTAAACCCCCATTCTCTCGCAATTTTTCTCAGTAAGATGGCCATGCTAATATTTTGGTCGCACAGCAGGACAACTTATGCTTTCTGTTGAGGATTTATGAAACTTTACCTTTTACCGTGTTGCCTTGATACTTTAGTGAGAAAACTGATGATTTCTGCGTTTAAATAAATAACACATTAACCTTATATGACTGACTATGCACTAAGTCTTGTCCCAACCAGGGACATTTATAATAATGATTATTTATTTTTCTTTTTTTTCTTTTTACATATTTGCACAAACGCACTAAGATTTTTAGGAATAAAATTACACTCATACAAGCAAGTTTGTGCGTGAATGCTATTAGTCTCTTTACGCTATAAATCTATTTGCGATGTATTGAGTATATTATACAAATAGTGAAAACGGGAAAAAATTTGCAAATGCTTAAAACATATTTCGCGACATGTAGGGAGGGATAATAAAACCCAATCCCTTTACAGAGTTACAGCTTTCCAATGCTTTTACGATAAAGATAATATTTTATAGTTGTACTTTTAAGTGCATTTGGTTTTTAATGGAGTATGTTGATGTTATTGGTTTCATATTTATAAATCCTGCTTATTTAATGATATTGGTGCAATATTCAACAGCCAAGAATTTCTAATATTACTTTATAATTCTTTTTCTAACAAGAGAGTGTCACTTTGATAGTGGTACAAGAAACATTTTACTTGGAACAAAATATTAATGTGAAAAATTTGTGTGTTTCAAATATACATAACTTATAAGAAACTGTAAGGTAAAAATGATGTTTTAAATAGGTGCATTATAAATTGGGGAACATTTAATTAGCTATTAAAACCTACTTGGTCTAAACATTTTCGTTACCAACGACATTCTTAAATAATAAAAATCATTAAATTTTGAATGTTAAGTAACAAAATATTAGTGATACAAGTTAAAAATTTGTTTGAAACTAGTTTTTTTTTTTTTTGTGTGTGTTACGAATCACCCGGAATTTCGTTGTCAAGTTTGCTTGAATTCCATAGCGATCTTGTGCCTGACCCAAGGCAAGGGACTTGGTTGGAGCCGTTTACGTGCCAGTTGCCTTTCCGTGTCGCGTGGCGGCACAAAGGCAATGGCTAATAGAGCCATGCATTTTTCGCGAAATGATTCCGCCAGAGTAGCTGAAAGTTGAAACACTGTAGCATCGTCTGTGTTTCGTGATTGGGCGAGGTTCTTTCAGATGCATGTCCATTGTTACAACACCAATCATAGTAATTCAGCGCGGGAGCAAACACGTTCTTAGTGGCTCTCTCGCAGACGGCGGCCAATCATAAGGAAGAAACCGCTGGTGCGAGTGTAGCTAGTTGCAGTCTAATAGGCGTTCAGATTTTTTTTTCTCGCGAAAAATGCCTACCCCTAGCAATAGGTGATGAACCCAGGACGAAATATTGGGGCAGCGACCAGTTTGTCGCTTCCTGGATGTTGCCCGCGCGTGTGCCTCCGCCCGCCCCCGACACACTCCCCTCAGCGGTTCCGACGCAACCGACCACGCGGGGTGAACCGCGGCCGTACAGGGTCGTCGGGTTGTGCGTCCGGGTACCTCCCCTTAGGCGATGCAACCCCCTCCTCCTGCCGCATTGTCGTCGCCGATCGGTATTGGCTGTGTGTGCGTGTGTGTGTGCTAGGGGAGGGAGGGGGAGTGTTTGCGTGCGGGCGGGCACAAAGGCCGAGGCGCGGCGCCCGTCAATACGCGCGGGGGACGCGACCTGCCATTTGCATGCCGCGAGTCCCGACGCCCGCCCGGGGTTGAAATGTTCCCCTTTGTGACGGTCAGCGCTGGCTGGCGGGCTTGCAGTCCACCCCACCCCCTACCGCCCTGCCCCTTTATCCCCCCTCCCCCCGGCAGCGTCTCGTCTGTCGAGAGAGAGGCGCGGACACACAACATGCGAGGACTACATACATTTTTACGTGTAATGCTAGGAGAAAAAAGTGACCCTATATTTACCCAAAGTTAGTAAATAATCACTCAAATAAATTGGAATCTGGCGTTTACCCGTTTACACCTGTGTCCACCCAAAAGCCGACTGGAGTAATTTTAGGCGTTGCGACATTTTGGAGCTCGTTAGTTAGTTGAGGTATCAAAGAAACTAAAGTTATCAATCATTTTTGGTTTTCCTGCATCTCCCAAACAGCGTTGGGTAGACCTAGGTGTACATGGCTAAACACCGAATTCAAATTTATTCCAGTTATTATTCGAACTTCACACATCAAACTTGGATGATGCTATGTTAACCCTGGTTAAAACCTAGGTTTACTTTTGCATTATCCGTAGCATATATGAATTCCGGGAAAAGTCGTCCGATGATATTGTTTGCTTAAAATGTGCATCAGTGGTTTTCGCGGGGGGTGGGGGATACATATCACCCCCCCCTTTTTTTCTTGAAGTTATGAAAAATATGTAAGATCTTGGTGAAGGCAGTATGTTATTTTGGGTGATGCAAGGTCTGCTGTTACAATACCTTGAATCACAAAACACATGACACTGGTGCATATTGAGAATGATAATGTTACAGTCCAAACCCCTTGGTGTTGACGTAAGCTTTTTTAATAAAACTATTATTACTTTATTTATTAATTTTTTAAATACCTTCCAAATTCCAGGGTTCGATGCTCTCGTGGTTCAATTCTGTTACATATCATTAGAGTGTTCAGATATGTTGTCCCTTCATTTCCATACAACGGAAGGCAATGGCCAGCCACAGCAGTATCACCCTGCCACGACCATGAGATTCGGGACTTCTACCAAGTAAGTCTGATCCACTAGTGTTAGCCCTTAGATGCTGAATGTACATACTGCCTAAGGTAATATAATACAAAAAAAAGAAGCTTATATTGACTGTTTTATAACAGTTGTTATTCTGAAAGTAAATCAAATAATTCAATGCTAAACACCAATATCTATTTCACTGATAATATAACAAGGCGTTCCATTAAATTGTGTGCTATGCTCAAACAGGGACAAAATTTCTAATATTAAATGACATAAAAATAATTTAATAAAAAAGAAGTTTGAACCCAAGATGGCATCTTTCAGTCACATCTCCTTTGAAGTAAAAATTGAAGATAATCAGATTATGCTTTTGAAGAAATAAACAAGATTTTTTCCCCCTTCAAAAAGTTCATTCCAAATTTTTCTTCACATAATATAAAGTTTCAGTTACGTTAAAAAAAATCAGTACATTATAAAGTTCGGTCCACATTTTTGTACTCTGTTACTTAAATGTGGCAACAGAGCACACCGAAACAAGGACAACGCTAGTAGCATTGGAGAGAAAGAAAGAGAGAGAGAGTAATTGCCCATTAAATTACGCACTGCAAACCAAGGATGAGAGATGCTGTAGCTAGGTAGGTACAAGATTTTTGGTTTTATTTGTAGGTAAATTTCGTTTTTCAAACAGGAGATTTTGGTGTTACTGTTTTTTATTTTTATACATTTTCTTTATTCATAAATATTGCGAACTATTCAGAAAATATAAACCAATGTATTTCTTAATAATATCACCAAAATTGTTACATTTTTGACTGAAACATAATTCATTTATACAATTAAATTATTTGTAATAATCATGTCTACAATACTACTCAGAAAAATAAAAATAAATTTGCAAATTTTGGGTGTGTTAGAAAAACAAGTCTTTGTTAATGTAACAACGTATTACCAATACGCGATGCAAGATCCAACAATATTTTTTCAATCCATTTATTCATACATTTGGGTAAGTATTAATGTTAAGGAAATTACATTCAATAAATTTACCATGATAAAAGAGGGAACTAATATAATTATTTTTAAGTGCTGTCAAACTATATTAATTTAATGTTTTTTTTGACGTGACAGCGTCTAATAAATCGATGAACGCCGGTTGCACGCACGAAAATGTGTCCCGTTACGCACATTGTCCCGTTACGCTCATTGTACGCTTGCGCCGCATCTATCTCTCTTCCACTCGATTGAAACAACCATCGATTTGACTTTTTCGAGGCACATTAAACTTGAAACACTCCCATTCGTTTCCTACTTTTCCTATGATCGTCCTATCCTTAACAGAATAACACAGATTGGAAGAAGTTAAATAGCAAACATGTATAAAAGTTATACTTAAAATAATCTCTTCGTTAAAGTAATAAACGTATTTGAATTAATGAGTGCAAATAAAAGTAAATTTGTCAATTCAATTGTAGATTTCATGTCACTCCTTCTTTGTATCCATACAAAATAGTGATAATTCAATAAAAATTATTCAATTTTATTCATAAACGTATGCAATCATTTCATCAATTTTTTTGTTATGACGTTGTCACGTTAAACTATCGTCCGTGAACCGACTTTACAGACAACGAAATTTTTAATTTGCATTTCGGCGTGTTAACTTGCATTTCGGTGTAACATGGTGTATTGACACGCCTTGCGGCGTTACTTCGGTTTAATCGCAGTCTGCCGTGTGCTAGCCACAGCTCGCGGCGCGCCGGCTGGGAGTGATGGTGGGGGGGGGGGGGGGGGGGGGAAGGTGGAGAGGGGTCGGGCCAGAGGGTGTTGGCTCAGCCGGTCGCTTTCTCCCGGCGCCGCGCCTCCTCGTGACCTTGATGCCGGCGACAAGGACAGTGCCCGGGACCGCCTTGGCACTGGGAGTCCTCCTCCCCGCAGCGCCGGCGGCGGGAGCGGCGACGGACGTCAGTCCCTGCGACAAGCCGCGACCAGCGACGAGCAAGTCGCCGGCCCAAGTCGTCGTCATCCCCCGAAGCTTCACGCACGTGGCTGTGACAGATTGTAGAAACAAAAATTATTTAATCACGTGCGTGTTAGTGCACGGAACTGGAAGAACTGAACATTTTTAATTTTGTAAAACGTTAAGCTTGTTTTATGAAATTACTTTTATCTCGCAACTAAAGTGTTATTTATGTTTAGAGAGTGACATTTATTATTATCAATAAATAAATTGAAATTATATAGTCACTGGAAAAAAAAACCCTTAGCCTGTGTTTTATTGTCATGATTCATTATATATATATCTAAATATTGAGGAATTTTTGAAATTAAAATACGTATTTTTAATTTTTAAAACTATATTTTACAAAATTAATTAATAATTTTGAACACACAGAAACTGGGCAGTGCTCTACATCGGTGCAATAAAATATGTAGTGGCTTCGTTGTTTTGTTCGTCACTTCGCGGTAGACGAAAAAAACTTTAAGTTAGCTCCACGAGTTATTTCGTGGAGGGTAACTGGCCACGTTCATGTCGCGCGTGTGTCGCTAGGCGTGTCGCTGCTCAATGAGCGACGCCGTCGCTTTTAGCGACACGCGACACGCCTTGGCGCCGTTCCGGGAGAGAGCGGCGTGACGTGACCTTCTTCGCTGTCGCGCTTTTTGGGTCTGGCCCTGCGACCTACAGTTACGCGACGTGGCCGCCGCGCCGCCCTGTCTGATTCTCTCTTCGCTGCCCACCGAGAAGCAGACGCACTTTCGTTTGCAAGGTGCCAAATCTGTATCTCTTAAACATTTGAATATCTTAAGAAAATGTATTATATTCTCGATGCATACGTTTCGTGGTAAAGTGAAATGTACGTGGAATACTCACCTGTAAACTGCCAATCACGGTAGCGAGGATGCTCTGCTCTCACCAGGGGGAAGAGAAAGTCATCGGAAGGTCGTGACTGGCCGGCAGGCAGGGAGAATCGTGACCCTTTTCTTAAATCGTAATTTCTTCGTACGACTTGTGTTAGCGGTGGGCCAGGGAGCAGGCTAGCCTGTATCGAGCGCGACACGTGAAAACTGTCGTGGAACGGTCGACAAGCGACAGCAAGGTATTGAACCCACGGTAAGACTAAGTCACTGATGAGTAGAGACCTGCAAAATTCGCTGTTTCGATGGCCTTCAGGATGGACTGCAAATACCCCTGTACATTCGGGAAAATAACGCAAGTTCTTTGGCTGCCGACTTGTAAGTCGTCTCAGCTGGTTTGTCTGTGATTCGATCCTTCTTTGGTTGAGGGTATATAACTGGTTGAGATGCGTCCATATGAACGGTAAGCCAATAGCAAAATTATCTAAGAGGTATGTGTGTTTGAATTCTAGCATATCACCGAATGAATCCGCGAATTTTGCAGGTCTCTACTGATGAGCTAAGCTGACTGAATATCACATTCATAATTTGCATACTCCAAAGGCCCCAAGTACCAGTCGCGCGTATACACGTTTCCGTGGTGCTAACTACGTTCATTGAATGATTCTTGCAATGAATGAAATTGATGTAAAACTTTTTTTTTGGACATAGGCCTACGCCATTGCTGGAAATCAGCAACCAGGAATGGCGTATGTCCATAAAAATGTTTTAACTGAAACCAACTGTTTTAATTATTAAATATTTTATCAAGCTGACGGAGGCACGTGGAAAGTTAACCTTAAAAAATTCATATTCACATAACACTATAAAACTAGAAATTTTGATTTTAAAGTTCCATTTCGTTTTCCCGTTAAATTCCTTATTTAAAAAACTAGACTAACAAAGATTACAAAAAAAAAATGGCCGGCGTGGGGTAGTCGCCCGGTCTTGGAATCACCCCTGCTTTTAACTTGGCGACGTGTGTTCGTCAATCGGCGGCTACATCCGGCGCGGCACTGCAGGACGTGCGCTGGAGATCGGGGAAGTGTAGCTTGTTTCTCTCTCTCTCTCTCTCTCTCTCTCTCTCTCTCGACCTCCATTCAGCCGCACTCACTCTCGCATTTCCTTCTCTCGCTCTCCACGCCTCTCTCTCTCTCTCTCTCTAGGATACCGCCACACCTGCGCAGCGCAAGTCAGTATCCCTTGCTGATGAGGCCGGCAAGAGCCGTCTCTGCCAAATCTCTCTCTATCTCTCTCTCTCTCTCTCTCTCTCGCATGTTTATTCAGCGAGCAGACTTTCGCCGGCGTTTTCTCTCCTTTGTCGCGGGCCGGTCTTCCTCTCTCGCTAGTTCAAGGCCGGGCGCGACCCGGATACCGCCGGCTGTGGAATGTATTATCACGGCGGATTTGCGATGAAACAGAAATGACTTATAAAAAGCTTTTAAATACACCTTATAACACTGAAACGGTGTTAATGGCCCACAAAGAAACGGACTACAATAAACTCCATTCCTATGACTATAAAAGTGATAGCTTTAATTTTTAAAATTAAATTAAATTTTTTGAAGTTATAGTTCTTTAGGCGCATTATGGAGAGAAAAAAATATTGAAGCTGAATTTTTACGATGCGCGCGCAACATGCAACAAAAATAGACAGGATGAAAAAGGGCTAGGCTACATACAAATAAAAATTATACATGTGCTTTTAATCATATACTTTAGTTATTGAGATGGAATATTGATCCATATTATTAAAAACATTTATTCATTGTGAATATTAGCGATCGAAATTGTGTTTGTAAACTTTTTAATGTGTATTTATATAAGTGAGGTTATGTTTCCGTGTGTATAATTTGTTTCCATTATAAATTATTACATTATTAGATAAATAATTAAAATTTATAAATTAGAATAAACTTTCAGCATATTTATTGATTTTCATTACTAAATAAAATATCGCCATTATTTTACCAAATATAATTACTTTTATACATGTTATATTAATATTGAATACTGAGTATTTATTTGATTTTTAATATGATTTATACTTTACCGACCTATTTATATTACCACTCCAATCTTTTTATTATTTTATTTCTATTAGTTATTTGTATGCTGATTAAAGTTAGGTTTTTTTATTACGCCAAGCAAGTTGCGCGTACACAAGTACACGCAACAAATTTATTTTTATCTTAGAACGATGATTACATCCCACTAATATTATAAATGTGAAAGTTTGGATGGATGTTTGTTACTAAATCACGCCAGAATAGCTGAACGGATCTGGATGAAATTTTGGCCTACAGCGAGCTCATAACCTGGATTAACACATAGACCACATATTAATATGAAATTCCATCCCTAAGGGAGTGAAAAAGTGACAATTTCATTTTATAACAGAAAAAAATCATAGGTCATAGACATACAAAAAGTGAGTGAGTGTCATTTCTCTATGTCTGCCACACGATCATATTGTAAGGTCTGGCAAATTCATATTTTTCTCCTTGGTGAGACCAGCCCGCTTAGTGGAGCTCGCAGCGGCTAGCAAAATAAAGGCGCTAATAACAGTTTTGTTCTTAACTTCCTCAATAGATAGAGTTGCCTTGATTTTAAACGCACCATCGTTTGATGTGTTGGTCATGTCTTTAATTTTAGTTTGTGCCGTATGCGTTCCTATACCATTCATCCGATTGCGATGACATTTTGGTGAATTGTTATGCGCATGCCCATAAAGGTTTCTGAGACGGTATAGCTAATTTGCAATACTTGGAGCACGAATCGTTTTAAAAAAAATGTGTTTAATACATATTATAAAGCGGCACTTCGTCTGTTTTTGTTGTAATAAGTGCGCACACTTGACACAATTTATTTAAATATAAAAGAGAGACAGAGATAGAGTGATATATATAGAGTTATAAAGAGAGAGACGGAGAGATAAGTTGAGATAGAGCGAGGTATAGAGAATGAAATGGTTTAGATAAACAGATATGTAGATGTATAGAGCGTAATAGAGGTTTATATGTAGAAGAGATAGAGATAGTGGGAGGTTCTATATGTAGATACATATGTAGATATAAAGAGATAAAAAGAGATTAGAGAGATACATAGATATATATAGATGTAGATAGAGATACATATATATTTAGAGAGATGGATAGATGATTTGTATATGTGTATATGTGTGTATCAAACATTTTACAAAACAAAACTGAATGAGGCATTGCAATGCATGCCGAGCATTAGCTAGATAATGGAATATTTTCAATATTAGTAATCTCTCATTTTTCAGCTTTTTCTATAGTTCTTTATAGAGACTAAATTACATACAGACGACCAATTTTTAGACATATACAGGTAAATAACTATACACTGGCAGAACAACGTCTCTTGGGATCTGAAAGTGATATAAATTATTTTGCACACTTAACATTCAAATTAAGAAGACAATTACTAACTACATCTGATTTCAAAAAAAGGTCCTCTTCACCCTGTGTTCAGCCCGGGCAACGCCGGGTACTGCAGCTAGTTAAAGAATATGAATGAAAAATGTTTATTTGCTTTAATCGTAAATCTCTTAGTAAATAAGTTATAACCTATTGATGCTCGTCCATATTTCAAACACAGAAAATCTTGCAGATTTATAATTTTTTTTCCTAATGAATCCTACTTAGGAAAGTCTATTACAAATACTTTTTGTAAAAATTTCAAAATTTAATAACACACTTATTGGTGGGAAAAAAAATTTTTGAACATTTTTAAGGCCATAGTATTTGTCAAATTAAAAAGTAAACAGATTTTATAAAGAACAATTAAAACTATAGCCACGAAATACTTACCTTGTTTCAAAAATGAACTTAACCTAAGAACGAAACATACCACTTGGCCACTTAGCTGTTGGGGCGTTGGTAAAGGGGAACGAGGGTCGTACCATTCCCCAACCCCTAGCTGGGTCACTGTTAGAAATTTATTGTAACTTGACTTCCATCGACGAAGAAATTGTGTCATAAACGAAGGGTTCACCCTGTTCCCAGACGACTTGGTCTAACTTAATATTCTGTTGGTAAAACTTTTTTAAGTGAAACTTCTTTGTCGAGGGAGCTACAATTTAAGAGCGTTACGAAAATTCCGATCGCATGAGGGGAATAGCTGGGTGCGTGGTGGGGGAACCGGGAGAGGAAGAGACGGCAGGGGAGAGGTAGAAATGAGGCAACATACTTGCATACTTGTATGCTTGCACATATGCATATTTGCGCAATAGCATAATTTAGCACTCGCATACTAGCATATGTATTTTTTTGAATTCCACTCTCAGGCAAAGATATTTATGTTTCCTGTACCTAATAATATAACAAGTAAGAAGTTTCACTTCTGTCTCACATGGACTCCACGCAATTTTTTTATTTTATTTATAAATCTAAAAACCTGCTCTCCAAATCCAGGAAAACCCTAAAAATAATTTATGACAAAAACTACACACATAATTGGCGAGTTCAAAACTTTATACCAAATGAGAAAGATATGAGATATTAATAAGTCTTCTAAAAAAAAAAAACAACAACAGTATATCTGGTCTTGAAAACGTGAAAAATCTTATTAACTAAATAGTTTCAATTCAAACTGCAATGAAAGCGCTACTCACATAACTAACTAACTAACTAACTACCTTCCCGACACTCCTGTGCACACGTCCATTAATCTCAGAAACTTTGGCGAGCGAAGCAGGGTTTTCACAAGGCAAGAAAAATAAAGGTCTGCCAAGTTTACAAGTTGTTAAAACTTCTAGTTTCTCTCTCCGCGGCAAGGTTTTATTTTTATAAAAAAAAAAAAAAAAAAAAAAAAAAAGCTTGTTTAATTTTTCTTTCTACGTCTTCGTGGATGTATATTTGTCATTTACATTATTACTTGGAGCCAATTTGGGCGAGTTTCAGCAGCGATGTCGGATTTTTACCGGGATGGGCTGTAAAAAAAACATTTTGGTCAACACGCTGAAAGCTGACAGCAAGCGCACCAAAGGAATACAAGATGTTGCAGCATTTGGGACAGGGAAAGAAAATTTATATACTTACGAAAGATGTAAAAACAACTACATATGGAGTTTAAATATTTCCTCCCCCCCTTCCGCTCTTATTTATGGATATGATCCAGAATTTAACCAATAGCGAATAGAAACTTATGATAGCTTCATTGTGATTGAATTTGAAATCTAATTCATTTGCGCGTATTATTCAACATGTGTCAAAATTTTATATTCAATATATATAATATATATATGACGTTGATAAACTCTGACACCGTTTGACCGATCACCATAAAAGTTGGCACATCGAAGGTTTTTTTTTAATGGAGAAGGATTTTATGCTATCCATTTTTTTTAAACTCTCCACTAGATTGCGCTACAGCGCATCAAATTTTATGTCGTTCAACCGATCGCCATGGGTAAATTCAATTTTATAACAGAAAATCATAGGTCACAGACTTACAAACAGTGAGTGTGTGTTATTTTTCTATGTCCACCACAAGGTCATATAGTAAGGTCTGGCAACTTCCTATCCTTCTCCTTCGTGACACCCGTCCTCTTAGTGGAGCTCGCGGTGGCTAGCGAACTAACGGCGTTAACAACAGTTTAATTTTGAACTTCGCCAAAAATTGCCGGTAATGCAGCTAGTGTTATATATAGTCTGTGTCACGTTACTTGACTCAATTTTGACAGTTCTCAAAAATAGTTCCAGTGGTACTCATTTGCCAGATGTTACTCACGAAGTGTCACATTATGTTTGTTCATGAACAATTAAAACCATATGAAGTTGTTTACAAACTCTGTTGACAGAACAAAAGTGCCAGGAGAACTGTCACATATGAGACAAGTAGCATGAGACAGACAATACCTGTGAAGCTCAATCTTAAAACCGCAATGATAAAAAATCACAAGTTAACATTACCATACTGTATGTGCCATATAAAGCAAGTCTCTAATTGGTTTGTAGAAAGTGTTTGTAACAAATGCCGTAATCAAGTATTTTTATAGATTTCATTTGTTGTGAGTTTTTTTTATCTTTTTGTGGACTTTTTTTTTTTTTTAGTTTTGTGATTTCTGTTCATGACGTAATATCGTGTGTTTTGACGGTGGTGCAGTGATGAGTTTTGGATACATTGCGCTCAACGCCGTCTTGCTTTCCGCAGTTTCCAATAACGCGTGCTGACTGGCAGCCGCAGGGTGACGAATGAAGTCATCCACCGCCAGGGGCGCATGTGTCAGTGGTACCAACCCAGACGCGCACAAACACCAATGCGGGCCGCAAGGTCCAAGCTCCAGACCCCAGCGTGGGTGAAACATTCTTCCTGACCATCCGTCTCGTCCTGTACCGAACCTGCCTGCTAAACACTTGCAATGATTTAAACACGCATGAATGAGCACATGGTTTTTGCCTGTGTCTATGCAGGTTTTACCTGGGCCAAACTTAACTAGTTATAGTCTAGATCTAAGATAGGGGAGTTAGTCATGGCACCAATCACTGCCATGACTGGCCAGTGCCAAAACCAAGCACATGATGCTTGCTACCCTTTCTGCATGGCTGAAACCCAGCATGCTTAGGCGTACAAGCTTCGGCCTGAGGCGCACTTGGAGTCTTCCCTAACCCAGACACCTCCCAAACAAATACAGTTAGTTTTAGTAAGGTTAGGAAAAAAAATCAATGTATGCTCGTGTCCGAGCATAGTGGGCCTTACGCCGCTCTTTGGGAGGCCCTGACTCGACCAGGCTTCACATGGCAGGATGATTCTGCGGTGGTTCAACACTGTCTTCCGCAGTTATGGAAGAGGAGGAGACCTACGTAACACCCAACAATGGACCCGGGAAACGATTTTACACGTGAAAATTCGGGAATCGAACTCGTAAACCTTGTTTCACCAGCCAGCGGGAGCCACATGCAACAAATTATTTAAGCCGAGTTAGTGGCCGCGCGCCATTTTGTTATCCTTCGAAACTGCCTATGAATGAATGAAGTATTTTCGCGACTGAAGGAAGATGCACAGGGAGAGAAGTGTGTCACGTCTTCTCAGTAATTTGCGATTGGTCGGCAATGGTGTTCGCGGGGTGTAAGCTCCTGCAAGTCAGGCTGCACGTCGCTCGTTCTAGTACAACGTCAGTTCACCTCTTTCACCCCTCGGCCCAACAACTCCTGCAGCAGTCAAGTTCTAAACGTGAACCTACCAGCGGTTAACACAGGCATATTGAATTTATTCCCTGTCTGACACGTTTGAACAATCTGTAAGAACGAGTGTGAATATACTGCATATATATTAAACATAATTATTCTATAATATATTAATTACTTGTGGAAAAATAAATATTTTTGTAAATTCTTTAAAAAAATAATTTTTATCACAGCGATTGTTGTGTTGCCCTTTAAAGCAACATGATTTACTAGTTATACCTACTCTTGCTGATATGACACACCGAGTGTTAAATTTGTTGTAGTAAGTATGCTAGAGACTAGCATATTTGCATTATTTAAGTAATTCATGCAATGTGTTATTTTGATTTAATGCAGTTTTTTTTACATACGCCATTGCAGTGTTGAACTGTTTGTCATGGAAAAATTCCGAAAATCAAAAATAAATAAAATTATGAAGATAAAAAATTCACAGAAAACAAGACTGAATCAGCTGATGCCGGACAAACGGAACCAAGGATGAAACTAAACAAGTATTATGGACAATACAACGACGACAACACGGACAAAAAAATGTTCAACGTATAAATATCATACACACAAGAATTCCGTTGAAGGAACTTAGTGATGGAACAAAATAATATAACAACACAGACGAACACAGTAAGCTAACAACGACAAGACTGATTAAATGCAGGCAGACAACAAACCTGGGCAACGCAGCAAACATAAGAACACAGCGATGAAGATAAACAAGTACCATGAACAACACAACGACTATAGCACTGACGAACACAAAGGATTTCCAATGAGAACAGTGGCGACGTTTCGGGAACTGACATCTGTTCCCGTCATCAGGCACAAACAGACTGATATTGGACACTGGAAAACCGCTGGAAATATGTTAAAGCTCCTCTTCTTGCACAGCCAATGGCGGGCGAGGGCTATTTGCGCAAGCGCATTTTCCTTGTGAGACCCTTATGCAATAATACACAGTTAAATTTTCTCCAAATAGTAATTATTCTTGACACGTGATGTTTCAACAAATGTAACGACACGGATGTATTTTTACGAAATGTCACAAAATTATTTTTAAAATTATTATTTTCACCTTAAATAACATTGACAACGAGTATCAGGTGACTCACATTTCCGTTTTTCATTTTTAATACTGTGCTCTTTTGTAATAATTCTATGATTTCTGTACTGCTATATTTAACTGGTTTATTTTATTAATTTATTTGCATGTTGAATGAGGTATTTTTGTGTCAATAATATAAATATAGAGCTGAAACAAATAAAATATATATACTGCTGCGTTATCCAAGTATATGAAATAATTTTACATACACGAACTGTGACGAAAATAAAACATTTCCTACTACTTAAAAATATAATTTATCCAAATAAATATTTTTTATTTTTCTCTCTGCATAATTTTTTAGAATAATAATGTCGTATTTCGATGCTCGAAGATAAAATTAACACGAAATTTGGTTTCGGCTCAGATTCTAAAAAAAATATCCAATTCACTTTATCATTTTATTCTCATTATGTATACAACTTTGCAATACCGTTGTGACGTTTGAATATTTATTGAAAAATTAATCCAAGTCGCATACTACAAATTGCACTGTTCCCCCCACCCCCCGTCGAAATTAGCTATTAAACGCCAGCTCTTGTTTTGTGCAGTCGCACCACGCGCGCAAATTACAAAACACACGAGCGTCGATCGGTTTTAATCTAGGCTGTCCGAATACCAAATGAAGGCGGATCTCATTGTGTCGATTCATTTGGAGTCTTCCCTGGTAAATATCATATAATTTTATTTCTCTTTCACGCAACATACACAAAAAAAGAGGAAGAAGAAAACCACTAGTACCTACTCTGCCTTTTTAACAATGGATACTATTTTCCGTCAGTGAGCGTTCAAAAGCATACGGCTTTAGTTAATTTATTTATCAGGATATATCCCAGACATGGGCAAACGTTTTAAGAGGAGGACCAGATAAAATAAAAAATAATTTGGGTGGGCAGAACAAAATTGAACAAAACACATTTTTAAAAGTGAAAAACTTTATTTTTGATTTTTACATCACACACAACTTATATTATATGTTGAAGTGTTAAAAAACTTAGAAAACAGGTACAAAAATGGATTATTCTTTAGAAAGAGTACGAAGGCGTATGTGACAGATGAAACTGTGACTGAGCTTCTAAAAGTTGTTCATTATCTGGAAGAAACTGGGATGAGCTGATCTACTGCGGCACTACGCCTACGCGAGGTTGCTTGCAAACTCAGTTAATATTAGACGCGATAATAACCGTACTTAAAACGCAGTGAGAAGAAACCCGTTATTCTATTCTAGCTACGCAGAAAGTACATTTTGTCCAATGTGTAATTGTAGGGGTTTTGAAAACCATGTCGCGGGCCGGATTGACTAGCCCGAAGGGCTACTTGGCCCATGATCTAGCCCTTTCCCCAGTCAAACCAATTGTTTCGAATAATTTAGTAAGTATTGTTAATTAATTTATACTTATTGTGTTTAAATATATTTTTTAAAAACCAACTGCAACGTGGGCTTTACCCAGAAAACACACTTGGAACGAACCGCACGGTTTGCCAGGCGTGTAGCCAAAAATGCTACAGATGTCTGCTTCGACATATTTACTAACCTATGCAAACATCAGTAAGAGCAATATTCTTCATGTTTGACTTAACCTAGTCACAGTTTCATACTATAGTATTTAGAATCTTTGTGAGTCTGGTAACACAGTTGAAAAAAGGGGCGGGGGGAACTGTCGATTATGTCTTGACCAATCAGAGCAATGTGAAAATAAAGGACGTACGACCAAGGAGAATCGAGGATTTACGAGGTTCAAATATGTTATGTTTTAAATTTTTGCAGTTGTTAATTTTTAATCTTGTACTCCAATGCGGATTACGTAAGTGTATTTTATAATTATTTCTTTCTATGAAACATTCATAGATAGCATAAATGATAGTATTATAAATTACAGTTAAAATCTAAATTACAGTTTAAAATGATATGCTACCCAAAAAATATATTAATATATGTATTTTTTAAATTTTATTATTTAGGTGGAAAAAGTGATCGGGGATTAAAATTACACTTGAGGTGTCAAATTTCAACCGATGTATCACATCTAAAGGCCCAGATTTTAAGGTCGAGATACGACGTCAACGTCACCAATATCCAAAATGGCGACCGGTCATTGCACCTCACCATAATTAGATTATGCACTTAAACACAACGTGAACGATTGTTTTGTGTCGTGCTTAAATTAGAAGAAAAAGTGGTGGTTTGCATTAAATACCTCATCATTTTTTTGTTAACGTGCAATCTTCTGCCAGTAGTAGGTCTGAGAGATGCCTTCAAAACTAATTCAAAGTTATCTAGAAAGCAAACATGACCCAAAAATACACACGTGGGTAATCCAATATGAGTATTTGGGCACTAACAATATCGGCCTCGAAATCTGTCAAGAGATTTTGTTAATCGAGAGTGTCACGCTTGCAGAAGTAAATGAAAAAGTAGTTTGCTGCAGCTGCTAATTAAAAGAACGATAGCATCACACATTGAGGAGTCGTGTCGTGAAAAAGGAACCATTTTGTAGGTTCTCATAATTAGAGACCGGAAAAATTAGCGGATTCAATTCACGATATGATAGAATCCAAACAACTGGACCTTTATTTTGCTCCTCTGATTGGCTCACCGTTTATCTGAAGGACTTTGAGCCAATGAAAAACCTTCAACCAAAAAAGTATCGACTCGCAAGTCGCAAGCGTCCCAGTTGACAGGTGTCACGAGTCAGTAGCCAATGAGCGGGTGGCATTTGCCTGAGTGTGTAGGGGATTGTGGATTCTATCCTAGAGGTCATCCATAGCGCGAATTTTTCCAGTCTCTACTCATGAGTCATGACATGACACTATCGGCAAAGCTAACGGCCCTGAGTGTAGACCACTCACCTCGCCCTAGGAACATCCGGGGATCGATTTCCTTCGGGATAGAACCCGACACGCTTCGCGAGTGGGAAACGTAGATTTTCTCTGCCATGCATTCCGTCGAAGTTCCTTCCTCACCCCTTCACCACTCGCCGTCTGCAACTACACCCTCCTGTCGGCGCTGTGTCGGGAGTGTTCTGAAGTCTCCTCGTATGAGAAAAAAACACTAGGATCTCTTTTCATACGGCCACTTGAATACTATTGTGGGAAGCTATATTTAAAGTTTATTCGCATAAGTAAACACACATTTCTTATTTTTTAAAATTTTCTTTAAGATTCACGCTAAAAATTATATTTAAAATGGTGAATTCACCTAAATTGAAAAAAAAAAAATGGAAAAAAACCCATAAATGTCAAACACTGGGTATGGTCACAGCATTTAGTCTCGTTTGGTTTACAGATAACACTAGGTAAGTTTCACGCAAGTTTCAGCCCAGCTCAAACAAGTGACCATTCTATTTTTCATTTGTTCACTTATTAATTAATTATTTCAGTAGCGATCCTATGGTAGGGGCTATAGGGGCGGTCGCTTTCCCTCTTTTTAACCAAATCCCACTATAAATTTTAAAAAAATTGAGAAATAATAAAAAGTCTCTGCACATTCGGTTAATTTTTTAAAATATTATATACTGTTATTTTAAAAACATTTTATCATTTTATTTTGTGTGTACTTAGAAATTTTAATGCTCTTAAAAATCAAAAGGAAACCGTAATTTTGGTAATTGTTTTTAAAGACGTTAGAAACTCTTTACAGTAGCCTTTTAGGGTTTCCGCCTTTTCATAATTTAGGGGAAAAAGGGGGGAAGTGTTCCATACCACCATAAATCCTTCAACCGTCAGCTATGACCAAAATTAAACCGAAATTAAAAGCTGTCACTACCACCGCATTCATTTCGGCCGTTGGTAATTTCTCGCAATATTGTGAGGAAGGGGGGCTGAGAATACTACAAGCCACAAGTTATGAGTTCCCGTTGCGTCTTAAATATTACGTCTAATGTCTAGGGACAGGAAAAATTCGCGGGTTTAATGACAAATAGTATGAACTCCATAGTTCTACTTACACTCGGTCAAATGCCACCCACTCATTGGCTGCTGTCTTGTGAGACGTCCCAACGTAGCAGCCTGTGATTCGATTAAGCTTTGGTCGGGCGTTTCTCATTGGCCCAGAGTCATCCAGGTGAGGTGTGAGCTAATATCAGAGGCATCACTGAGGTATAACTATTTGTACTTTAGCCTTTCGCGAAATGAATTCGCGAATTTTTCCGGTCTCTACTAATGTCTTGCGTGTTAAATTGATAATAATATTTTATTCTAAAATATTAGTGATTGTCATATTTTGTTATTCATTTAATATAATTGGGCAAACATTCTAAATTATAACAAAGTATTTATTTATCGCGAAAAACATTTCGAGACTATCTGTGTGTTAAAACACTGTATCATCGTCAGTGCTTCGTGGTTGAATGAGTTTTTTCCCGTTGCATACCTACTGTAGGCACACCAATCACAGCCATCCAGTGCGGAAGCCAACACGTTCTGACTGGCCCGGTCAAACAGGGCAATGGCTTCTCTTGCAGATGACAGCCAATTACAAGGAAACTATCGATAGCGCGGGCATACTTATTTTTATTTCAATCTAATAAGTGGAGACCAGGAAGTTAAGTCTGGCTTGAGGGTTGGATTTAATCTCATCGGTGTGTTCAACCCATGTTTTGTTTAACATTGATTGATTTCTTAGCGAGAACAATTTTATCCTTGTTAATTTGCACTACCAGATTCTCTTATTTCTCTCCTACACTGTTAAAAATTCTCGCCTTAATGTTACGAAGAACGCTGGTTACAAATTATCCAGGGATCTTCGTTTATTTACGGCTATCTTCGTAAATTAACTGGTAATGATTTTCCTTGCATTAACCACGAATCCACAGGAATAACCATTGCAAACCATAAAAAAAAAACATTCAAAAAAAACCTTCTGCCTTGCACTTGCCTGTTTATCCTGTTTACAGCGGAGCACAGAACTCGGAAGTTGTAACACGGCGTAGTTATTACGAACATTCAGTTGTCTGAAACTACGAAGAACTCTTCCTTCGTTTCAGGTAATTTCTTCGTTAAAAAGGTCCGCATTTTCTAACAGAGTAGCTGCGTATCGTTGGTTTTACTGTCGTAAAGGGGCGTGTCCAAATAAATTTTGGTCCAATCATGAGCACGGTGTCAGAGTGTGAAGGTTTTCATTCTAACATGCGACTAAACGAATGCGCGAAATTCCCTTGTCTGTACTAACGAGCGGTCGGATGTATTCGCGAGAAATACTGCCCCTAATAATAATAATAATAATTAACTCCGCCCCCTCCCCTGGCCCTGCCGGTCGGACCCGTGCTCGCGGCAGCGGCTAATTGTTCGCCGGTTGTAATTGAACCGGCCGTGTAAATAGACCTGCCGCGCCGACCGGGTCAGCGGCCGGATTGCTCCAGGTCAGAGGCAATCAGGGGTCGCCCCGTGGCCGTCGACACGCCGACATGACGGCGCAGTTGCGCGGAGCGAGGGGGGAGGGAGCGATCACAACCTGGACGGCGTCGTGTTTCCGGATCGACCCGCCAGACCGACGACGTGGAAAACGAAGGGTAGCAGGGGAACCTTGGAAAGGGGGTGAAGGGGCGTGTGATGTTTTCCTCCGCGCGGGACCCTCTTCTCTTGACCTCTTCTTCACACCCGCAACCCCAATGCCACTTACTTCCCCCCCCCCCCCCCCCCCGCGTTCTTGGCGGCCGTCTGGTAGTCTTCGATAGCCTCTGGGCCAGATTGCGATCTCAAACAGTTCCCAAAAGTAACAAACTAAATACAACGGAGGCTTGAATCATCCTCCGTCGGATTTCATCCGTATATATAATTTTTTTATTACAAAAAAATGCATCGTTGATGGTGTGCCAAATAAGAGAGTTACGATTTTTTTTGTCATTCAACCCCTGTTTATTCCACCCCTAGCAGTCACTGTAGCTCCTATAAAAATTATTTCAGACAC
Source organism: Bacillus rossius redtenbacheri (assembly GCF_032445375.1). Taxonomy (NCBI): domain Eukaryota; kingdom Metazoa; phylum Arthropoda; class Insecta; order Phasmatodea; family Bacillidae; genus Bacillus; species Bacillus rossius. The sequence goes on from NC_086332.1 coordinate 44,316,976, forward strand.
AAGTTATAGATAATAATAATTAAAGGTTTTACAATAAATTAGAACAAACTTGATAGTGTACATGGTACGGAAATTATGGATATTTTAAAATTCTACTCTTGTTCTTTTCAACCCTTTGCAGCAATGGCTCATATTATCGAAACTTTTTCAGACAAAATTTTTAGATAAAAATTATAAGATTAACAAACAATTTTAACGGATTCTTTTGTGTTGTCTTTCAGGTTGTCTTCCAACCCTTGTTTTTTCCACCCCTTGCAGTTATGGTTCATAGTTTAAAAATAGTTTCAAACAAAAGTTTTAGATTATATACATACTGTTTACAGACAATCCGAAAAAAAATTAATAGTGTGCATATTAAGGGATTTATGATTTTTTTCTTTCAACCCCTGTTATTTTCCGCTCCTTGCAATAATGGTTGGTCATATAAAAAAAATATTTTTGGTCTAAAGTTGTAGGTAATATATTTTTATTTAAAAAACATGATTTAATAGTCTAATTAACATGCAAAATTTTTGTTTGAATTTTACTTAACTGACTCCGCAAGTTGCCATATGAATCGTTACGTAAAGCTCGGAGTTATCGCAAGAAAATTAATGCGTCTGCCACGACTGGCATCTTTCCAAAACAGAAAGTAAAAACGTATCAACATTTCAGAGATTTTACGTTCCGGGTGTCAGCCACTCTTGCGTAATGATGGTCGTTTACGTAACTTAACCTCGTTTTAGTTAGCAGTTAAGATAAGTTACCTCCATTTTACTTTCCTGGCACTGTGAAAAAATATTTTAGTTCGAAAAATAGCGTGAGTAAAAATTCAACGTGAGTAGCTATCCCATCTTATTCCTTGTAGCCTAATTGTCTCAAGTCTGAGAATAAAATTTTATCGAAGTAAGGAATTGTCAGGAGATAGCATACTGTGAAATCATTTTCACCTGAAAAGAGTTATATTTTACACGCGTAACGTTGCGGAAATTGTGCTTGACCACGCCTGATGAAATTAAAATTTACGTCATTAAACACAGCCACTTCTATACAACAGAGTATTATAACGGTTTCCACAATGCAAACACTACACTCCAGGCTTCAGGCAATGTTTCGGGTGTTCCGGCTTCAGGTAAAGTTTCAAACACGGCGCAGACCACCAGTTGGGCAAAAAGCGTTTGCATGCATAACCAACCCCTTAAAATGTAGAATAAACTCTTGCTTTATTTGTCATCGTAACCTCTTTCCTTCTCGAAGTAAACAAGTCTGTTTCGAGCTCCGTGTCATATGTTTCCTACCATTTATAAACAGTTATGCAGAAACATTTGCGAATCAGGTCATCCACTTGAAGGACCTGATTCATATGAGGCCCTTATTTGCAGTGCTGATCTACATTCATGGGCACAGGTAATGCAGAGTTTGAAATATGATATATGATGTAAATATTTTAAAAGATACCTGGCTCCAAATAGTTGAATGTTTTAAGGTTGCTTCAAGAGTCAGGCAAGTACGTAAAATTTGAGCAAATACTTTGCAGGTGTATCACGACTGTGCAAGAAGGCCTAGTTGTCTGCTCGTCAACCGAAAGGATGAATATTCTTCCTAAACACGACCCTGGAGTAAGTGGCGCCACGCAGACACCTCACCGCAGAGATCGTGTTGCCAGAGTGTTCGGCGTGCCACTAAGTTCTGTTTTACAAGGCGCGGGCCCGCCGGCGATTACGGCTCACCTCTGTGAAGAGTGGTTCCCGGCACCCTGCTGGAGTTCAGAGGCGACTCGAGACTCGAGCAGTCCTGAGTTCGATGTCCGGCCAGCGGTGCCTGGTAGTGAAAATCTGCAATAGGCGCTAAGCTGTAAAAAAAAGGTACTTTTTTACAAGGAAAATCCTTGGAAACTCAGTTGCCAATGACATTACTTGTAAAACTACAAGGCAAAGCTTTGTAAAATTTCATATGTTACAAAGCCCTGACTTGTAATTTTACAAGTGATATCCTTGGCAACTGGGTTTTCGAGGAAGATCCTTGCAAAAATACAAAATGTTTTTTACACTATATAAGCTACCGTTGCTAGAAGGAGTGGTCATATTTGTTAGTTGCTTTCTCTCCCACACACAAACTGTTTACTTCCTTCTTTTATTGGAAAACGTAACTTTTTGTTTGGATTTACATATTTATGTTGTAATTTGAAACTTTTACAATCTTCGTTTACAAATATTAACATGAAAGTGTGTGAATAGATTGGTCGCCAGAAGTGAATTTTGCTGCGATCATGTCGTCTGAAAAAGGTTCGGGATACAACAACAAATTAGAAATCTTACAGTCGCACATTGTAGGCTCGTTGATAGTCCCGGCCCGTAAAGCCGACATCCCGACAGGAACGTAATATACTATAACGTCGCGCAAACAGGACTGAACGCCTCACTCACAAAGACACCACCGCCACGGAGTCTCGGGGGCGCTTAACTTCTTCGCTTCGTAATCGTCATTTATCAAGCCTCGCTTTTGAACCGCGAGTGGCGGGCTTCTTCGAGGCGTCGTTAATGCACCTCGGCGGACAGGACGGGAGGGGAATGTTCCGAAACTTCGCATGGGCGGCGCCATTAATAATACTTAACGCTTTTCACAGCTGCACGACTCCGTGCGTGGTGCCCTGCCTGGGGAATAGGTAGTCGGGGGGGGGGGGGGGGGGGGGGGTGCTGGGGTGGTTGGCTCTCCGCCGCAACCACCAGGTCGCGCCAGCGTCGTTCCCTCCCCGCTGAGGGCCTTTTGTCGAGGGCGGCTATCTCCGCGTCGATAAGCGCTGACTGATGGCCGGGGCCGCGCCGCCCATTAGCAAGGGCCCCGGGGCCGCTTCCGAGGGACATCACAGTCCGGCAACTCGCCCCCTACTCCCCTGCACTTCTTTGTGCCCGCTCTTCCCCCGTCCGGGGCGCCCGGGCCCACGGGCCGTCTCGCCCCGTCGGGGACAGAGCATCTGCGGACTTTTCAGCAAGTAACTACGTCGTGTTTCCACTCCCGAGTTATAAACAAAGGTAAACGCACGCGTGGACAAAAGAGGAGTGTTCTCGCCCGCAGACTCAACCATTTTATTGTATGTTTTGTTAATACACCAAGAATATATTCTTTTTGATTCATTTTTAAAAATGAAGTCAGCGTTGCTAACCGCACAGCCACGAGGCCATATAAAGTGAACTCAGTGTACGGAAATTCACGAAGGTAGCCGTCAATTTACGAATAATTGTATAATTTTTAACCAGCGTTCTTCGTGAATTGAAGGCGGAAAATTTTTAACAGTGTACTAGCTGCAGTTCTACGTCAGCTCACTGACGGCATTGCACGCAGCACTGCTGCTGCTGCCATCTGTGTTTGAATCCTTAAATTTGTGATTCGAGTGGCTTAAGTGTTAATGCTACAGAATCTCCCACGCTTAGTTTTAAGTAGGCTACAGTGTGAATTGCTCCCATTGTTGAAAGATTGATACTTCGAGGCTTGTTTACTTAAAAATAATTATTTTTTATTTAAACCAGTAGTATGCATAGTTGCATTTATTTGTAATTTTACAATTTTTTTATATTTCTTCTTAGTCAAATAGTGTATATAACAGTATTATTACACTTGTAACCGTTCTTAAAAAAAAAGCTCATAACTAATTGCTAATAATTTCACAGGACTACGAACTATTTGTGGCCGTCTTAATTAATTACAAAGAATTCCATTTAATTGATAAAAAAATTGTTCGAAAAAAAGATTGAAACCAAGAAAGTGTATTTTAGTTTCAACTCCTTATTAGCAGGCCCAACCAAGTATGTTATCAGATGCTGCTCTTAATGAAATACAAGAAAGAAATGTAATTCCATAATTCTAATTCCAAGTCTTTATTTTAAGAATAGAATATTTACGAAATATTAAAAAAGAGCGCATGTAACTCAGCACACGTGATAGAAGCGAAACTTCTATGGCAATTAAAACCTCGAGTCGTAAGTATATCGTAAGGGATAAAACGGCAGAGAGAGAGAGAGAGAGAGAGAGAGAGAGAGAAAGAGAGAGAGAAAGAGAAAGAGAAAGAAAGAGATAAAGATTTTTTTTTAAAAAAATTACTCAGCGCGGGTTTTTCTTGGCTTTCATTTCTTTTTCAAGTATTTAAAATACTAACCTTTTTGCGTTTATTAGAAATTCGATTAAAATAAAAACAAATAAATAAACATGAATTAACATAATTATTATTCACTTCAAATTAACTGCTCATTATATCAATAATAATTTATCAATTATTAATGATTAATTAAGAATAAATATTTACCAGTGTTGAAATACACCATAAAGAAAAAATGTGCGTGTTAATGTTTTTTCAAACATTTCTGCCATTTGGAACACCAAATATACCTGAAAAAATTATAAAATTCATAACAGGTGGTGACATCTATGCGGGAAATGCAGGAACTATTTCAACAGCGCTCTCTACGTTTCTGGTTGCACGCGAGCGCTCTGGTAGCAAATATAAAATTCAAGGCATTCACAGGTGATTGTATAGGATACCTATATATATATTTTGAAACAAGTGCATGCGCACACTCTGGGATTTATTCTTCCATTCATCTGTATCTCTCGGTTCTATTGTTTTTTTTGGTGGGGAAGGAATCATCGCATAAAGAGGAGAACAGAAACGAGCCCAGCAACGTATATAACATAGTGCTCTCTTTATATCTCTTTGGTCAAGTACCTTTTCGCGTCAGAAACATTTCACAAAAATGTTTCACGAAAACGATGCATTAATATTCGGCCTTGAAATTTTACTCTCATCGAGCCCAAAGAAGTTTCACTTCAAAATTGTCCATTACATTATAAAGCATTGTCTAACATTTTTGTGCTTTATAGCCTAAAAGTATCGGGTAACAGAGCACATTGAAACTAGGACCGAGCTTGTGGCCCAAGATTGTGCATCAGAAAGAGAATACCTGCATTCCCAGTGGAATGCGCACTGAAAACTAGGCGAGACATGCTATGGTATGGTACAATTACAGGTTATGTGTAAGTTATGTGTTTTAAAATTTATATAGGCTTGAAAATTAAATTTCTAGTAGTGTTAAGAAGCTTCAGAATAATTTTTGAAATTTTCACTTGACGTGGTCTTGTCACATCTAATTGCCGAGAGTCGCCACAGAATTTCAAATCAAACGGCGCCTAATAGCTATGCGATTGTGATTTGAGTTAAACAGTTTCGTAGAGTATATTTCCGCCTATGGCTTTTTTACAAGCTGGATTAACCTAACAAGTCCAGAAACAGATCATGAAAACTTCCTGCTTCAGGAGCGAAACGAACCTTTTACTATCCTCTCATTTCCCCAAGTAAATAATTACATCTAAAAAGGCTTAGTGGAAAATGGGATTATTAAGTACCTACATTTAGTACAATTATCATTGTTATCAAATGGGGTTCCTTGCAGCTCTTACTTAGATTGTATTATCATAAAGGTAATTTTAGGGACTGAAAAAAATTCGCGGGTTCAATGACCTCCAGGATAGATGCCACGATCCCCTGCATACTTGGGCAAAAAGTTGCCTTTTCATTGGCTGCTGACTTGTGAAGCGTCACAACCGGGTAACTTGTGATTCAGTACTTATATGATTGAGGAACCCTAACTGTCCAAAGTTCATTCAGATTTGAGCAGTAAACCAATAGCAGAAGAAGCACAAAGGTACAACTATTAGAATTTTGGCATACCACGAAATGATCCCGCGAATTTTTCCTATGTGTAGTCATTAGACTCCATTTCAGGGTTCTTGGTCACGTAGACATAGAGCTATTTGAGACGAGTGAGAGGTCAAACCGTGACAAGGAACATGCCAGTAGTACCCGCAACGTCCGCCATGTTTCCCACTCGACCCCCTCACCGGGGATGTCCCCCGCTCCCAGCTACCGGCCCCGACGTGGTACCTGCGCGGAAGTCCGGCGGAGGCGCGGTATCTGTCCGCCGAGCGGGGGCGACCCAGTGCTCTGCTCCCTGGACCCCAGCGCGGTGATGGACGAGCACCTGCCAGCCTCGCCGAACCTTTCCCCTCCCTCACTCACTCTCTCCCGCGCTCTGCCCCCCGGGGTAGAAACTCCCCCCCGTAACTCACGATCAGTATCGCCGGCGCCGCTGGACTGTCCCTCCACCCACACCGCTCCCCGTGTCCCAGGCCGGACGGCGACCATCACTCCCCCACCTCGCGTCCGCCATGCACCGCGCCCCCTCATTGTCCGCGCCGTCCACGTGTACATCATAAACCCCAGCTTTCTCTGCCGCCTGGGGCCTGGGTCGAGCCTCTCTTGCCGTCTGCAGTGCATCTTCCCAAACACGGTTCATCGCCGTGGTGCGCGTGGCTTGGGCTCGCACAGTCCCCGGGACATGGTTCATCAGACCCCCGCCTACCTGGACGTACATACGTAGTGCAGAGCTTCAGCGACACGGAAACTGCTCAAGCTACAGAGTGGAGTCTGTCTACGAAAATAATTTAATAATTCGCCGAAGACCGATAAGTAGTTTTGTTTCCGTAAGTTTTAAGTTTTTAAACTGTATTTTTAGAAGAGTTTTCAGAGTAACTTTTGGGTTTAAAACAACCGACGTAGATCCTTGAAAGCATTTAAAGGGACTTGCATTACACCTTTATCTTCAATCTCTCCGCCGTTTAATGTTACGGTCACCGCTAAAATTTCATAGTTGTCCTATGCACGACGAGAAGACTGCGCACCAGTTTAGAGCCTTGCGCTTAGAGGCGATACCGTGCTGGAAGTGCCAGCAAGCATCGCGCTTTTAATCCCACCCAACTAACATAGATACACCCCTGAATAGGTGGTCCCCTTAACATTACACAGATATTCACTGCTGTCTTACGCAGGAATGGACCTGGACTTTCATTCGCCCGGGACAGAAATTGTGATAAGCTCCGCCTACTTCTTTTCCAGCAGCAATAAACCTACCAGTAATTAACGTCTAATTGAATCCGTGTCCATTACGTGTAAAAATTAATTACATATTTTTCCCTTGCTCGAGCTTTCTTCCGGCTGTCAGCTCCTGGGGTGGAATTTTTTTGACTTACAATTAGAGGCATTCATATTTCGCGAAAAAATTCCGAGACCAGCTGAAAGCTAAAACATTGTAAAATCGTCTGTGTTTCGCGATTGGGTGTGTTATTTCCAGGTACATGTCGATTGTTACAACACCAACCACAGTAATTCAACGCGGAAGCAGAAGCGTCCTGAGTGGCTCGGTCAAACAAGGCAACTACTTCTCTCGCAGACGGCTGCCAATCACTGGGAAGAAACCGATAGTGCGAGTATACCTTGTTGCAGTCTAATAGGCCTTCAGATGTTTTTCGCGAAAAAATGCCTGCCCATATTTGCTAGTGATGATAATACCAAGTGAGGAATCAGGTTAAATTCTGAGTAGCAATTATAGCAACGCATACGTGGCGAACTGTTGTGTGGATTCCGATGTCCGAACTCCGAATAACCTACGACTACGCTGTCTAGCCTGAGCCTACCCCTCCCTCTCCTTGCCAGCATCCCTTTGTCCTACCCGGGCTCTTGCAGGCATGCTGCGTGAATCACTCGAAACTGAGTAGTTAAGCTCTCTAATGAAAACATGATCATTGATACAGGGCACGTAATAACAGAATATTAGAAGATATAATATATTTCTTGACGTTATACTTCATTAAACGCGTTATGGAAAAAATGATGAGAGCGAATTTTTATGATGCGCGTGCACCATGCAACGAACTTTTGACAGGAAGATGGCGGAACCACGTGTATGAAGATAAACCTATATATATATATATATATATATATATATATATATATATATATATATATAGTCACTTTCATAAAATCTAGGGGACATGCCAAACATATTGGTGTGCCAAATAATACTATACGACAGTGAAACTACTCTGGAATATTATATGTTGGTAAACTAAAATAGTCATAGTAAAAAAAATTAAAGTTGTAAAAAATCTAAGGGTAATGGTATTACAGCCATCTGCAAGTATTCGTAGCGCAATAATTATAGTGCGCGGTTGATAAGCTAAAGCAACGTAGATCGAAACTCAGGACTGGATTTTTTTATTTACTTTTTTTGTTCTCTTTGTATCACCTCCACTTTTGTTAAGACTCGCTATCACACGCCAAGTTGGTAACTCTATTTTCTTCTCATTAATTAATATTAATTCCGGAATTTTCGTGAGAATTTGTTAGCTCTCTCGAATTAGTTGCTGGCACACAAAATATTTCTACTGATGTTTTTATTTCTAACAGGTTGCGCATCTGATACAAAATACTAACACGTACCTGACATTTTTTTATGGCTATTAGATCATATTTAGGACATATCCGTTGAGAAAAGTTTAGATAAAAGACGAATAATGCAATATAACTTTTGAAATAGACTTACTGGGAAAGCCCTCAAATAATAGCAAGGACAAGGAAAAAATTTCCAACATGCCGTATGAGTTTGGGCCTTAAGTATCTACAACGTCGGTCAGAAAGGTTCTACGCTCGAATGACGATTGATGTGCGAATGTGTGTGGGACGTTGTAGGCTGTAAGATAATATCAAGTTTAGATTGTGACCTGAGCCATGATTAGACTACTGGCAAAAAAAAAAATGGTACCGGATGACTTTAAAGCGAAAGCAATCTTCGATCAAGATTAAGCGGTATCTTTAAAATATTTTTCATTCTTCACAGTATGCAATCTTCTCAGCTCGAATGAGTGTATCTGAGTCTGGCAGATTTATGATAAAATAACTGAAACTTTGGATATTATTGATTTCAATATGATTAGCTGGCGTGGGTTTTGAAAATTATCTAACTACACTGTTCAAAATTTTCAACTTAAATTTCCGAAGAACGCTGCTTACAAATTATCCAGGGCTATCTTCGTAATTTTATTAACAAACATTTAAAATCTTTTCGAGTCTACAGCAAAAACTCCCTTTTTTTTTCTCCCACGTGAGTTTTGTTTACAATGTAAAACAGAACTCGGAAGTTGGTATTTCTACGAAATTACAGCTATCTGAGATTACGAACAACTCTTCGTTTATTTGAGGTAAAATCTTCGTTGAAAATTCCATATATTTACTACGATTTCTAACAGTGAAGATTATTCTTTAATAATTTATACAAATTTAAAGTTTATGAACTGACTCTTATTAATAGAATATGCTTGTGTTGTTAACATTTTATTTATTCAACTGGTGATTGTTGGCTTTAGGCACCGTGGCCAGCGAGTTAAAGAGCAAACACAGAAAGCACAAACGGAGGGTGTTAGTGGAGGAATCCGTTACGACTCATTATAAGTTACTGTTCCAATATCTTCTGAAATAATTTCTGAAAACCGAAATTATAGGATGAAAAATATATCAAGAACTCAAATCCAAGTGATCCCGCATACAATCCAACTCATTACGCAGTTGAAAAAATTTTCTCCCTTAATTTACGTAGAACACAGGTTTTAAATTATCCAGGGATCTTCGTAAATGTAAGGGTATCTTCGTTAAATTACAGGTGATATGTTTACTTACTCTAAATAAATCTTGGTATGTTAACAAAACATTCGAAAACTTGTTAAGAATCCTACAAAAACACTCGTACCCCCTGAAACAGAACTCGGAAGTCAAAATATGGCGTAGTTTTTACGAAGATCCAGTTAGCTTAAATTACGAATAACTATTATTTTATTTGAAGTGAATACTTCGTCGAAAAGTTCGTAAATTTACTGTAATTTCTTAGAGTGAAAGTTTTACGAAGTGAATGTCCTAGAATTATTACGTACGTACATGATATTTATAAACGACTTTTTGTCTATGGATAATTTTAACTGCTAAACAACATAAAAATATGATACGAACGTGTACATCCGACTAATTTGACTGTCACAGTTGCAGCGCTGGCAGTGTTTGACGTTCTCATTGAGGCGCGAAATAATCCATAAATCAAGCTTATCTGCGACAGAATGGTCAAACCAGGGTCATTGGACTATGCATCAAAGTGCAACAGTGACACCAAGTTAGACGTCAGGTCCCAATTTACTCTCGGCAAAAGTGATAAATTACCCACCGTATATGGAGATAACTTATGCCCCCGCTGCATATAGAGTTTTAATAATTTCGACTGCTTGAATATTCCGAGTTCTTGAAACAGGTTTCTAATGTCATTCATAATCAATGAACTTTATAAAAAAGAGATTTTAAATAAATTGTCATATTATTGAATATTTATTTTCTCAGTTTTTCGGACTGTGCAAATATTTAAAAGAACACAAAAAAAAATAAGTATTTTAAATACGAGAGCTTATTATTTTAGAATAAAACGAGCACTAATATAAACATTTGTTGCACTGGCTTCAATACACCTTTTAGCAATTTACAGTCTGGAAAAAAATTTCTTTAGAAATATGCGATACAAAAGTCAATAAATGCATTGGATAAATTTGCCGGTTTGCCCTAAGCAGTAAAGGATAATTAAATTTCTTACAAGCATAGCCGTCATATAGTTTATCTTTTTTATTTCTTTGAAATACACCTAAAAAAAAGAAGGATAGTTATTACATTTACATAATATGTAGTACATATTAAAATACATTAATTGTCCATTTTTTTCAAAAACCTTGTGTGAATTATTCTTCGTGAACAAAGTTGCGGGGAACAGCTAGTTTCTTTGTGCAACTCTCAAATCAGCGGAAATGCCGAAATGAAATGCAACACGGCAGGTGGGTGTGAGTGCTGCCACTATAACTTTCACTGCAGCTAATCCTGGCGATGTTCCCGGGGAGCCCCGAGGTCGGCACTCAGCTCCAGCTTTCACTGCACTCTTCTCCCGGCGGCAAGGATGCAGCCGCCACCGCGACTCCACGAGGCCGTGCGTTGTGGCGCTCTTTTCCTCAATCCCGCAGGAGCTACTTTCTCAAGGTCTGGGGCGTCGGCGGCCGATCTTGGATCCTTTACTCGTCCACTGACAGCGCGGATGTACTGCCAGAAAAGAACATAAAAACATGTCCAATCTTTAATACATTAAAGAAGGCATATGAACATAAAAACCACCTCACATTTCTTTATAATCAGACATTAAAAGAGTTATCTTTGCTGCAAGAAAGCATTTTACGCGTATTTTACAAAGAAAAGTTATGTGATATTTAGGGAAAGACTGATATGATCATCACGCCCTCAATTCCTCAGATATTAAAATCCATAAATCCTACAGTTGGAGTGCCAAAGCCGCTGGTCGCTTGTCTGTTGATCTTCGTGGATACGAAGGCAAAAGACGTCTCTCCGACGTCGATGTCACCAGAGACGATGGGTGGTGACGAAATGAGAAAGGAGCACTGATGGGGTTGATGAGTGGTTGTGGTGAAGGGAGAAGGAATCAGCTCCACCACCTTGGCCTTTGATCTCAGCGGAGCCCGCAGAGCTGTGCTGACGCGGGTAACTGGTTCGGCAATCGACCATCGCACCTCTCTGAAGTGACGGATCTCTGCTATCCTCGAGGCGTGACATGGAATCACTTTCATTCAGCAGGTCCCTTTTTTACACTTCACTTGGTTTCCCTGAAAATAACTTGAGGTTAGCGAATCCTGGGAAAGTTCCTTACCTAAGCTATGACCGCTTATCTTCCCCCAAAATTCCCTCGGATTGGCATTGCCTACGTCTCTGATGTCCTCGCTGTCAACGAGACGTAAGGCCACAGCAAAGTAACTGACATTAAAATTGGTGTTAACAGTGAGGAAGTAGAGAGAGTTCTCGCTGTGTTAGTGAAGCACGGAGATTAGAAAACTTGGTCTTTCATTTGAATAATGTCTGTTAAAAATATTCACCTTAAGTTCACCAAGAAAACTGGTTCCAGATCAACGAGGATATTCGAGAATTTCCCGATATCTTCGCAAATGTACGTATCCTGAGTTCACCGCTTCAAACTCGAACCATGGAGAATCATTTTGAAATATAAACAAAAAGTAAAAAATAAGTGTAAATAAATTATTCCTCTTATTTATTTACATGCAAGTTTACCATGAGTAAAACAAATCACTGAAGCAGAAATTGGAGTATAGTGTAATTTCTATGATCCAGCTGTCTAGAACTAACTACGAAGGACGCTATATTTATTTGAGAGGAATCCTTCGTTTTAAATTTTTTACATCTCCTGTAATAGATTTCTAACAATGTAGACATTGAAGTGGCGCGGTGAAAAGTTCTCCTAGAGTAGGCTGCTAAACGCTTTGAAATTTCAAATGGGCCTACTGACGAGTTAACGTACCAGCTATTTGAAGAAGAAAAAAAATAAAAAAATAGAAAGCTGCATGTGACAAATGAACACACAGGCACAAACCAGCTGGTGTTTGCGGTTGGGAAAGTTAGGTGCCGGGGATTTTGGGCTCGGTTCAGACTGGAAATGTAGAAGGGGGGATGGTATGAGGATGTGTATGGGCGTGGTGGGGGTAGGCCAAAATCCCGATACAGAGAGACTGACAAATGATTTAAGCCCGGGAGCACTATTTCATCGTTCCGTTTGATTCGGACTCTCCCACCAAACTTTTTTTTTTGTTTTGTTTTGAACATCGCCCGCCTCCAATGCCACCTACACCCTTCCCCCCCCCCCCCCTTTTTTACAACCCACCCCCGCGTCGTGCATGAATATTGATGGCTGCCACCCCATCCCCTATTGACGGAACCTAGCATCCCACAGACTACCGCGAACAAACACTGGTCCCTAAAAAAAAATTTAAAAAAAAAAAGAAATGTTGTTATTGATGCCCCTCCTCTCCCTCGACTTACTCGTGGAACCATCCATATTTTTATTTATCGCCCCGGCCGTCGCTTCTGGCCGGCGCTAAATTCGGGTTTATATAAATTTCATGACCTCCGCGCTTTTGTTGCCCGTGATGGAAGCCGATCGCATGTGCGCGAGTGATGGTCGGGGAAGGGATGGATGGGGGGGGGGGGGGGTGGTGCATCGACTGTCCACAGCACGTGATGCATGCCGTAGTTTCGAGGGGAGTATTTGACCCCTCTCCCCTACCACAACCAACTCGGAGTGAACTGGAGAACTACATTTGTGGCCCTTGACGTCTAGGCTCAGTCTCACACGACATTAATATTATTTAAGGGCTTTTTCTGAATTTTAAATCTCTATAGCTCCCTTGCATTTGTTGTTCTGTCACTAAATACTTTCAACAGACATTCACGAAGTGCAATACAATGTGTCCGTAAGAGAATGTCCCGGTTATAAAATTTATTTGTATCAACTGTTAGCGTTGCAGAGCTCTGGTTCGAGCTCACAATTAAAGAGCAACTCAAATCAGTTTTAGACAAGCGCACGCTCAAATAATGATTTGTTGTTTTCTCAATTGCACCGCGAAAGAATGGCTCTTTCCCCAATTGGTAGAGTGTGAACCTGCAAACTTTATTTGGCAACAGGATGGAGCTTCTCCCCATTGGAATATCTTTGTGCGAGAGTGGTTGAACGTTGAAGTCCCTGACCGTTGGATTGGTCGTAATGGTTGAGACGACAGAGCTCTTTTTTTCGCTGACCACGTTCACCGGACATAACGCCATGCGATTTTTTTTTCTTTGGGGTTTTATATTAGATCGTGTATTCCTTCCGCCGCTACCAAATGATTTCCAGAGTTGAGACACAGATTTGAAGAAGCCATTGCTTCCATTTGTAAAAATATTTGTTTGGTTTACCTTCAATTTTACTTATGATTTGTTGTTAATTGTCTGAATTAAACTCTTACAATATACCATTGAAACTGGGACATTATCTTATGGACATCATGTATAATAGGTGTAAAGAGTTGTACAAGTGTTCGTAATTACTATTACTTGCGCTACTTTTTACACACATTATATTGGATTCAGTAATTCTGTAACAAATTTTATTTCTGTTGTGCATAGGATCAGTATAAGCTACGATTCGTAGATTTACAACAGTGATGGGCCAAAGTGGAAATATGGAAGTAATTTTAAGTTTCTGGCAAAATTAAAAATGTTTTATTAGTAAAAGTTAATATTAGTGACAGAACAACAAATTTAATGTAAGGAAGGTATCGCTCTGAAACTTCACAACTAGCTCTAACAAATAGTAATGACAAGGAATTGAAAAAAAAAATTGTGAGACCAAGCCTTAAAAGACTTGGTTGTAAGTAAAAACTGCCAGCATCGTCTGACGTGGAAAGAGCAGTTGGTGCGTCGTTGACTTCATAAAAGATATTATAACACCTTGATCTTCCACGTTTCAATGCAGGAAGCACTTTACATGTTTCACCAAAATTTTAAGACCATTATTAGGTTTATGGTTATAATGTTTTGGTTATAACACCTTGGTATAAATTACTTATAAATTTTAATGAATCAAATATTCTTAATTAATACAATAAAAATAACTAATTATCAATTTCTAATTTAATCAATTATTTGTTAAACTGAACCAAAATTTAAATTCTAGAAAATCTTTACTACAAGTAAATTATTTTTTTTTAATAATGGACTTTGTATAAAATTTTGTATATTTTGACAAACCTCTCGCAAAATTACCTTGATTGTTATTAAATCACTACGTAAACAAATATCAGTTCAGAAAAAAATCTTATTAACAAATTTTTTTTTTAAAATTTGCTAACTATACGTCAAAATCGAATAAATAATGGGTTCTTAAAATATTGATTGTGTTTTAAGAAGCAATTTCTACCAGAACTTTAAGAACCAGATATTATTACATTAAATATTGCTAATGTTCTTAAACTTTTGGTGGGATCTGTAGATACTATGACTAATGCATTAAAATAAATATTACCTCAAATCACAACTTTACGTTTAATAACTTTTATAAAAAAGTTTGCGTATGTCATAATTACAAGTGTAAAGAAACACTTGTTTCATTGTTTACTACCTGAGTGTTGGCTGCTGTGTTGAGGCCAAGTCCATAACGCACATCTCATGATGATGTGATGACGTGGGCAGGTCACAAATTTTGCAGGCCGTACGAGCCAAGAAGCAGTGATGAATTCTGGCTCCGAGAGCATATGATCAAGATTGTTGACCCCATCTGAAGTTGATAGTTCTGTTGGCCAAACGTAAGCCAATGTTGTATCCGTGCGCAGAGGACGAGAATCACTCTATATCATCATTACTCTATGGACGCCCCTCTACGCCCTGCTGTTTCTCCAAGGCAGTGCCGAAGCTGAGTTGCCGCTCTTTTCATCAAACCCTCATCGAAAACTAGGACACACACACACATCTCAAATAAGCATAGTAAGCATGATACATTATTGTCCTTCAGGCAGTACCGTATAGAGAAGACCTAGGGAACTGAAATGTCCAGGTTCGCCAGTTCATAAGTACACTTGTATGCACGAGAGTCATTCAAATGGTTCATTCGACTCAAGTAGTGACGTGAGCTTGGCAGCAGAGGCGGGAGATTGGAGAGGGGACTTCCGTGACGTCAGTGTCGCCATGACAGCACCAGGGTCAGTTGCGCAACGCCAACGATGGCGTGAAGTCGAGTGAAAATGTGAAGAGGCTCCAAGCCCAGTTCGGTGATGCTACTTCTCTGAGCGAAACCCCGAGTCTTCGATTGGGCCCAGAAGTTTAGAAACGGTCGTGATGAAGTGGAACATCAAAGCCATATACGGCGTCCGGCGATCAGAGTCAATAAAGACAATATTGAGGCCATGCTTGAGCATGTGGAAGGACCACTGAAGGAGGTAATAGGAGGGGAAAGATTTGAAGACGTCGCTGCGGTTGAACTGAGCAATTAGCGACTGGGGCAAACATTTAATTAATTTTTTCATGAAGGAATAAAAAATCTTCCTATCCATGGAGAAAAATTTTTTCTGTTGAAGGAAACTATTTATGAAAATAAGGAATTCCATTTGTATTTACATAAATCACCAAAATAATTGTATAAAAATATTCCGGTTTGTATTTTAATCATCCTTGCACATTCGCTGGCACCGAGGTGTGCTGTAAATTTAAATAATATGAATTAAATAAAAATTTTATTTTATTTATGATAACTTAGACGTGCGAAAACCTACTCCACGGGGGGACGGACGTATTTTCGAGATAGTTTTAATATTTTAACACCGTTTCTACGCATTATTTATGCAATGGAGCTAACATAATCAACCTTTAATTTTAGTTGCGAGCAAGTGATAGCGAAAGGAAACGGAATGGTCCTGTTGGTCCACAACGGAAGGAGGGAGAGAGAGAGAGAGTGAGTAAGAGAGAGAGAGCGAGAACAAAAATGATGATGAGTTGAACCACATGGGAGTGGAAGATCAATATGAATCGGTCATTTGATAATACATCCAAACACGATGAAAAATTTTTCTCTGCCGAGTCTATTTTACGTAGGCGTATACTTTATAACTCTTCATTTCAAAGTAATATTCAACTGAGGGTCTTTCGACGTTTAACAATGGCATTCCAGGAATCATGTTTTCCTTGTTGCCAATTTTGAAACATTCCTCCAGTAGAAAGCAACCGTTCGTTATATTATACTTACGAATTCGTTTCTAGGAAGTGTATGACAATAAATTAAACATAAAAAGAAATCATTTCCAAATGCTTTTTGTGTTTTATAAACTGTTATTGTGCAAATAATGGAACATTTTGTGGTTTCAATTACGTAATCCATGTTGACTGGTTACACCACAAAACCCCAAATATGTTGAAGATCGCGTTTTTTCCTGCTATTGTGAATTCAGGTTGATTATATAAATATATTTTTGTAGCACTAGCACCACAAAATTTCTAAATTTTCTGATTTTTTATTAAAAATGAAGAAAATTACCAAACGAAAATATTTTATTCATTTTTTGGATGGTCAGAAAAATTCACGGAAACAAATCTCCTTTTTATCTCCGGATTTTTTAGGTTTTTCATATTGTTTCCGGACCAAAAAATGTAATATTTATATAGATAACAAACTAAATAGGCATTTGCTCTACTTTCTATAATTAATTGTCACTGTTAAACGTACTTACTGATTTTTCAACGTAATAACAAAACTGTTTACACACTAACATAATCGCGGAAAATATTCAAGATACATCACACTTCGAAGCATCACCACATACGGAGTTCATGCCATGCAATCATTGACACACCGGAAATGCAGACAAAACTCGATACAAATAAAATATGCACGGGACAATCAATGGGTTATCGATACAGGCGGAACCTTTGTCTAACCAGTTAATTAAATTTCACCGAAAAGTTGCAATATTTTGTTGTCAATTTGATAACACCGGTACGTTAACATTTTTGGCATTTGAAAATGCAAGCCGTAAATGCTCCTTATGAATATTCGCAACATTAGTAGTTTTTTACTATTTAATCAGTGGAGGGGTGCCATTGTTTATTTATTTATTTATTTATTTATTTATTTATTTATTTATTGTCTTTATTGGTGGCGAAGTTAAGGCGGTACGCCTTCTCTTACACTTGCGTGATCAATAACAGAAATTAAAAGAAAAAAAATGTGAGAGAGTCTTTCAGTACTCGCCCTTGATGTGTAGACATTTAACCTCGGTAACGAGCGAATTCACGTGTTCTCATGTTTTTAAATGTTGGAAATCTATACTAATATTATAAAGCTGAAGAGTTTGTTTGTTTTTTTGAACGCACTAATCTCAGGAACCACTGGTCCGATTTGAAAACTCCTTTCAGTGTTGGATAGTACATTTATCGAGGTAGGCTATAGGCTATATTATATTATCAATAACATTAGGGATCCTTACTAAAAGTCCAATTTAGAATCAAATGCGTTGGAGGGGGTTAGATACAACATGCAGTACACGTACGTGTGTTGACAATGCCGCAGGCGCTAGAATTTTATTTCCTATTGCCTATTAACATTGTTGCCACGCGCTAGATGCCTTATCATTCATAATTTTCCCATACAAGTAAAAAATACCCGTGTGATATTAACAACGAAACAATCAGTACCCTTATAAGAGTTCAATTAGTATTTAAATACTTTTTATCACTTTAAATCACAAACCTAAACTATTGTTTTTTCCTCTCTCTGTGTTTAATTTGTTTTTTTATTGCCCTTTTTTCAAGTATATATATTTTACAGACTTGAAACTTCACAGTAATGTTCCTTATATTACGCAGGATGACATTTTCCGAAAATTAGATCCCATGGGTGGTTAAAATCAGGCAACAGTGGGTACTTTGTCTGCGTGAGAACAGGATTTTGCATGGTTCATGCTTTCTGCGTCTCCATGGCAACGGGCATCGCGCGGCAGTGGCGTACCCACAAGGAGGGGCATGTATAATGAGCGGCGCAAGAGTGATCTGCCTGTAGACTGCCGTAGCGAAGTACGGGTGCATCAGTTGTACGTTGCGTGCACGAGTCGGGAAACCATCGGTGCTATTCATTTTCTCTCCGGTACATTATACAGCATTGTAATAAATTTTCACTGAATTTTTTTATTTACCATTACTGTAAATGGGAGATGTGGCTTAATTTTTTTTCCATTAGTATAGCCGTGCGAAGCCGGGTCGGGCAGCTAGTAAACATATAAAACGAACTCGGACGCAGCATTCTTAAAACTAATGCCGAGCGTGATAAATAAACTGATAAATAAAATAGTCGCTCTTCATATACCAACAATTCTGGATGCTAATCGCACACATACTTTCTGAGCCCGCCGCTAGAATGCGCTGCCTGAATCGTAAATTTAACATGCCATCATAAAACGCAGGTAGCAATTAGCAGCAGGAAACAACAGGAAATTTTAAACTAAAATAAGTGGCTCCGATAAAATTCCGGCTTTGGACCTGTTTTCGATAAGGAATTTTATTAAAATACTCCCCAGTTTATTATAATTTCACCACAAATTTAAAGTTTTTGCACATTTTAGAAGTTATACTTCTAATGGAATACTAAAATATTAACATGAACAAGCTTAAAACACATATTATAACACTAAGTATATGTTTGTATTTTTTGTCCAAACGACTGAAATCAGTCTGATAATACTTCCTACAAACAAACCTTAACTTTATTCAGCGGACTGGACAATATAATAATATAATATTTTATATTATAAATTAAAAATGTAAAAAAATCTAGAGAAAGGATTTGAACCAAGTCTTTTGAGGTTCACAAGTGCGCGCTCTAGCTCTGTAATACTAAGCCTGTTGAGAAATCGCAAGGATAATATTTATCATCCCACTGTAATACCAATTTTCTTACTTTTTTAAATTTGGGATTACTTTATGCTATGACTATTTTAGTTTACCAAATATAATCTAGGTTATTTTCACTACCATAAAGTTTCACTTGGCACACCAATACTTTTGGAATGTACCTTAATGTTTACGAAAGTTACTATATACGGGTCTATTTTGCTGCAGTGGCTCCACCATCTTCGTGTCACGTTTCCGTTCATCGACTTATGTTCCCTTTTCACGAAATTACTCCCTACAAAATGCTGTATACCGAGAGCTAAGCTGTTTTAGACATCAATAAATAACACACATATCGTGTGTGACCGAGCCTTAGAGATAATTATTATGTGTTCAGATTAGCTGGCACGAAGTATATTTGCATGTACGCATAATACAATCTGTAGGAGAATATCAGCTACGCTGCCAGCTCTGTATGATTTCCTCAGTCATTAGCATAACTAGATCCGTTCACAACTGCAGTTCGGATCATGCACTCGGTTCTTCAGCGAGAACCGGTCATGGGGCGAAAGAGGAGGAAATAATATTTCAGTTTTCTCTTTCTGTGTATCACGGAGAAAGTTAAGGGTCACTCGGCGGACCCGTGGACAGCCAATTACAGGTCGGCATTGTGGAGGTAACATTTAAGTGGCTCTCTTGTCGGCACTTTCATCTTCGCCCCGTCATCCTAACGGAACGACCCGATGAAACACGAACACAAATTACGACGAACGATTGCCTCCACGACGCAAGCCGACCGAGAGAGCTCCGCTGACCGCACGAGTGGAGGTGACGTGCTCTGTACTTACGCCCTCGAAAGTTGGCTTAGGAGCAGACCCAGTTCGGAATTTTAGAAGGGACTATGGGGGGGCATGACAAGAGGGGTTTGGGTGCTGGGTATGAGACAACTACCAGTAAAAAATAGTAATCCCTTAGGATAATTAACGTATTTATGAACTCCGTTAGTGATTATTTTAAAATATATCCATTTAATTTTAGTTCAGGGGGTAATGGGAGGGCAGTCACCCCCTTCGCCTAAACACAGCCACTGATTTCACATGTGTCACGCGGTGGACATGTGTTACACTGTGGGCATGTGTCACGCGGTGGGCATGTGCCACGCGGTGAGCATGTGTCACCTGATGGGCAGGTGCTATGCGGTGGGAATGTGTCACCTGGTGGGAATGTGCCACGCGGTGGGCATGTATGTCACGCCGTTGGCATGTGTCCCGTGGTGGGCATGTACCACCTGGTGGGCATGTGTCGTGTGGTGGGCATGTGTCACGCGGTGGACATGTGTCATGCGGTGGGAACGTGTCACGCGGTGGTCATCTGGGTAATTTCTAACAGCAAAGTCCTTTCCGGATATTATCCAGGATGTCCAGTATCAGGGAAAACCAGGATAACCTGGAATTTTCAGGGAATTTTTAATTTTTGGGGAAAATTACGAAACAGCTTGGTATATAAAATTTAATTCATAGAATGTAAATGAAATGGTTATATAAAAGCTCATCATGTATAGCTAATACATTTAATGTGTCATTCATATTGTATTTGGGTTAAGTTTTTTGGAGCATCGTACTACTCGGTTTGGAGTGCTTAACGCTCATGAATACACATGACTGACTGCACTACGATGAATAATGCATGAATGCATACGTGCAGTTCATACCTCCTCTTCCCCCTCCTCCTTCCCATAGCTGCAAGACACGCGAAACTGCACCTTCGGGCTGACGCGAGAATAAGGCCTAAGATTTGTATTTGATACGCAGAACCCTTACTTACTATTTGCAACACGCACCTTCGATTCTCTATCACAACTCCCCCACCATCCACAATGGATGTTCACTATGGAGGTTCATAACGAAGGTTCACATTGGAGGTCCACAATTGTAACAAACATGGCGACGGAACATTCGCAATGAACCTTGCAGTTGTCTGACTCTCTACTTTATTCGTTATTCCCATCACAACGTCGAGCGCTTCACGTCTGAGCGCTACATTTTTCGTTACGCTCTGATGAGCTGGAAAGAGGGTTCACTTAAGAATATTAATGCAAACCGCTCCCCGTACCTCCAGACGTTATCTACGCGACGGTTTGCGAACGCCTGGAAGATTCCCGCTGACGTCACGCAGGTGTCCGACGCCACGAACTGCAATCACACGAGACGCCAGGGCCATAGATGATGCCACTCACCATCGCGACTCCTCACGTGGGAGACAAGTACTTATGGATTGTTTCCCCCTGTAGTTCTTATAACGACTATTATTCGTAGGAGAAAAAAAAAAAACAGTACTGGGTAGCGCATTCAAAGGCAGACATGAAATGATATATAATTGAAAACTACAACAGCACGTTAATTTTTGACATATTCGCCACACACTCTAACGTTTAATAAATTTTTTTAACCCTTTCATTCCCATTGTAACCATATGGCAACACAAATTTTAAACCTCTCTTGTGAATGCAAATATAAATATAAATATAAATGAAATTCTGTTTTCCAATGGTTGCCATATGGCCACATCCTCAAAATGTATATAAATTTTATTAAAATTTTTTTTTATATAATTGTAATTCTAGATATATATTTATCCGTATTTTACCTAAGAATATTTTTTCTATTTACAATAATTTGGGAATGAAAGGGTTAATATCTTCTTTAAAAAACAAAATCTGCTGCCTGGTAACAAAGCCACCGTGCAAACGCATAGCGAAATCCGTTGCCATCTTGGAAGCGGTGCGACGCAAGTCAGCGAGTCACGTGCCTGAAAAGGCGGCAGTCACCATGTGACAGATCTATGGTGCGGGGAGGACGTTCAAAAACATCCCGACGGAACTCCTGCAGAAGTTCTATCGTGGACCAACACAATACCTGAAGTCAGCATGTCCCGACGCTTGTGTCTCACTAAGCGCACTGGCATAAAGATTAGAGATGTTTATAAGCTATTTTATAGAAATAATAAATAACTCAATTTATAGTCCTTAACATCACTCTCAATATATGTAGAAATACACTGCAGTTAGTCTTGATCAATTTAGAAGTATATATTTTTGTTATTATTTTTTGAGTGCAAATATTTAAGTAACGTTTAATATATTGTTGGTATTTATTTACATTTGGTTTTCCTTAAAAATTTAATTTGTTCACTTTATATACAGATTTTTTTCTGAAGCAATGTTGTACTTTATCTTGTTTTTAATAATTACTGTATTTAAGTTTGAACTTTATTAAAATCAATGTAAGATTTAAGTTATTTTTATTTATTTGTCAATTGTTACAATTTTTAAGATGTTTACATTAGTCAAAATACCGCACTTGGATTAAAGTGACTAGGTGCATTCACACACAAGCTTGCTTTGTTGAAAGCTAAATTTTCATATTTAATTTAGTGAGTTGTAGTCAAAGTGAAAAAAAGACGAAAAAATGTATTATATATAAGTGGAACAAACTAAGTTATTTGATTACAAAACCAAAATCAATTTATACAGAATTATGTCATCAATGATTTCGCAAACTTCATTTTGTGCATCTCGAAAGGGTATCAGATTAATTTGCTTGATACAAAAAATATTTCTATCTCATCGAGATATTTTCGCGTGACTGCTCCTTGAAGTAATTTCCACAAGGCAAGCATGATGACCGCGGCCTGTTCACGCAATAGACTTGACAAATGATAGTTTCAATAATTTTTCCTCACACGCTTACTCGTGCGATACACAAGTTTAATAAAAATATTAAAATTCATAAAAGAAGCATATTATTTTAACTAAAATAACATCTCGTGGTCTACAAACTGGACAGAGAAATTGGTGACTTGTGGCTGAATTAAATGTTCTCACTGCTTTCAATATTGTTAGAAATTTTAATCATGATTTTTATGAGAAGAAGAGAATTATATCTATTCATGCAATATTAATTTTAACCAAACTCGGAATTGGCCTTTTTGTAACTGTGGATTTAATAAACTTCTTAAAATAACACTTTCAACACAAAAATTCTGGGAGTTCGCTCTGACCCAAGTTAGTCATAAGAATGACTCTGAAAGTTCTTAGAAACGTTTCATTACGTCATTTTCGCTGCGATGATGCAGTCACGACATCCTACCTATTGTACAGTATGTAAGAGAAACTTTTGCCTCAGAAAACGTGAAATGGTAAATTTCCTTAAACTGTAGGTATAACCTTAATGAAAAATAAAACCACAGTAAAATATGCCAGTGGTTATGGTGGAAACTGTTACAAAAAATTTATTTTTACTTGATAACCGCTGTCTAACTGAAGATGTATGACTAATCAATGCACTAATGTTCTATTTATGTGTGCAATCATCAATGCAGAAAATTATTTAAATATAACTAAAATTGCAAGTGAAAATTGTATATATTTATTAGTAAATTTTTTTTGTCTTTATATATTATAGGTTAAAATAACCAATAAACTTATAGAAATTCTAATTTTGATAAATAAAACTCTCAGTTAATATATACCTAATATAGCTAGAAATAATTAACTAGAATTTGCGACATTTACATCCACACAAATAATCTAACATATTATAAAATACTAACACCACCAATAAACTTATGGAAATTTTATTTTTGAAAAAAGTAACTCTCAGTTAATATATAGTTTAGCTAGGAATAATTAACTAGAAATTACGACGTTTACATCCACAGAAATAATTTAACATACTTATGATTGAATACTGATACCAATGGAGAAACCTCGGTGCGACAAATTTAAATGAAATATTGAAATGCAACACATTTTCAACTCTTCGTGTCTGCGTGCCAGTAGGTATATACAGACCTATAGTAGTTGTGTACAGACCTCCAGTAGGTGTGTACAGACCTGTGCGAGTTCATCCTTAAAGCTTTGATTATATTGAGTGTTAATTGTTTGCTCAGAACTAAAATCCATAAGTTTTAAACATGAAACTTAAATCCACATTATACTTAATATTTAATATGTATAAAAACACGACAGTAAGTATCTTAACAACAAATGTATTTAAAATGATGTTCTGGTCAAGAGATCTGAAAACGTTAATGTTTAAGTTAGAATTTCAATTAGGATGAATAAGTGAATTATTTTTAATAGAATATTTCACTGTTGTGCACGAAAGTCTTTTTAAAACCCTTCGTGTTGCTTAAAAGTTTATCAGCTGTCCTGAAATGGGCGGAAATTGTTAGTAGGCAGTAAGCAATTTACCAAGGCGAAAGTACTTAATAAGCCACCTATCGCCCTCAGGTTCGGGAGTATAATTAGGTTTTTAATTTGCATTTTAGATCGTGAACGGAATGCTTTAAATACATGTCCGTTATCGGTCAATTAAAGTAGATGACCACTTTGTTTATTTTTATGGCCTACACCAGGGGTCGGTAAAACGCGGCTCTTTTCATAGGATCTCACAGCTCTGCAACTCACAGCGCTGCCACAGCACAAGGCAAAATAAACCCGAACTGAATCAAACTTCCCAATCACAACGCATGTCCTCAACCTGCGCTCGCACCCTACCATCACCGCATTCGCTAAAGTTCTTTTACATTTTAATAATTAATTAATTTAAATAATTTAGATTTTCTTGTTTTATCAGTAGAGTTTTAATAACGAATACCATATTTTTTTACATTTACGTGTTTTTTTCTCTTAGTAGCTTGGCGAAAATGGCAAAAAATGCACAAAAAACTCAAGAATTCTAATATTGTTGATTTTGAAGATATATACTCTGTTCTGAAAGCCGTAGTGGGTAACATTATGCAAAATAACAAAATCTTAAGTCATTGGAGTTCGAAGATAGTTTTTAAAAATATTTTTAAGTTTTAATTTAACGTCTCTTCGACAATTAAGCCTTTAGAGTCGACGACACTCGACGATGCAGTCACAGAAGTGTCGGGGAAAGAATCGGCCTTAAATGGGCTGAAGGTGGTTCAAACCCAGGTCCTCTGGGACGCGAGCCCAGTGCCTCCCCACTGCGTCCACCTCGCCCCGTCCATGTCCGCAGCGGGACTCGAACCGACCACCCACCCGGACGGCAGGTCAGACACTCTGACCCCTAGACCGGCGAGTGCTTGAGCGTGCAATTCCCGGTCATCAACTGCGAGGACCTAGTCCCGACGGGGAAGCGGCAGTAGGACGAAAATCACTAGACCAAAAGTCATTCAGCCACAGAGCAGTAGACTGAAAGGCACTAGACCCAAAGGCACTAGACTGAAAGTCGTTTCTCCGAAATTCCGGTCAGATGACTTTTGGCCAATTGCCTGCTACCCGTCCCGACCTGACAACAACAAGAAACAAACGAAAAAAAAAAAATAATAATCCCCTTAAGCGAGTCTTTTAGTACCCGCCAGAGATGTGTAACGTCTAACCTCGGTAACGAACAAATTCTTGTGTTCTCATGTTTCAAATAAACTTATATAATACAAAACTCGGACACGAAGTTTAATGTAAAATTCTTTGAAATAATGCCTAGCGTGATAAATATACGCTAAAAGTGTTTTCAACTAAATTACTTTACGCGAATCACAAGTAGTTTCCCACACCCAACGCTAGAATTCGCTTCCGGAGCAGCTACGTCGACTATCGAATTATTCGATTTGCAGAACGCAATTTTAAACTATACTTACATATCATGAAACAACTACGATAAAAGCGAAAACAAAAAAAAAAATACTAGACCCCATCTTTGGACCTGATTTTGGAAAAGCGATCTTATTAAATAACTGCTTAAGTTGTTAAAATTCATTAAACAGCTTTGTGATCATTGGTTCGCACCATCCGCCACATTTCCGTTACTTGAAACTTCCTTTACATTCACGAAATTTCTCCTACCGAATACCGTATACCGAGAGTTAAGATGATAAACATCAAAATATTTGCGTTCTTTGAATAATTACTGCTATGGGGAAGATCAATTAAAAAAACTTTGAACAGACGTCATTACATTATTGTGGTTTTTCCGAGACATGCAAAAAAAAACAGTAATTGTGTTATGTCCATAAAAATGTTTCAAAAGAAAATTAATGCCGTAATTGCAATTAGGTAATCCTTATGCAAGTTTAATTTAGAATTCTTAATAACCAAATCTGGTCTTTCATCTAACCAGGACGTGATTTTCAAATTTTACCGTATGTTTGTATTTGTGCATACATATGTTAGAAGAAAAAGAAGTAAACTTATGTTTACCTTGGTTAGCTTGGAATAATCCATATTTGTTGAGTAAAGTCCGAATAATCACTGAATTATGTTTGAATTAGGCGTTTACTAGGTCAACCCAACGCTGACTGGGCAATGTTAGGTGTTGCGTCATCTTTGAGCACGTGTCACAAAACGCGCGGGCGCCGACATCCCCCCCCTTCACGAAACAGTGACAGACTGGCGGCCGAACGAGAGCACGCACGGAGTTCCGTGAGCGTGTTTATAAGAGTTTCAAGGGCGATATTGTCTGTGAAGGGATCGAATTGCTTTTACTTTAACAACGAACAGTAGGTACTTGCAATTAACATTAACAAACATGGAACTATCGAGTTAAATGTTCTCAAGGAACCAGTTTTCTGTTTGTCAGGATAAACTGATTGATTAATATTGGAAATGTATAGCCCCGAAAAAAAATCATTACAACGTGCAAATTAACAATCGTCTTCACGAGGTCAAGGATATAAAAGGTGTAACTATAGAACAAAATGTGCTACAAATAAGTGTAAATGCAAGGCTGCAGGAAAATTCTGAAATTCGAAGTGCAACGGCAGTTTGTCTTACTCAAATAAAAAAAATTGTCTTTGTTAACAATAACAACATAAGTAATATCTAGTGAAAGTGCCATTTTTTGAACAATTGTCATAATTATAAGTAATTTTGATTACATTTCACTACGAATTTTCTCACTCCAAAAATAGGTTCTTTAAATAGGTATGTTTAGTTAAGGTATCAGTGTTTTGTCCAAACATTTGGTTTATCTAAATTTACTCAGTCAGCGTTGGGTATACCTAGTACACGCCGAGTTCAAATTTATTTTACTGATTTTTCGGGTTTTACCCAGCTTACTTGGATAATGCTAAGTTAACACGGATAAACCTAGGTTCACTTCTTCTTCTAGCATTATTACCCTTAACACGTACATTCCACACCAAAAGTGTTGGCCGCTAGGACGCATTGCTGCGCTGCCGGTGTTTGTAGTTCGCTCAAGAGTTTGTAGGTGTTGGTTTATTGCGAAGGTGATCCAGGGACTGACGGAATGCCGTCGCAGTTGTGGCGCTGTGCACGGACAGACGCGGCCCGCTTGACGTCGGTAATTAACGAGGACGTGTTGCCGGAACCCCCTGTGAAGAGGGTGGAGGGTGTGGGGTTGTGGGGTGGATGGGGGGGGGGGAAGCCAAGGGTGGTCGAAGGCTGTAACGACGTGACTAGGTCACGAGGCCTCCCGCGGAGAAGTTGCGGCGCGCTCTTGACCAACTCCCTCCCCCCTTCTCATTCAACCCTCCTACGCACGCGAGATATTCTACCCTCGTGCTAATAACTCTCCTCCCCTCCCCCGTACCATGAGCCAGCGCGCGAGGCATCCCTGAATTTTCGCGTGCCAACGAGTGTAATGTTCTAGCCTTAGACCGTCTCCTTCTTAGATTACAGTACACGGCTTATGGCGCGCGTTGTTGCCAAATCTCTTTAACACATTACGAATCTCAGGTTTGATGTGGTAAATTTTGGGATACTTCGAAACAGTTCTCAGTGAGGAATTTACGTTTTTTTTTAAAAATATTTTTGGTCCCTTAAAATGCCATTAAGCGTGCAATATATATAAATCCTGATCCGTTTTTCGATGTATACAATATGCCAAAACTCTTTGTAAAAAAATACAATTTTTAATTCGTATGATACGTGGCAACAGCGCATTATGAAACGTGGACATTGCTAACAGCGATCGTAGTTTGTTAAAATTAAAGAGAAAAAGCTCCCATCTACTTCCACGCTCCAATCTAAGAGTGGGATGCTCTATAGCAGCGCTGAGTGTTGAATGAACAAGGTACAGTTAGTAAGGTTAGTCCATTTGAATAATTAAATTAATAGTGGCCAAATTCTCTTAAGTGGCAGGCAGCCGGGTGGGAAACGACGAAAGTCGCTCCCTGCACCCCCTCTCACAAAAAAAATGTCTGCCCAAAACAATTTGTACAACGATGTCCAAGTTCCCGTGCCTTGCTTAGTGGTTTCTTCCTACCCCGACCAACTCTTCTTTCTGGTGAAACACCCTTCTTTTGCCTGTGACCAACCTGTTTGCACCCCCACACGAATTGTTTCATTTATAAAACAAAAGCTACCGACGTTATATCCACTTTGTTTGTTGAATAAAAGTAGAGGTGGTGAATTGCCGCGAGAAAAATTTACTGATGTATAAGCTTCAGTCCAGAATCCTATACATATTTCGCAATCTTAAATTTTGTTACAAATTATTTCATCAGATATTTAACTAACATTATTTTCGAGCTGCAAAAGGCCAAGCAAGCGATTGCGTCTCTTTTTACCCCTGTCAGTTTATGTTTAGTAAATATCTCTTGAGAAAATTTGAGACGAAACGTAAAATACAAGATATATGTTGTGAAAAAAAATAGAGGAAAACCCCAAAATAGTAATAAACAAGAAGATTTATTATGAAGTTCATCGAGAAAGACAGACTTTTAAGGTAGCGATATTCTTAACTGTTATTTACTTAAAATTTTGAAATTTTTTGCTGATGATCTGAATTAAGTGATATAACAGTAGCTGATTGTTTATAACTGGTTTAATCACTTCAGTAAGTGTTATGTAATGACTTTTAGAATCGCTAAATATTTATATCCTAGGATGAATTGACAGCTTGAACTCTTGTGTTATACATTTTTAATTAACCATTCCTGTCTAGCCTAAGTCGTATCACAGTTTTTTTTAGGTTTCATTCCTAAATACATAAATTAAATTTTGTTTTCCAAAAAAATTGAAAATTTCAGGACTGCGCTTTTTTATAACAAATTTTTTTTGTTTATTTACGAATGAGTTCGAAAAAAAATAGCTTAACCACAAATGCCAAATACCAAGTAATATTCAAAACTATCCACCCCATGAAATTTTTTTGGGCAAGGATTTAAATATAAATTAACCTTTAAGATTTTTTTAAAACCATTAAACAAACACACATTAAAGTGGATTAAAAAATTTCTTAACAATTACCAAAAAGTTTTACTATGCATTTGTTAAAATAATAAGTAAAATCAGAAACTTGAAGAAGAACGATATTTTAGAATACGACCTCATTAAGAAAATAAAATATCACCAAGTGAGCCCGAGAAGGATTTTCCACAAGGAACTTTCTCGGGAATCGAGTTCGGAAAAGCTTCAGCTCGTGATTTGAGTCAAGACCACTCACTACACACAAAACTGTTTGACGATTTATTGTGTGTTGTTGTTCTATTATCTTTAAAAGATTTGTGCAATGGGAGTGCATGACTTGACGTGACCTTTTGGACATACGTCATTGCTAACCACATGTATGTCTGTAGAAGAAAACTACAAAAAACACAAAAGACAAAAAACACAAACTAAGCAAAAAATTGCTGTTGTCCATTTTTCTTTGTTTTTCTTTGTTTGTTGACCATATTCCTGTTATGGAATATTATGTGGTGTTTATATCCTGTTGACAACAGCAATTTTTTTTGCTTAATTTGTGTTTTTGCCTTTTGTGTTTTTTTTGTAGTTTTCTTCTACAGACATACATGTGCTCAGCAACGGCGTATGTCCGAAAGCTTACATCAAGTTGTGGTTATTCTGTTGCTAAGGAAACATTTAAAATACATGTATCTTATTTTAATATAAAGCCATTTGAATGCCGGCACGCACCCTCGCTCGAGCGCTGACCGCACGGTGACGTCGTCCTCAGACCTCGGACACGCCGAGACACGAGGTCAGTGACTCCCGCGGCGCCGGGGCTCGCGATCACGCACTCGGGCGACAACAGAGAGAGAGGCAGCCGCAGTCACGCATCCGCGAACATGTTTATGGGCTATCAGCTCCCCCGCGACATCGGAAGTCGATAGCGCCTCTCGTCGACAGATACTCGCGCGCCCAAACTGGCACGGGGAAAAAAAAAAAAAGAACTTTCCAAGTGCGGCTGAAGGGGCTATCGACGTATTATTTTCGATAACCAGTAAGCGATTTCCGATTTTTCTCTCGACGCGAGAGTCTGTAGACTTGTGTATGAGGTTTAAAAAAAAAAAAAAAAAAAAAAAAAAAACGAGCAACTTGAAGGTGGCGCTCTCCATGATGGACGGCACAAAGTCGCCCTTAGTAGTTTTCCTCGTATGGATGTGTTTTTCCTGATGCTCTTTTTTTCTTAACTAGAATGTTTCCAGGAATTCGTCAGTCAGGAAAAACTCCTCTAAGGCGGTAGTAGTCTAAATTATTTCGTGTTATTACACATAATTTTAGATAAATTAATAATACAGCCTTATTTAATTGCTTGTAAAAAAATTTTCTACTAAATCAAGAGCTTAAATAATGTTTTATTGTGAACTTAATGGCAAATTTTTATGTCCGTCCTAACATGTACTTCAAACATGTAATCGCGTGGTATACAGTTTTGGAATAACCGCTCGTATGAAGCTCACGTCTTCAAACAATTTTTTTTTAGTATATCATTCATAAATCAACAAAACATTATGGCGGCACGGGTGTGACAAGGTACGTTTCGGCTCCAGGAATCTCCACGCTTTACGCTGGCACGTATCAATATTTTATCTTCCAACTGAATTTTATTAGCATCACCAGCTTACATTATGATTTATTTAGCCAGTTAATTATAAAAATTGCCTAAAACGAAAATTCCGCCGAAAGAAGTGAATAACAGGCTCGACGGACTCGAGAAGCAGGTCTGCCAACAGTGCATGGGGGTCCTGAAAATGATCACGAAGAACCCACTGAGGAGGTTTTGCAGCTTTTCCGTGATAAACTCAAGTGCGATGGCCCGATGCCATCGACTCGGGAGACCAACTCGCACGTTAGCTGAAGCTTTGAATATATATACTGTATAGAAGTCGCGAGTGGATAGGACTTACTCTACGTTTTTCAGGAGCGTATGATGAGCAGCTTGGGAACTTCACCGCTGCAGTGCGCTGCCGTAACGCCCTGTATCGTCTTAGTTGTTATTTACACGTTAGAGCGCAGCACTGTCGCCCGCTGTCAATCCCCGCACCCCCATCCATCATTCACTGCAGCTCAAGGTCGTTCAACAGGAGGGAGAAGGGGTGTTTGAAGAGTTCGACACTTGTCCGCTAGGGACCACCACAAGTCGATGCCCTAGAGATGGTGGCGATTGCGGCGGTGAATTAACCAACTACCTCAAACCGTATTAGAAATTTTAACCTGGGCTGGCGACTTCTATACAGTATGTATATTCAAAGGCTGAAGCTACTCGCGAAGGAACCCGCCCTGTTATCATCAACTTCGTCAGTTATCAACAACGTCTCCAAGTGTTTCGAGCCGAGAAAGAGCTGAAAATCTCTCCAGTTGAGATCACTGAGGCTGTGGCCACTGAGAGTCTGCGGATCTTAAAGCTCGCTAAAGAAAAGTTAGGACAATGCAGCTGCTGGACCCACGACAGAAATATTGTGATTATCTACAACAATAGGCGTGTATACACGCGCTAATCTAAATTATTCTAAGTGCATTGGGTTGAAAAAGGTCTGGGTTAGGGAAGACTCTTAAGTGCGTGACAGGCCCCAGTAAATATGCCTCGGGGCAGGCATTTTTCGCGAAAAAAAATCTGAATTCCTATTAGACTGCAAATAGCTATACCCGCATCAGCGGTTTCTTCCTTCTGATTGGCGACCGTCTGTGAGAGAGCCACTCAGGACGTGTTTGCTTCCGCACTGAATTACTATTATTGGTGTTGTATCAGTAGACATGTATCAGAAAGAACCTCACCCAATCACAAAACACAGACGACGCTACAGTGTTTGAACTTTCAGCTACTCTCGGAATTTTTTCGCGAAAAATGTTTGGCCCTAAATATGCCATATCATGTGGAGTTACAACCATGCATGTATCGTGTACTTTAAATATTACTATTGGCCAGGCACTGCAGGCATTGATACCAAGACTTATTTCCCCACCTTAACTGTAGAGTACAACTAGTTAAGTTGAGTCCGTTGTTGGTCTAGTGTCCATCAGTTAACCAATACCAGTGAGCCCCATTCTACATTGACACCGGATAAGACGAATCACGTAAACTGAGACGGTTTTCCCGGAACATTCCACTATCGCGTCTCCGCTGCTTTCACAATGCACGGGAACGTAAAAATGGCAACCAATAGAATTGCATTTGAAGGTGACGAAATATTAATTTAATAAAAAAATATATATTATGCCTCACGACCATACACGATATAATATACATTTATAATAAAAAAAACAGAAAGTCAAAATAAGACACTAGATATGCTTGTACTGGAACAAATATTGATACCACCACAGACAAATACTCGGCTTCTATTGGTCGCACGGAGCAAAGTAAACAGAAGAGCTCAGTATTGCCGAGCTAATCAGTACCGTCTGCGTGCTATTGTAGAAACACTGTAGCGTGAGATCTGTCTCCTTTTACACGATCCATCTCCGTTTTCGTGTCATTGTAGAACAAGCCTAAAACCCCTTTCAGACGAGGTGGTTTTGTTGATTCAACTTTGTTGCCTAGTTGACTCTCAACTAGTTGACTGCCACGTGAAGACTTTTTGGTTTTTGGGCTGGTTTCATACCAGGCAATTTGTGGAATCAAATATTATTTCCAACGGGAGGTACCCAGGGTTTGGTTTGTTAATCCTTGTGCAGGAAATAACCCTGACTATTGAGCAAAGAGTTTTAAACTACAGACTGTCCATAGAGCCATAATTTTTATGGAGTGTTCTTGGGCATAGCATTTTCGTGCCAATCTTCCCAACAAGCTTCACTCGTTTGTATTTAATCGCTGTATTCCTCACGCCTCAAATCCCATATCGCGGGACCGCTCTATGCACTGCTCCGCATTGAAACC
The DNA here is from genome assembly GCF_032445375.1 of Bacillus rossius redtenbacheri. Lineage (NCBI taxonomy): Eukaryota > Metazoa > Arthropoda > Insecta > Phasmatodea > Bacillidae > Bacillus > Bacillus rossius. Next base: position 44,350,222 of record NC_086332.1, read on the forward strand.
GACAGGTGGAACGACTCAACTAGGCTCGGAATGGTTGCTCGATGAAGCAGTCCCGGGCATCTCGGACCCCGAGGGCGAGCGCCAGACCCGGGCATCGAACCTCGGACCTTCACCGGGAGCACCAAGCGACGGCATTTCAATTTTTGTTTGAGCTAGGTTTTGACGGTTTTGCTGACAACGGATAGTAGGGCTGCAACGTAGCATGTTTCGAGGCCTCGGCCGTGGCTCGAGCCTACAGTTAAAAAAAAAAAGAGTGGAAAGGGGCAGCTAGCATTGCTGCCAGGTCCAGAATTTCCTCGCCCGTCGTCGTGTGGTGCAGCTCGTGTCGCTGCCCTCTGCTTGCTGGTCACCGCGACTTGTCGTGCGATGTCTCCTCCGCGTCCTTGACGGTGAAAGGCGTGAAGGATGCCGAGCAGTGTCTGCTGAGAACGAGAGCGGCACAGGCGCCTATTGGCCAGCCGCCACAGCGGACGAGTTGACGACGTGTGAATGTGTCTGGTCGGTTCCCGAACGTCTTCTACGTCGCTTCGCTACGCTCCATGGCACCCGACCGCTCAACTGGTCGCCCCGTCCGAAAATGGTCTAAAAAAGCATATAACAGCGTACGCTATAGTCTGTGCCTGTCTTCAAATCACGACGAGGGATTTCGATGGCGGATCGGCAAACTGCCGTCGGCCAAGGAGGGACGGGTTCTAGAAACTGACCTGCATACGGCCACGCTCCTGCACGCTGGAGGATCGCCCAGAGCGGGAGAGATCTGCACAGTGTCACGACGCTGCCATCGACTCAGAATACGCAGTGCTTTCACTCGGGTGGCCTCGGGGGCAGAAGAAAAAAAAACAGGTCATCGCGAATATTCGGCGATCAGAAGTAAGTCGATCGCTGATTCACGACTCCGCACGCCACACCGAAAAAAAAAAAAAACCTTAGTTCGGCGTGCTTCACTCTCACCGTTACTCCATGACAATAATAACAAATATGTGCGTTAAGTCCACGTGCGACAGAAGTGAAACTTCTTAAAGACATAGATATATTATTAGTATTTTCTTATAGGACAAGAGATAATAATTGAGAACAGTAATGCTGCGGGTATGACCTCGAATGAAATAACTATTTTCCACAGAAGTAAACAAATTGCACATTCTTTAAATAAAAAGTTCTAAAAACTTTTTCTCGTATATGTAAAACAAAATTGCGAAAGGTACAATTATTTTTTATTTAAAATTTTTAAAAGTTGAAGCTTGCCGATAATAAGGTAATTTATGCAGCTTAACTAATTGGTAATTGTCCATATGGACATTCCATGTAGTCTGAGATAGGTATCTGACATGTGAAAGTGATAGCATGTCATACGAACCGGACCTAGTTCAATGTTACTTTGTTGAACCGATTTGTTGAACTTTGTTGAACAATCCGATCGAGAAATATTCACGCCTCTTAGTTGGACTTAAATTTTTATACGTTCGTGGGCTCGTAACTATATATAACACGGTATGTGATTTAGATATCAAATAATAATTCGTAACAAATAAATACCCATGTCAAACTAAAGAGTGAAAAGCATTAAACGAGCAAAAAAAAAAAGTTAAAAACTATTCTCACCTAACACTGTTTGACAATACTGATTTACACAAGTAATTTAAATGATAATACTTATATGAAAAAAAACTATATTTTCTTGCTATAATGGCTCGTGGCGCGGTGCACAACAATAAGCTCACACCCCGTTGTGTTGCCCTCTGTCCAAATACTCCCTTACTAGAGGCCAGCAAGTCGGGTGACGTCAGGGCAGATGGGTCCCTACCGCCGCGACCCGCCTATCCCATCTGAGCAGCACGCCACCACATGCAGCCCGCTCAAGGCTGCACCAGCGACAACGGCCCCGGAGTAGGATGGCTTGAAGAGACCACTCCCAAGAAACAACCGCCTATATGTAAGTGCGTGAGTGCGGCGAATGCGCAAGATGGCAAGAGCGCAAGTGCGCAAGTGTGCAAGAGTGCAAGTGCGCCAATGTGGAAGTGCGCAAGTTGCAAGTGCACAAGTGCGCGAGTGAGCAAATGCGAAAGATGGCAAGAGCGCAAGCACGAAAGTGTGCAAGTGTGCAAGTGCGCAAGTGAGCAAGTGCGCGAGTGCCATTTGGAACAAGCCAAAACTCTGAACTAAATATGAAATCCATAACAGTTAGCGCTATCTATGCGGGAAATGCAGGGACTGTCTCAACAGAACTCTCTACACTGCTGGTTGAACAAGGAGGAACGCGAGCGCACTGGTAGCAAATATAAAATTCACAGCTGATTGAACGTATAGGATACCTATATATATATAAAATGAAACAATTGCATGCGCACACTCTTTGTCTTATTCTTTCGTTCATCCATCTCTCTCGTTTTTTTTTTTTTTTTTTTTTTTTTTAGGGGGCATAAATTATTGCACAAAGAGGAGAACTTAAACGAGCCCAGCAACGTAGTCTATTTAGCATAGTGCTCTCTTTCTTTATATATTTTTGGCAAGGTCATTTTTCACGTCAGACATGTTTCACAACAATGTTTCACGGATAACGTTGCATTGAAATTCGACCTTGAAATTTTACTCTCGTTGCGCCCAAAGAAGTTTAACATATATTAAACTAGTCGCGTCCTATTTAGCAGACAGAACCTTTAGAGTATTTACCGAAGGAGCTCTATCTGACCTAAAACAAATAAGAGCAGGTGTTCCACAGGGAAGCATCTTAGGCCCTGTGTTATTTAATGTATATGTCAGTGACATGCCACGCCCCACACACCGACTAGTAAAGCTGGGCTGCTATGCAGATGACACAGTGCTGTATAGCAGGTCCCACAACCTCCAGCTAGCTACAAACAGACTACAAGTCGCGCTCACTGAGTTTGAACGATGGTGCACGACTTGGCGCATCAAAGTAAACACAACCAAGTCAGAGACTATTGTGTTTACCCGCAAAAATCTCCCGCCAGCACAACATAGGCCGCAAATACGTTTGTTTGACGAACTAACACCACACAAGGACGTAGTGAAATATCTAGACGTATACATGGATAGGAAGCTACTCTGGCGCCACCACATTGACACTAAGCGAGCGCAAGCGCTGGCTAGGATTAGTGCACAGACCCGGGCATCGAACCCCGGACTCCCGCCGGGAGCACCAGGCGACGGCATTTGAATTTTTGTTAGAGCTAGGTTTTGACGGTTTTGCTGACAACGGATAGCAGGGCTGCAACTCTTGGAGAGGCGATGTGGCAGCAAGGTCAAAACCGGCCTACTGCTGTACAAAGCTCTAATTCGCCCAATAATCACATATGCAGCCCTTGTCTGGGCAACAGATGCCCCTACACACTTAATTAAATTACAGCGAATTCAGAACAGGTGTATTCGAATTGCTACCGATGCCCCGAGGTACTGCCCAGTAGAAGCATTGCATAGGGAAACCGAGTCGGAAACTCTGCAAGACTTTTACATTCGCACGACACAAACTTTCTATGATAAATGTGCAAACAATTTAAACCCACATGTTTCCTCACTTGGAAACTACGATCCAGACGTTGCGCAAAAATACAAACGCCCGAAATCCATCCTGGCGCACCGACCCCCATAGCGGCCTGTGATTGGCTGGTAGCTCCGGCCAATCACAGCGCACCTGCGCGCAGCCGAGGCCAGACCCCAACACCGCGGTTGCGGACTGGCGAGAAAATTCCGCGCAGATCGACACTCGTATTCTGGCAGCTCCAGATTTAAAATTAAAAATATTATTTTAAAGTATAATATTAAGAATTAATTAATAGGATTCTGACCATGTGCCTGACCACGTCCTGCGGTGCAAATAAGCAACATTGGACCAGCCAATGATTGACATGCCCAGGCTGGCAGCATAATGTGTCGGATCCCACCACTCCCAATACACTAGCTGAGCTGTAACCCAGCAGCGAGGCCCGACAGACACAGACGCACGACACGGTAAGCCAATAATGCCCTCAGCTTTGTGCCGAGTACATTGGAGTGCGTATCCGCGTAGCTTCGGCTACAAAACTTACCCATTATTTTTTAGAAATGCGTATTTTTTAATTTTATAAGTGAGCAGACTCACCAATGGTTTATAGGTGTTGGACCATGTGTCTGACCACGTCCTGCGGTGCAAATAAGCAACATTGGACTAGCCAATGATTGACATGCCCAGGCTGGCAGCACAACGTGTCGGCATACATGGCTACGGCAACTGGGGCAACCTGGGTACTGCGGACATATAATTATGTTATTTAATATACGCATATTTTAATTATTAAGTGAGCAGACTCACAGTCGTTTAATAGGTGCCTGACCATGTGCCTGACCACGTCCTGCGGTGCAAATAAGCAACATTGGACTAGCCAATGATTGACATGCCCAGGCTGGCAGCACAATGTGTCGGGCATACATGGCCGTGGTAGCTGGGGCAACCTGGGTGCTGCGGCCATATAATTATAATGATAGTTGTAATTTGCATTTCTCTCTTTCAGCTAACCTGGCTGGCTGGCAGCCTGGCGGGAAACGACGAAAGTCGCCCCCTAAAAACCAGTCATGCCCAAACCAAAATGCGGACAGAAATGTCCAAGCGCCCGCCCTTGCTTAGTAGATATTTTTCTACTCTTCCAACTCTTCTTCCTGAGCCATCCTTCTACTCCCGTAGCCAACCCGCATGTAATTAATGCATGAATTTTTGCATCCCGCATGTAAGTGCCCAGGGTTTTCCCTGTGTCTATGCAGGTTTTACCTGGGCCCAACTTATCTAGTTTAGTCTAGAATAGTCAGTGAGGGGAGTTAGTCATGGCGCCAATCGCTGCCATGGCTGGCCAATCCCCTCCTAGCACACGATGCATGCACCCTCTCCCGCATGGCTACCCCTGCATGATTAGAGCGTATAGGCTTCGGCCTGAGACGCACTTAGAGTCTGTCCCTAATCCAGACCCCTCCCAAACACACTTAGTTTTAATTTAGGTTAGGAAAAAAAAAAAATCCGAACGCTGCACGCAAGCGCAACTTATCCGCGGAATATGCACGTCACGCAGGTGAGCGCAAAATAAAAAAAAATTACAAAGGCACCGCTACAAAAAGATGTTATAATTAGCCCGACGGCGGGACGATGTAGGGAGGAATAAAAAAATAAAATAAAAGCAGGCTTTTCGGTTTTGCGGGGAGACGAAATTATTAATAGAAGAGCGCGCAGTGACCGGAAATTCGCGATGCGCAGCGGGCTTTGCTCCCCGCGCGAGTTTAAAGCTCGTTCTTTAATTATTAACGGCCGCGTTCGCTAGGTCGGGAGGCTGACTGCTGGGGCCCTAAGAGAAAGAAGAGAGAGAGAGGGGGGGGGGGGGGGGGTTATTCCAGGGTTCTGCTGGCGGAAGCAAACAAACAAGCATGCATACGAACAAACAAACTGTGTGCACGGGAGTCAAAAAGGACTCTTCAAAGTGTAAGAAATACTGCACTGTAGATCGCCGCTTCCATTGCGATACCTGTGAACGTGTTAAATTTTGGGTGCGATGGGAGAAAAAAAATTATTTTAGTTCCGAAGTTTAGCGCAAAGTTTTCGTGAAACATTGTTGTGAAACGATTTCTGACGCGCAAAGCACAGGGAATAGCAGCGTAGAGAGCGGTGTTGATGCAGTCCCTGCGTAGATAGCGCTACCTGTTATGGATTTCATATTTCGTTCAGAGATTGGCGTGTTCTAAATGGCAGAATCGTTTGAAGAAATAGTAACACTAGCAGTTCTTTGGGCGAGTTTGAGAGTAAATTTTCAAGGCCGAATTTTAGTGCAACGTTTTCATGAAACTTTGTTTTGAAACTTTTTTTTTCCTACCCTAAGTTAAATCTAAATTGTGCGGGGAGGGTCCAGGTTATGTGAGGACCTAAATGTGTCTCTGGATTAATGCCTATAAACTCTACTCATGCTGGGTTTAAACCACGCGGGAAAAGTTTATGTGCATCTTGTGCTTCTGGAGTTTATTGGCCAGCCATGGTCGCCCTAGCTTAAAGCTAGCTAATGTGAGCCATGTAAAACCTGCATAGACACAGGGAAAACCCTGGGCCGGGTCATGCGGGGATCAATTAACATGCATTAAAGCAAGCAGGTAGCTACTGGACAAGGGTAAGAAGGTCCAGGTAATAAGAGTTGGGTGGGGCAGAAAATTCAACCATGCGAGGGTTGGGAACTTGTGTTGTCCATAATACCTGTTTAGAGACATCGTTGGATTTATCTGTTTGACATTAGGCTGATTTAGGCTTGTTCTCTGTGGGTTTATGTTTTCAATTTTTATTTATTAATTTGCGTTCTTGAATTTTTCCCATGACAAACAGTGCGAAACCGCAATTGCGTAATTCCAATAAATTGTATTAAATCACAGTCATTTGTTGTTTCAATGGTGCAAACACTACACTTCAACCACTTTTTTTTTTTGGGATGTCCGGCAAACGTGGCGTAGACCATGATCTGGACGAAAAGTGACTTCACGCACGCATGCATGGCAACCACTCGCGAGAAGTAGTGCTGTCTGCGTCCGTTTGAGCGATACCTCTCCTCCCCTGCCATTCCCATCCGTATTTTTTTTCAGCGTTTGTATTGAAAAACAAATAACTTCTGTGTTTTAGCCTCCCTGTGCCCGTTTTCTTGGCCTTCTGGCTAGACTGTTTCCAACGCGCTGACGAAATTATGAGACGGGATTACTGTCTTCGGTGCTAAAGGGAAGCCGGAGTTGTAGGGTTACGGCAAGGGGATAGCGGCTGGCAAAGGAAGATTGATATGGAAGGAAGTGTCTTTGTTTTGGAGGGGGAGAAGGAGGGGGGTGGGGTTGGAGGCGAAAGGGGAGGCGGAGCAAGCACCGATATTAAAGCTTTTCGTCACAGAACAAAAACAAATATCTGCTTTTCATAAGAGCGACTGCTCATGCATATCAATGCCACTTACGAACTTCAAACAGCGGGTTGGGAAGGGGTGGTCCTTCTGAAAGGGGGAGGGTGAGTCTTGACGAGATATGACAAGAGTCTAAATATATCCCTGGAAGCCTCCTCGAAGCTGAGGCCGAGGGTGGCGGTAGCGAAGGAGGAAAGGGCCAAGGGAACAATCAAAGAAATACGACACAGCGCAAGACGGAACCGACGCTACTCGCTCCCGCGAACGGCGGGAAGGACAGAGAGTCATATCGGGAGGGGCGGCGAAGGGGGAGGGAGGAGAAAATCACTTTAAAGGAGAATAATGGGTATTGCCTAGTGGAGCGAACGCTTCCCAAGTTGACATCTTCATTTCATTAAGACGTTACGAGCTTCAGGAAGAAAAATAAAAGGCTAGGTGTGGGGAAGGGAGTTAAGTGATTTTGCGTAGACAAAGAAGAGGGGTAGGGGGTAGGAAGGCAAGAAGGTAGGGCGGTGAAATATGCAGCAAATGAGGGACACGTTTGTAACAAAACGGCACAGTGAAATGAGAAATCTGGAAGGGCAGATTCTTCTCTTGAGAGACACACGTAAATATAGCTGTTGCGTTGTAAACGCTTAAGTTTAAAAGAGCAGTCATTCTTCATCGCACTACTTGTTATAACAGCTATGCGTATTAAGGAGGAGAAATAGGAAACGAAAAACGCCATTTTGGATTCAACATTTTTTGTGCCATGATTTTTTTATCATTTAAATTTAACCATTTGCTATTATTCAAATAGAGATCACATTTTAAAATAATTACATAGTGTCTATTGGCAATATTTTTACAGTTGTAGTCATTCCCAAAAATAAACAATACCAACACCAATAATTACTTTACAAGGTAAACTATTTGAAGCAGCCAGTCACTATTAAATTGGGCATTACTTTACATTATATGCTATGCTCTGAAGAAGCCAAATTAAAACAAAAAAACTCTATTAGATTTTTAAGGCCTAAAAATTGTAAAAACCAAGATTGTGTTTTTGGGTTCTCGTGGGAATAATTAGCAAACCTGGTAACTCCCTCATTGAAAATTTTACAGGAGGACGTAAAAACAAAAACTTGAAACCCTATCGTAATGCTAGTTGTAACAATTTGCTATCTCTTAACTCTTAGTTTTGCTTTTCTCTAAAAATATTAATATTACTAAGTTAAGATAAACATACACTTTATACTGCTCACTGTAATGTAATCCTTACATGAAAATGTTACATGAGCTTTGATGGACTGGAAATTAATTTTTATAGAAAAAAATATTGGTTATAACTCTTGGAGAGGAAATGCGAAAAATTATTGCGAGGAACTTGATGCAAAACTATAAACATTGACAATATTGGGTTGACGAAAATTTCTTCTTCTAAAGGAAACGATCCTTTCAATCGTTGGCACGTTCTACAAACCACTAATTTTTGTAAAAAAAAAAAAAAAAAAAAAAAAAAAAAATAATAATAATAATAACTGTGTTAATTAACTGAAATGTTATTGAGAACATTATTAATAATGGCTTACATGATAAAGTTGCATTAATGATTACCTCATTTCATTTGAAATAATATATTTTTTATTACACTAAGTAGTCCCTGCCAGAGATTTGTTCAAAAATTATTTTTATAAGTAAAAACAAACACTATATATTATTGCCGTTTATCTTCTACTAATTTTGAAGTGGAGAAAATACATACATATTTAAGGAAGATAATATTTCAAAACGGCGTAGCATAATAAAGGCCGGTTTACTTTCATGCATTTATTGTATTGTAAGAAAAAAAATTTAAGGCTAAAGTTTTATTTTTCAACGTAACTTAAAGAATTTAATATGAGTAATATATATTTTTATTTGAAAGGCTTTTAAAGCAATGGCACGATCTCAAAACCTACGGCCGTAATTTCTTCCCCAACAACGGAAAGTGTTAGATCACTTTTTAATTTTTTTTTTGCAAAACACCGTATTGTTCTAGGAACGTAAAAAAAGAAATTCACAATCTTTTTTTCCCCCAGTGATTTATCGCAGCTTTAATTCTTTTTTTTTGTTCAGAATCTGCGTTGATAACATGATGCATGGGCTCCCCAGAAGTTATGTCGGCGGAAAAGGGGAAGGGTTTGGGTTGGAAGCGGCCAGGCGACGCCTCTTCGTAATTGGACACTTCTCCTCCCCATCTCCCTTAAAGAAGCTTTCGGTTTCTTGTTGCCAGGGCTGTAAATTTGCTTCATTAAATTTACTGGCGGGCAGCCACCCCATACTCACCCCTCCCCCTCCTTCCACAAGCTCTGGAAGCCTGCTCTGGCCAGCCCCCGCATTAGCGCCTGGACCCTGCGTCCTGTTCCCCCCCCCCCTACCTAACTACCTCACTTCTTACCCGCCCTTATTTCTCTGTAGCTTCGTCTGCTCTCGCTGCGATACTGACGCACGACTTGGCTAACACGGTCGGTCGAGGAAAAGGACGAGGGTTGGAGTGATGAAGGGGGGAGGGGCTAACGAGGAGATATGCGCGCGTGTCATCAAGAACGACGGCTTGGTGATACAACGCACTGCTAAACCTGGTGATGTCTGCGACCTAACAAAGCTTTTATTTATCCCCCCCCCCCCCCCACTTCTTTACAACCAACCCAACGCGGGTTCGATGCTTGACAAGGCCTGTCACCTTGAATTTTGAGATTTTAATTTTTTTTTGCTGGTAACTAATGGTTCTATTAAAAAAAATTATGTCTGCAAAAAAAAGTTGTAGAAATAAACCATACGGAATATATAATAATGCTCTCAACAAAAGCATCACATATCAGTCGATGGCAATATAAAAAAATCATTTTACTGCCAACACTGATTTTTTTAGGTCTACATTTAACAAAAAAATATTTTTTTTTTGGGGGGGGGGGGGGCACGAAACAGTTTTTTTTGTAATGTAATGTTATATTTAGAAAATAGGATCATAGATGCTAAGTTGTAATGATTTTTCAACTATGGACAGACACAAAATGGAAACTTTATTGAATTGTTGTTACTCATCTAGTTATAGGAAATGAATTTCAGTTGCGAATACCTTCTTGATATTTCACGAACAGTTATTCAAGATGCAGGGCCGTCAAGAGTAGGGGAAAAGGTATGTGTGTGTGGGGGGAGGGGTGGGGGCAGTTTCCGGCACTTGGGTTGAGTTTAAGATTTATTTTTCTGCCTGAGCCAACGGTTGATGGTAGGAAGAATCTTTAAGTTTATTGCTTATAGGATTAATACTAAACCTTATAAGTTATGCGATACGTGCGATCACTTTTACAGTTATGGTAACAGTAACGATTACAGTATTTGAAATTGTGTGGATTGAAGAGTTAAATATTAAATAATGGGAGAGGGCCCGACAAAATTATGTGCCCCCCCCCCCCTCCCTAAACCAAGAGTTTCTCTCCATTGCTCTGTCAATTACAGGACCTGGTGACAATATTTACTCAAAAACATAGTTCCAAATGCTTACGTAGTGAAACATCCGAGTGAAACATGACTCGAAACCGCAATAAACTATCTTGACGCTGGAATTACTAGTCAAAAATAACTATTTCTGTGTCATTCCCTGGTGAACGAACTTGTACGAATTATGTATGTATGCACATTAACCCATCGACAAATTTTTTGACTAAAACTTTATAGGTTATTTTTGTTTACGTGATCTTTAATATTTAATATATTTAAGTTTTCAGCCGTCATATTTATTAAATTTTTTTAAAAACATGAAAAAAAAAAACATAGGCACACCTTTTTAAACTTCAAACGGTATTCGAAACAGTACTTGTATCTAAGTGTTTAAGTGAACCAAATTTGTATTTTGATGATCCCCACCTACCTGGGCACACAAAGGTGTGCAGGGAATGAGATAAAATAACCACGCCCTTGAAAACTGCTCCGAGTGAGGTTTGTTTACGAAAGCATTTAAAAATACATTCAGGACGGATGAGTAGTTTCCGTATTTCGTTTGTGAATTGTATTTTTAGAAAAGTAGAAATAGCTGAAATGCTTTTTTTTTTCGAAATATTTTTCTTTATTCTGCCATGTAATGTCAAATCTCATGCACGAAAAGACTGCGCGTGCCAGTCGACAGCATGCGCTTAGAGGCCATACCGCACTAGAAGCACCAGCGAGCATCGCTCTTATCATCACCCCGCTTCGCTAACACAGATACACCCCTGACGAGGCGGGCCCATTAAGAGAGTTTTGCAATGTTCAAGGTGAATGTGGTTAGTGTGCGAAACGTACAAAACAGCGCCTCGATTGGCTGGACTTTCACGCCAAACCTACAAATATTTTACTGAAAACTGTAACAAACTTCAAAGCTGTGATCACTCTGTTAATATTTTTTTTTTCCTTTACTTTTCAAATAACAGTCGATACAAATCATTCAATGATTTTTAGAAATCTTAGATGTTTAAGTAACGTTCTGAGTCAATAACCCTTTGATCAAGAACTCACACAAGAATCATGTTGAGGTAACTATCAACAGAACCGAAAATAAAAAAAAATAAAAAGTAATAAAAAAGTCTATAACAAATCACACTCTCTCACTTTATTTTTCACGCGCACTGTTAACAATTTTCACCTTAAATTTACGAAGATTACTGGTTACAAATTATCCAAAGATCTTCGTAAATTTACTGTTATTTTAGTAAATTTACGTGTACTGAGCTCACATTAATCCACAAGAATAATTTCATTATATTATCAAAACATCTAAAAACTTTTTAAGTCTATAAAAATAAACAGCTTTATTCTTTCACGTGTGCAATTACCTCATTTAAAACTAAACACACAACGCGGAAGTCAGAATACAGATACGCTTCTACGAAGATCCAGTTATCAGTTGAAAAGTCCGTAAATTTACTGTATTCTAGCGATGTGCATATTTACCCCGTTCATGTTGCACACAACACGAAATATCCAGTTAACTTTAACTGCGAAGAACGTTTCGTTTATTCGAGGCGCTCTCTTCATTGGGTAGTCCGTAAATTTACATTTATTCCTAAAAAGAGCATATCCATTTTCTACGTGGTTTGGTTTAGAAAACTATCGCCTGATATGCAATGGTTTTATTTTAAATTGTTGTTTACCAGTTAACTGTAATATTTATATGTTTTTTTTTAGTATGACTAGTAAAGAAGGTATGAATAGTTCCAAGAATACTAAGTATATTTTTTTCTTGTGCGAAATAACGTGATAAAATTTTGACATGAACTGCCCTCCAGACGCCGCGGTGCTGTTTTTGGACCGCGGACGGTGGCAGCATCGCCCGCGGCTCCCCCATTTGACTGTCGGTGCGCACTGCTGGAGCCGCACGAATAATCAGCCGCGCACATGAAAATTGCAGGGATAATATCCGCCGATGGCGAGGGGTCGAGGGGGTTCGAGGCTAATGACGTCCTGCTGCCGTGACGGCAGCCCGCCGGCATTGCGCTCACCATCATTACCGCTGCGATATTAAACACAAAAATAAATAAACATGACCACCTCCCGGAACGTGATTGTCATCGCCAGCGACAAATATAATGACGAAAGTTTAATAACCGATTGGAAACGTTCGATGGTTGTGGCTATGACTACTATATATATATATATATATATATATATATATATATATATATATATATATATATACATACATAAAAAAAGGAGCGCGCGTGACTCAGTACACGTGGTAGAAGAGAAACACATTTGGCAATTTAAATCTCGACGCGTAAGTATATAGCAAGGGGTAAACGGCAGATAGAGAGAGAGAGAGAATAAAATTTTCTAAATAAATACTACTTACCGTTGAAATACTCGCACCGTAAAGAAAATCCGCGCGTGTTACTGTTTCTTCAAACAACTCTGCCATTTGGAACATGCTCAATCTCTAAAAGAAATATGAAGTTCATAATAGGAAGTGCCATATGTGCGGGTAATTCATGGACTGTCTCAACAGCACTCTCTACGCTGCTGGTTGAACAAGGAGGAACGCGAGCGCGCTGGTAGCAAATATAAAATTCAAGGCATTCACAGCTGAATGTATAGGATATCTATATCTATTATCTGAAATCAGCTCATGCGCACAGTCTCTGTCTTATTTCGTTCATATATCTCTCTTGGTTCTATTTTTTTCCCTGAGGGACGAATAATCGCATAAAGAGGAGAACGTAAACGAGCCCAGCAACGTATATAGTATAGTGCTCTCTTTATATTTATTTGGCCAAGTACCTATTCTCTGTACTTTTCGTGTCAGAAACAACAATGCTTCACGAAAACGTTGCATTAAAATTCGGCCTTGAAATTGTACTCTTATCTTGCCCAAAGAAGGTTCACTTAAAAAAAATTGGTATCGTTTATAATAAAACTTAAAATCAATTTAAAAATTGCGAGAGTGTCTTAAAGTACTTGCCAGTGATGTGTTAACATCTAACCACAGTAACGAGTATATTCGTGTGTTCTCATGTTTCAAATAAACTTATAATACGAAACTCTGACAGGAAATTTAACGTAGAATTCTCTAAAACAATGCCGAAGGTGATTCATATACGAAAATTGTAAACTCTCGTACAAAGTTATCCCAATGGAGAGGGGCTCCATCTTGTTGCAAAATAAAGTTTATATGTTCACCAATTTACGCTCAGGAGTCGCCATTTTGTGTAGGTGGCGTGGCAAGCGAGAAATAAATAAAACAGTACTCGCGTATGCGATTATTTAAAACTGTTCGAGTAAATTTTAATTGTGACGTTAAACATTCTACAACGCTTACAGTTGATACTATTAAAATTTATAGCTAGGACATTATTTTATGGACGTATTGCATAACGTGTCATATCATTTACGTGTCAGTGAGCTGATTCCGCTGTCAGGGCCTTTGCATCCGTTTCGCATAATTAACGCACGGCGCGCATGGAAGAAGCGAAAGGAATCCAATTTAAAATTGGATGAGTTTGTTTCGGAATTTTATTTTCCTAAACTAAATAAACTTAAAATAAAAGAGTAGGAATTAGGTTTGGATGACGCCCAGCTTAGGGATAATTATTAAGTGCTTCCCCGGCCTATTCGCTGTAACCCCTGGTTACAAGCAAGTACATTTTGAAAAATATTTTTTATATTTCTTTTAATTAATTGTTATTTGATATTTTTAAAATTGTTTTTACAGGCAACTTTTTAAAAATAATTTTAAGTTTGTTATTTAAGTTAATGTTAATTTTTATTACTACAGGTGTGATGGAAAATGTTAAGAAATGAAAAGAGTTGTAAAGTTGGCAGCGCTGAAAGGAGCTGGAAACTTGCAGAACTTTCCGGACTTAAAATATAAAATGATTTTTAAATTATTTAGTGGATAATTGGTTATAGATTTATACATTTATTTTTGATTTTGGTTAGTGAAACTAAGTCGGTAGTTGAAATGGTTATTTAATTTTAATTTTAAGTGTGTGGTTTGAACTCTACGAATCACGTGTGTCTTGTTGCTTGGCGTGTGCGTCGAATGAGGGGCGTGCATTGTGGAGGGGGGAGTCAGCCGTCGGACACCGGCGGGTGAGTGTCGCTTAAAGCAAGGAAGACGAGTAGCAATTGAACGCTATAACTAACGCTTTTATTTTCTTGGTATCGACGAACCTTACGGTATTTATAGGCAACCTAACAACCTAAAAATCGTTAACTTTCCTATATAAAAGGTTGGCAAACATGTTTTTTTACGTGACAACGTCTAATAAATCGATGAACACCGGCTGCACGCACGAAAAAGTGTCCCGTAACGCACATTGTCCCGTTACGCTGTGTCACGTTACGCTCATTGTACGCTTGCGCCGCATCTATCTCTCTTCCACTCGATTGGAACAACCATCGATTTGACTTTTTCGAGGCACATTAAACTTGAAACACTCCCATTCGTTTCCTACTTTTCCTATCATCGTCCTATCCTTAACAGAATAACACAGATTGGATGAAGTTAAATAGCATACATGTATAAAAGTTATAGTTAAAATAATCTCTTCGTTAAAGTAATAAACGTATTTGAATTAATGAGTGCAAATAAAAGTAAATTTGTCAATTCAATTGTAGATTTCATGTCACTCCTTCTTTGTATCCATACGAAATAGTGATAATTCAATAAAAATGATTCAATTGTATTCATTAAAGTATGCAATCATTTCATCAATGTTTTGTTATGACGTTGTCACGTTAAACTATCGTCAGTAAACCGACTTTACAGACAACCGATTTTTTTTCTTTGTGGTCGTTTGAAGCTGGAAACATTCACATTAAATGTTATTTTCTTTTTTTCAATATGTTAAAATGATATCTTTTGTTTAAAATTAAAAAAACTGCATAGCCGAAAAGTATGAATGTTTAAAACCATAACTGAAGTTTCAATTGCAAAATAATTTACACGCATGGGCACACACTCACGTCTACACATGTGCACATGGCAGCAATGCTTATTTCGTTGCTACAAAGATAATTCAACATTGTAAATAATAATTCCAAATTATATTATTTTGCCCATTATACTCAATACACAACTCTTTTTATAAACAATTCACAAAATTCTGAACTAAGAATGTTTGTAAAATAACTTTTTTTTAATTATTATGTTTAGGAAAATTTCTGTTTTCTTTATATTTAAAACTTAATTTAGGTGTTGGAATTTCTCAACCGAACATACTTTTTTAACGGCCATATTCCGCTTATTCAGTCGCGCCCCTCTTGTGTATCGGTCGCCTTGGGCGGAGCAGCCAAGTTGATAGGGGCTTGCGGTTTTCATGTAACTTTCCGCGGACGGGACACGACCGTTACAACGCCCTAGTCATGCGAGTTTGCCACCTCACAGACAGGGAAGCGTGCATCAAAAGTGCTTTAGTTGGGGGGTTGACTATCCAAGCAACGATTGATGCCATGACTGACTCCCTCGTCTTAAATCTAGACTACATACGTATATGTAGTTAGGAAGGATCCAAGTAAAACCAGCGTAGACACAGGTAAAAACCTCTGGGCCCATTTCACGCAGGGTTCAACATGACAAGTATTATTCTCCCATATTTTGCTATATTTTTTTCTAATTTGCAACTATTTATCCCAATATTTGGGCATGCCTGTCAAGGCATAAATCATAAGTAGACTCCCGGAAATTTCGCGGATTCCTCTGGCCTCAGGATAGAATTCAAAGTTATAGGCCTGCTCGACCCATGTTTACTTTCCCATTGGTTTATTTCTTAGCGAGAACATTTTTATCCTGGTTATTTGACACTACCTGATTCGCTTACTTCTCTCCTAGCTGAACATCGTTGGTTCACGGTCTTAGAGAGGCGTGTCTAGATAACTGCGGTCCAATCATGAACACAGTGCGACAGTGTGGAGGTTTGCATTCTAGCTTGCGACTAAATGAATGCGCGAAAATTCCGTGGCTCTAATCATAAGTATATCCCAGAACTTCTATATAACTTGTTGCAAATATATATTTACTAACCAGCTCTAGCCTGTAAGCGCAGCGAGGAAGCAACACATTATTTCACGCGGCCGACGACAGCTGTCATTATAATCACACGCGTTCACAAGTGTTGACTTTGACGCGTGGCCAAAGCTAAGTCCTATGCCATGTCGGCCCAAAATAAATTAGCTCGGAAGCTTTATTGCCAAACGGTATTTAAAACGTTTGAAACTGCAAGATGGTGATGCCTATAGAGGCAGGCATCTTTCGCGAAAAAAAATCTGAAGGCCTATTAGACTGCAACAAGGTATACTCGTACCAGCGGTTTCTTCCCCGTGATTGGCAGCTGTCTGCCAGAGAAGTCGTTGTCTTATTTGACTGAGCCACTCAGGACGCGTCTGCTTCCGTGTTGGATTACTGTGGTTGGTGTTGTAACAATCGACATGTACCTGAAAAAAACGCACCCAATCGCGAAACACACACGATGCTATAGTGTTTTAGCTTTCAGCTGGTCTCGGAATCTTTCCGCGAAATATGCATGCCCCTAGTGATGCCTAATCCCTAGGGGCATGCAGATTTCGCGATAAGATTTCGAGACTAGCTGAAAGTTAAAACACTGTAGCATCGTCTGTGTTTCGTGATTGGGTGCGTTTCTTTCAGGTCCACGTATTTCGTAACAACACCGATCACGATAATACAGTGCGGAAGCAAACGCGTCCTGAGTGGCTCGGTCAAATAAGGCAACGACTTCTATCGCAGACACGGCCGCCAATCACAAGGAAGAAACCACAGGTGCGGGTATACCTTGTTGCAGTCTAATAAGTGTTCAGATCTTTTCGCGAAAAATGCCTGCCCCTACTAATCCCCCTTAAAGCAGAGCCGCGTGACGTCTCGGTCGCGACAGGGGCGCTCCCGGCGTGCGAGCGGCTGCGACGGTAATCACAGCGATGACGTCACTGGATAGGAAGGTTGGGGAACTGGGCTGACGGCAACTAAGGAAGGGGGGGGGGGGGGGTGACCAGGTCGGGCACGTGGGTCGCGGGAACGGGCAGATCTCTCGTGATGTCACCAGGCAGCCTACTTACTCCCGTCGCGGTAAGGATTTCTCCCGGTACCACCTTCGCCCCGCCTCTCTGCTACCGTCCAATGACGCGCGCTGTGTGTTGCTTTTGGCCGCACGCTAGCAACCGTGAACGTGGTACAGTCACACCTCGATCATCCGGACTAACTAATATCAAAAGCAATCGGGACAGTTGAAATTCCGGATAATCCAGGAAAATATGTAAAATAAGCAAAACTAAATCCTTAAATAACCGGACTTTCCGTTTGCTACGATAAAGAACTATGTTTTGCAACAAAATTGCATATTATACGTGCCCTATATTGTTTACAGGTCATAAAATATATATAAAAAATATTTTTCACGTGATTTCTTAACAAAGAATTTGTCAACATTCTTGTTTCAAACATGTACGGCGTTTGAATGAAGCATTTTAAGGTACATTAACGTGCTGTATTTGTTTGAATAGATGTCATTTTAATGTGAACATTAAATAAAACTCCTACAAATCTGATCAGGATTATCCTGAGATCCGGATCAACGAGGGCCGGATAAACGAGGGTTTATTGTACTTGCGGGGCGATTATGAACACACGTTTTTCTTTATAAAACACGGTAAAAAAAACTACTATTACCACAGGAAGACGTTGCGTGGGTACGAATTCAACATTTTCCGTTAAACTCCGACTACTGATGACTTTGAACCTTTCACTATGAATATTCAACGCACGGGTTCTACGTTATATTCCACGTGTAGTATCAGCTGGTGGTAAGAAGCGAATCAAAGGTTAGCGATGTTATTGACCTATAATATGGATTTTATAGTGAGAAATTTTGGTGTCACCATTTGCTTTCAACATAGAAGTGTGTTTTAAGGAGCCAAAACTATTTAAAATAAATAAGGGCATGTATTTTTTGTGAAATGTTTTGAGACTAGCTGAAAGATTAAACACTGTAGCATCGTCTGTGTTTCGTGACTCGTTGAGTTTCTTTCAGGTATATTTTAATTTTTGGCACATGAATCACAGCCATTCAGTGCGGAAGCAAACGCGTCCCGAAAGGCCTCGTCCAATAAGGCAATTGTTTCTTTTGCAGGCGGAAACCAATCACAAGGAAGAGCTCGCTAGCGCGAGCTTACCTTATTACAGTCTAGTGAGAGCTCAGATTTTTTTTTCTTTTTTTTTTCGTGAAAGATACATGGCCATTAAAAATCAAGTTTAACGTAAACAATATTTGAAGTTAGGTACTGTAACCTTAGTAGTTTCATACATGAATTCATGGTTGCTATTCGTAAATTCATAAATAAATACAAATTGTTATTAAGTTTATGGAATTTTAAGGAAACAAAATCTTGGATTAAGTGTAGATTGCATTAAGGAGGTCTAGGTTGGTTCTCCAACAGATTTCACTGTAAATGGTTGGTTAATATCATCATATGTAGTTGTTTCCCAATCTCGTAGAATCAAATTTCGATGAACATTCTTGGTAATTCCTTCTTGATTCCAGAACCTTTAATTTTTCTGAGTGCTTCAAACAAAATGCGAAAATACCTTTGATAGGATGAAATATCTAAAAAATTTTGAATACTTATTTTAAAAAAGTTGTTTCTAATAACGTTTAACGTAATCTTCGACCGCTGTGTTTAAGGGGTTCACGTGAAGGGTAAAGTGTTGTTTGGCTTGAATAACAATTATTTAAAAAGTGAAGATTAAAATATTAAATTAAATGTGTGTGTGTGTGTGTAGGATTGAGTGTAAAAAAACATTCTTTTAAAACAACATATACTTAAAATTCGGGAGGGGAGGGTATGTGGCCGCCACGCGCTTTATAAGTGAAACTTCACAAAAAAATTGGGATAAGAAACTCAAACAGTACCTGCACAACTATTTGAAACACGTGTACAAACGTGCAAGCCTGCAAGCGTACAGCCAGCAAAACATTCGCTTGGTGTTCTCTCTCTAGTTCACAGGTGGTCATCCCTCACCGGCGGGGCACAGCTTGTTTCCTCGAGTCTGGTGCACGAGCTCCAAAAGCTCCGGGGCGCTAATGTCGACACTGGCCCGCGCATCGCACGCCTCACAGCCTCTACGGTCCAGGCACCAGAACCGGCGTGTCTTCTCTTCTTCGCGTCGGCGACGCGCCTTTCTACGCGACTTTTAGCGGCGACGCTATCATTTCATGATGGAACACTGCTGTGCGTTGGAATTTTCAAAACCTAAACACATCCGTGAAAACGCTAGTTTTGGTCATTTATTTTTTTTTACTCTCCACAAAATACACGTTACAGACGAAGTGATGGAACGGGAGCTTGTGTGGGAACACGCAGGGCCTCGGACGCTTGTAATAATCTCGAGCGGTTTGTAAACGGCGTGTTAACAGCCGGAGGTCTGCACGCCGTTTGGCGACCGGGCCGTCTGAACCAGTGGCGTAGCCAGGATTTGTATATGGGGGGTGTTAAGAAGCATGGTCCCCCCGTATTAAAGCAGGGGGTCCGGGGGTCCTCCCCCGGGAAAATTTGGATTTTAAGGTATAATATAGTGCTATTTTAGTAGTTTTCGGTACTTAAATTTAAATATTGTAATGATAAAAATTTTATTAATTTTAATATGAAATTTGTTTGAGTGATGAATAAGAAATTAATCAAATATTTGGTGCTAAGGGGGTGGGGGGGTTTGAACCCCTAAACCCCCCCCCCTCCTGGCTACGCCCCTGGTCTGAACCCGGAGCGTGACGTCAGGATAGCCGGCGCTCCACTCCTCGCCGGCGACTCTTCCCTCGCCGGCGACCAGACGACTTTCACCCGTCGGAGATCCAGGGGTCCCGGCGACCCAGAACCACGACTGGCCCGGACTGCCTCATCGCGCGATCCGGAGAACCTGTCACGTGCTGCTTCTCGTGAGGGAGGGGGGGGGAGGGTATATTGGGTCCATCATCTCGTCGACAGCGAGGTCCCTAGCAGAGTCCCGGAACACTCTCGGGAGAATCAGGAACCATGTAGACACCATCTAGGGGTTCATGAAGATTTCCAGGCCGCAGCAGTTTCCCATCTGTAGAGCACGGAAAAAAATTCGCGGGTTTCTTCCCGTGAAATGATAAATTTTTAATACGCATCACTAGAAATACGGAGATTTCGTGCATTCATTCAGTCGCAGGCTAGAATGCAAACCTTCCACTCCCGCACTGTGTCCATGATTGGACCGCAGTTATCGGTTTACGTCCCTCTACGACCATGAGCAGCCAACGATGCCCAGCCAGAAGAGAAGTAAGCGAATCAGGCAGTGCCTATTAACAAGGATAGAAATATTCTCTATAAGAAATCAACCAATGGGAGAGGAAACACGGGTTGAGCACACCTATGACTTTGAATTCCACCCTTAGGCCAGACGAATCAGCGAAATTTCCGGGTGTCTACGCATCACCTTTGTGTTGTGTCTGCCATTTGTTTCGCTGTTTTATCTGGAGGACTGTGGTCCAGTTAGAGACCCTCAATCAAAGAAGTATCGAGTCTCAAGTTAGCCAGTTGAGACGCCTCACGAGTCAGCACCCAATGAACAGGTGATGTTTGCCCGTGAATGAAGAGGATTGTGGAGTCCACCCTGGAGGTCATTGCACCCGAGAATTTTCTCAGTAAGTTATCCAGATACGATTTCGTTAAGGTATAAAATGTAACTTTATGAAATTGAATCTAGTGGTGGCTGGTTGCTACAAGCATTCACCCTGTGAAGCCATTGGCGTTTAGTAGTTACCTATTAAATTTATTTTTGGGAATGATTACAAACTGTAATAATACTGTCAGTAGACACTATGTTTTGCCTTTGAAAATCTTTTAATGTGTGATCTCTGCCAGAAAGAATATAAAATTTTAATTTTAAACGGTAACAAATTGTTATGAACAAAATTGTTGAAACGTTGAAACCAATATAGCAGCTTTTGGTTACTATCCACAAATCCCTCCCCTAACAAGACGCGCTGGAATCTCAATATCTCGAAGAGCGTAATGAGATGTGCGCGAATAGGTTCCTAACTAATCACAGTCCACACATGTGTGACGTCAGCGTGACATAATTGGAAGACGCGACAGACTTCCCAAATTGGAAATATATTTCTATCGTGTCGTGGCGCGACGTTTACTAACAAGAGCGACAATAATGTTTTCGAAAGACGTTTTAACAGGTGGGTTGCTAATACTATTATCATTCGTGTATTTATTTAAGATTCTGTTTACTTGAATTAATTTATAAAATTTCTGAAAGCTGTCTACACACAGCATATTTCCTAAACGAATGTTAAATTTGAATTAATCTTGTTTCTCTCGAACATGTAAATTGTGAAAACCTGTAAAAATTAATATATACATATTAATAAGTAAATTATTTTTGCCAAATCAGACAGTAATAAAATGTTATATGTTAATGTATATCAAATTTTATTAATAATAATTAATATGCACTCATAAGAGATCGCATTTTCGCAAACGTGTCAGCAATTTTTTTTTAATGTTTGCCGCGTTGTTAGCCTTTCGTGTTATTTTGACATTCATTTGTTATATTTGACAGTTTTTGATGACGGTAACATATTTTAGTGCAGCTCTCTTTTCTCTCTCTTTTCTATGGTGCAGCTCCAGACGATACAAACGTACACCCATGCCTCACTCGGGTCTCCAAGCCAGAGTCCCTCCCACCGAAAGCCGCACTGCATCCAAGTACAATAAGGAGGTAAGGCAATTAATGCTGCCTCAGGCCGGAGCTGCATTATATCAATTCTCTCGTAAAAATGAACGTTCACCGGCCGTTGAGCTAACAGGTTGGGACATGTCTGCAGTACCTACACACCAACAATGTACGTTTGTGTTAGGACAGAACTGAGATCATGTTGCTCCGGCCAGATCTACGATGGCACGGAAACGGAGACGTAGGCCTATCAAGTAAACGGAGACGGATCTCACGGAACATTTTACTACCGCGTCTCTGCTGCTTCCACAATTCACGGGAACGTAACAAACTGCAACCAATGATATTTCGTTTCAAGGTTACGAAATAGTAATTTAATTGATTACATATTTTACTCTTCGAGATTATCGCACGGGCAGAGTTTACACATATAATAAAAATAAACGACAAAGTAATAACATATCACTATATATTCTTGTACTTGAAGGAACTTTTAACGAATTTATAACATAAACAAACATGGCTACCACCGCAGCCAAGTACTCGGCTTCTATTGGTCGCACGGAGTGATGTAAACGGAAGATCTCGGCATTGCCGCACTAATCCGTACGGGCCCGTCTCCGTCTGTGCACTAGTGTAGAAACTCTGTTCAGAAGAGACCAGTTTCTGTGTTATTGTAGAACGGGCCTGAAAGTTTACTCCCCGTGGCCTCTCTGGTAGTCTCCCAGGAAGCAGACGGCGATGAACGAGAACGCGAACCGTTTAGCGCAGAGGACGCCACGCGGTGAAGAGCGAGGCAAATTACGGCTATCGAAGATAAGTGTCTCAGATTACCTAAGACGGCGCGTCATTATAAACTGGCCCCCGATCGGTGGAATTTGGGCCAGCACTGACCTGCATACTCGAAGAAAGGAGAAAGGCCTGCAGGGTAGTTCGAGGAAGAGGTGGGATGAACAGGTGGCCTAAGTTACCGTGGAAGGGGGGGGGGGGGGGGGATAGAGAACTAGCGAGAGCAAGCGAGAAAGAGAAAAAAGGACAGAGGGAAGCGCAAGGAACGTTAAAAATTCGAGTGGATCACACATAGCCTTGGTAAAGTGGACGTCGACGTTGACTGAACTACATTAAAATTTAACTAATTTATCGTCGTGTTTATTCAAAAAAGATTTTAGAAAAATGAAATTGCACACTAAGTTTTCCTGTGTAAAATACTAACAGGCCTCAAGGGAAGAACGTTAATAACTTATCTGAAAACATTATGCATTTTAGAGATATGAAATATTTGTTATAAAGTCAGTTACGAAAAATTATAACTTTTTGTTATTCGTTAGCTAACCACCCATGGATATTCTTGCGCGAAAATATGAAGTAGCTTATATTTGTAAAAATTTAAGAAATGCGGTCAGTACAATTAATTGTAAACATTCTTAGCTATAAGCAATAAAATGCCAGGTTTTATACGGTTTCATATCCTTTAGGATTGGAATTTCAAAAACGGTAATGAAAATAAGCCGTTTTATTTGAATGTAGGATAACCGATCTCATTCATATTCCATTTTATTGCACTCGGAGATATATTTAACCTTTGATTAAAATTAAACTAACTCCCTTCCCAATTCATTTGTAAAAGAATTAAAAATAAAAAAAAGGGTAGAATATTCCAGTTTCTTTGGATTTGGCTATAATTATAGACTACTACAAAACAAGCCGTAATGAGGAATGTACTTTAAGAAACTTATGAATGAGTAGAAACATTATTTCGAGTAACTAATTAGAAAGTTCATTTATCTTACATTTATATTTGTGGATCAACAGACACACTTATGTTTAATGAAATCAAACTTAAGCATGGTTCCAAAGATTCCCCTTTTCTTTCAATGGTGGTACTAAAAAGAAAAGGTTTATCTTTTTATTTAATATATTGAATAATATAGGTGTTTGAATATTTACACTTCATGCTTTTGTGGATTCAGTGCTACTTGTTGCCCGAATAAAATCAAACTGTTCTCATAATACCGCGACAAGGCTAAAATTATTAAAAATAATGTTTTAACAAACTTTCAATTTATTTAAACTATTATGTATAATGCCATATTAATCATCTCGTACTTTATTGAGCACACCTACATTATATATATATATATATATATATATATATATATATATATATATATGACCAAACAAACATTTGTCTTATCTCACTAGGAATGGAAATTAATAATTGATAAAACACAAAAAGAATTTTTTCGAATGGTTTTACTGTAAAATAGGATTATATTAAGTCTATCAAACCCTAATGTATAACTTGCTTAAAAATAATAGCTTATCGAAAGAAAACTTTCACATCAAACTTTCAAAACATTTTATAAAACTTTTTTATTGGTTATTAAAATTATTTTTTAATTTTTTGTGATAGACGTATTGCCGGGATGTAGAAACCCTTGTTTCAATGTGACTGACATTCACACACAAACAAAAGCCAAAGGTCGGCATGCCAGCCACCGAATATTTAAAATGCGAGATAAAATTGCATCGATTTCTCAGCGAAACGAACCAATAAATGTTTGAAAATTTGAACAGAATCCGATCACAGCTAAAATAACATGGCCCTCCCCCCCTCAACTATGAACATTACAAATTCTTTCCGCTTGAATAAAAACGAGGGATTTCTTCTAGCACACTCCGTTTGCCCGTGCATATAATACAAATTGAAATTTATTGTTTGCCTCCCACCGCATATGAATACAAAAAATAATAATTTTAGGAGTAGAAAAAAAAGGCAACATTTATACGTTTTAGCCCAATTAAAGTACCGCGGATGTGGCGAAAGTCAGAAAGCTGGTGCGAGCATAGGGGAGGGATATTTTCACGTTTAAGCCATCAGTAGCTCAGAACAGCCACACGTTCCTGGTGGTATTTTTTTTTTACAACCCCCCACCCCCTTCCCCGCTCCCTCCGCTGCGGTCCCTTATCTACGTCGGCGATATCTCTTCGTTAATGAATCACTGGCGCCTCCCAGACGGAGCTGCGCTCTCGCCACGACCAGACCCCCAACCCCTTGTCTACGTTTTGCGTAATTGGCGAGATAAATAACAATTATTATATAGTCGTTGCCATGCGCGTGTGTGTGTAGTTCTTCTCTCGGAACTCTCCCTCCACGATGTCCACGGCGGTGTGGTCGCGTCGCGCCCTCCTCTGAATGTTTAACTCCCGCGGCCCTGGAGGTCAGAGGTCAGAGCGAGAGCGGGGTGGCGCGGGCGGAGGCGTGTTGCGGATAAACCGCACCGGACAAACCTAACCTCAATAATTCAGCCCACCCCCCCCCCCCCCACCGACCCGGCGACCGGCCATCTCGTATGCATTGCGTCGGCCCTGGCACCGCCGAGCCCGCCTTCCCCGGGAGAGAGGAGGGGGGGGGGAGGTGGTCGTTATGCCCTGGGACGTCCGGCAACGTCGCGGCGAACCGCATCATGGCCAGCTAATGAGCAGTTTCCTAGGCCTTCCCCTTTTGTTTTCCCTTCGCACCTTTCCGGAGCGAGCAAAAATTATAATACTTGCTATTACACCTAGCAATGTTGGTAGTTTTTTTTTTTAATTGTGTTTGCATTCCGTTTTCAATTTAAGTATCAAGAAGAGGATGAGAAGTACATTTCTGTCTCTATTTTTTCTTGCAGTTTTAGAAAGTGTGTAAGTGATATAAAATTTTCACCAACGTCAATTCACAGTCTACAGAGCCGTGTAAAGTAACCAGGTTTGCATATGTGTACAAGTGTGTTGGCGCTAATTTTTACCTTGATTACCACGTAAAAAAAACGGACAATTAAAAATTTTCATCGGTTTATTTTTAATACATAGTTACTGAATCGTTATTCACTAGCTGTTTAAGTTTTTCATTTATTCGTAAACAAGTTTATTTGTTTCATTATTTTAAATTATTTTTGTTTAAAGCATTGTATTATATAATTCGTTATCGCTAACTCTCATTCGATGCAAGCGGTTTGATTATTGGATAAGCCGTTAATATTGTTACGAACGCGAGAGACCAGACCGCGATGCCAGGTTCGGAGCTGGCTGGCGGCCCCGCATGGCCACTGGCGTTACGTGCCATCCGTTGACGTAAGGCATACCACGCGTGCCTGGCCGAATTACAAGGGTCCTCGCTACCCCCACACACCCTTCCGCTCCCCGCACATCGTCATGCCTAGGCGTCGTTATCTATCGCTGAGCGGCCTTGGGAATTCCGCTGGGCCGCGGCGTGAGGACGACTCTATTCTCGACGCTTCGGGATGACGCGACTGGCCCCAGCTGCACTCGTCAATTCTAGAAGGGCCTGCGCGGGAGTTCTTGGGGCGATGAGAGTCCCGCGACTGTTATGGTGGCGAGAGTGCTGCGGGTGCGGCGAGAGTTTGGTGACATGAGTCCCGCGACGGAGTACCGCGGTGAGTTCGACGACAGGCGTTTTGGCGACAGAGTTCCGCGGGGTGTGCTCCGTGAGTATCGTGAGGAGTGCGGACTGTGTAACTCGATAGACACTCAGTGACTTGGGGATAAACATTTTTAAGTGCGAGTAATTGGTGTTTAGGCATTTTTAAGTAAGATTATTCATTAGTGATGTAAATATTAGTAGTCAATAAAACCTTGTATTTAAACGTAATTGGGTTATGCCTTACGAACACAGTTCACCACATAGCATTACATAAATCGTATATATATATATATATATATTCCACTACATTAGATGGTACCTATAATATGTAATTCGTTAAGACATTTAATGCTGGATGCATAAGTTGAAATAATTCGAAATATTTTCGCTGCGTAGAATATGAGAAAATGTTAAATCGCTCTTTTTTTTTAATATTGGCGCACATAATAGGTTGTTATGTACATTAAATTCTTAAAATTTTCCAGGAGTTTATAAATGTTTCCAAAATATTTACAGAAGAAAAATAGGTACCTACTTCGAAATATACGTACGCCTGTAGGTTGTGCAAAAAGGTTTTTTTTATTACAACCCAGGTTTTTACGATAATAATTAGTTTCATCAAAAATTGTTTCAGAAATTTTTATATTAAATTTAGGATTCATACAATAAAATATAACGTAATTGATATTATATATATTAAAATATAATGATTATTTATACTTTCAAATCTGGATATTGCCACCCCTTGCAGTAATGGTTGGTTAAATACAAATTTATTTTAACAATAGTTATAATAATAAATATTCATAAAGTTAAACGAAAATAGGAATGGATTCGACTGTGTACATGGTAGGCAAGTTTTATTTATTTTCTCATTCCAAACCTAGGATTTTTCAACCCCTTTCAATAATGGTTTTGTATTATCAAAAATTGTTTTAGACACACGTTTTAGATAAAAATATAATATTTACAAATAATTTGAAAGGATTTGATAGTCTGCCTACTAAGGGAGTTAAGAATTCTTTGTCATTCAACCTCAGTGTATTCCACCCCTTGCAATCATGGTAGGTCATATAAAAAATTATTTCAGACAAAAGTTGTATATAATAATTTAAGGTTTTACAATAAATTAGTAATTGTATGGAAAATATCAATTTTTTTTTTAATTTATGCCCTTGTTTTTGTTTTTCAACTCCCAGCAGAAATGGCTCGTCTTATCGAAAATTGTTTCAACAAAAGTTCTAGATAAAAATTATAAAATATAGGCTACAACACTTTGAACGAATTCAATGGTGTACTTACGATCAGTTTTTTTTTGTCCTCCGACCCTTCTTTTTTCCACCCCTTGCAGTTATGGTTGGTCTATCAAAATTGATTTGGACAAAAGTTTTTGGTATTAGTCCGACGAGTTATAATACTTCAAACAGGTGTGATATTCATCATATTATAAGAGTTTAAGCTATTTTTTGTTTTCCAAAAAAACATTTTCCAATTCTACCCCTTTGGTCAGATATTGCCCATTAAAGAACTCGACTGATATTTTTCATGTTTATATTTCTTGTATCAGTTTGGAAGTGATTTGTGAAAAATTAAAGCAGTTAACGTTTCCACAAAAATGTTATATATATATATATATATATATATATATTTACACAAATACATATGTGTATATATATATATATATAAACTTTTGAGTTGACAGTGGTTTTGAGGTCAATGGAAAATGAAACGAAAAAATATATAACTTTGTTCCGGATGTTGCACCATGGTAATAGCTACAATATGTAGTATTTATTCGAATTTAACCTAAAAAAAACATAGGCAAGTTCAGGAATTTCTTACACCAGGTCCATCCTAATAAGAGTAGGCCGCTGATGCTTGTGGAAATTGTATAATTATGTGCACTCTTTATGTGAATATGATATCGGTTATTTTAACTTTTAGCTCGCAAGGAAAATAATCTGAAATTCAACAAAACATACGCCGCCTAGTCAGGAGACAAGCTTCATTAAATCGGCCGAACCTCGAAAGTACGTAGCCGGTATCGAATAATCAACACAGAGTACATTTGCAACAAAAATTTTGTTTTGAAATTGTGGATATTGTTTTCAAAATTGTTACAATCTAGATTTTATAATCGAAACTACGTAGAAATATTGTATTTGTAGGAGGGGAGAAAAGAGAAGCGCTATTTAATGTATATTGGTATGTCTGCATTGTGTGTTACGTAAAATATTTTTAGAACTCCTGCAGCCTTTTTGTTAGAAGAAACTCATTAATTTCATTATCCTACAAAAAAATGAAATAATTTAGTTACGGATCATGATAATACCTTTAGAATTATATCTATCTATTGCTGATCCAGCTATTTTATGTACTGATATATGGTCTAATTAGAGGCTTACGCAAAGGACGGCGCCTACCGCCGTAATCCTAAAATAAAATCTATCATTTCTACCAACAAATGAAATGTTTTTGAAAGAAAACTGCGGTAAAAGTTGTTATATTCCCGACTGCCCCTCCCCCACAGCTGAAAGGAAATGTATGGTTTCACGCACTACGGCGGCCTAGAGAATGAGAAATTAATTTTTTTTTATGAAATAGGAATCAAGCCATTACCGTAATCCTGCTAACACGAAAATAAAACGTTTTATTACATTCTGTTTTGTATAATTTGAGCGTCGTTAGCGCTAATTACGGAGAATTAAACGTCGCCCGCTCGTAATTCCTCCCCCGGGCTAGCGGAAACGACGCTGGCGCTCCACGCGGCAAGCGCCGCAATCGAGTCGCGAGTCGCCGATTGGTCGCCGCGCGGCGTGACGCAATCCGCTGCACAATCAGGGCTCGAGCAATCGCCGAAAATTACCGCCCAGTCTCCCTGGCGGTTGCGATCCGACAAAAAAAACCGTATGGTTAATATACGTGGTGTGATAAATAAATAAAAAAAAAGTGAATAGCTTTAATACTAACAAAGTAATAAGCTTACGTCAAATTTGAACTAATCGTCTTCAAAATACTCTCCTTGGCTAGCGATTCGCCTTTAATCCTAATGTTGATTCTATGATTGGAATAATAATCTGGAAGGACCTTCAGCTGCTCCGTCATGGCACTCTCAATGTCGGGAATGGTGTCAAAACGTTTTCCTTTTAGCACGACACATTTTTCAAGATCTCTGTTTCGCAAACAAAACTTAATGTTAACGCGTTGTTATAAATCCATGATTAGGGATACGGACATTTCGCGGACTCATTTAGTCGCGAGTTAGAATGCAAACCTTCACACTCTCTCTCGCGCTGTGTTCGTGATTGGACCGCAGTTATTTGGACACGCCCCTCCAGGACCGTGAGCCAACGATGCCCAGCTAGGAGAGAAGTAGGCGAGTCAGGTAGCTACAATTAACAAGGGTATAAATGTTATCGCTAAGAAATCAATAAGTGGGAAAGCAAAAAAAAAATGGGTTGAGCGCACCCATGACTTTGAATTCTACCCAGAGGCCAGACGTATACGAGAATTTTCCGGGTGTCTATCCACGACGCGTAACAAACACGGTAAACACGATCTCGCTCTTCTGGCTCTGGAGGCCGATTGAGTAGTCACAACTTGTTAAAACTTGACACTGACCATCTCAACGGATCGAGCTACAAGGCTCACTACTCCAAATCAATGTAGCGTCAGTAGTTAGTGCGATAAATTTAATTCACTGTATTTTTTTTATCACTCCTCGTATTTTACCTACATTATATAGAGGCATGCATATTTCGCGAAAAATTTCCGAGACCAGCTGAAAGCTAAAATACTGTAGAATCGTCTGTGTTTCGCGATTGGGTGCGTTTTTTTTCTGGTACATGTCGATTGTTACAACACCAACCACAGTAACCCAACGCTGAAGCAGACGCATCCTGATTGGCTCAGTCAAATAAGGCACCTACTTCTCTCGCAGACGGCTGTCAATCACGGGGAATAAACCTCTGGTGCGAGTATA
This sequence comes from Bacillus rossius redtenbacheri, assembly GCF_032445375.1. Taxonomy (NCBI): domain Eukaryota; kingdom Metazoa; phylum Arthropoda; class Insecta; order Phasmatodea; family Bacillidae; genus Bacillus; species Bacillus rossius. The sequence goes on from NC_086332.1 coordinate 44,380,734, forward strand.
CCTTGTTGCAGTCTAATAGGCCTTCAGATTTTTTCGCGAAAAATTCCTGACCCTATACATTAATCAATAGTTCTACATAGAGAACTGAAAAATTCACTTCATTATTTGAAAACACACTAGAATGTATGAAGTTAAACGCTTGACTGGCATTTTCATTGTTTCATCTTCCTGGGTAAACGCCACTGTAAGAAAACCGAAATGTATGAAAAATCTGGCAGAAGCCAATGTAAAAAAGACTGTGACTGCTTTGTGTTTGCAAGTGAGTGCAATCTAGCCTGGTACCAGAACATAATACAAATTTGGTAGGCCTCTATCAATATAGCCTATAAATAATAATACAGAAAATATAAGTGATGGCCTGTGCTTTTCGAATTAGTACGCTACTAAATAATTTTCCCTGAGAAACTCTTAGTTATTCAAAATATATATATATATATATAACGTTAAAATTAGTTGTTTGTTTGCTTGTATGAAATAATTTAACTTATTAACTGCTGATGATACTGGCTATTAAATTTAAATACGTTTAGGTAGGAGCCCCAGGATTAATTATTAAATCTTAATTTTAATGTGCTATCTCAAACGTTTATGAAGACACGTTTATAAATATATACTAAAAGCTAATAGCAAGTATCATATCACGTAACTTATCACATACTTGTTGCGGGGGTACCTATGTTTCATTTACATACATGTACATATCATTAGTCAACTTCTAGTGTGAAGTAAAAGTATTCAATTGAATATTTAATTGTTGAGTATAAATAAATCCTATGCATTAACTTGAGTCGCTATGGAAAAATATACTTTTTTTTAATAAGCTTTAATTGATAATTGGTTTTTAAATTATTTCATGATTGTTATGTTTAGGATAGTGATCAGGTTTACGTAGTATATTTTACAGTTAGTGGTTGCACTAAATTATTTTTGCTTACTCTTGAGCGTAAAACCAAAAATGTATCTTACAGGTAATTTTTGATGTAACTCTAACATAAGTGTTCGTTTAATTGACTATCTGTGCGTGAATTATTCTGTCCATCCGTACAAAGTTGCAGTAGACTAGTTATGAATACAAATTGTACTTATTATCGTATCGGATATAAAATAGGATATTGTAAACAATATGTTATATTTTTTATAACTATTTTTAATTACATATAATCCTAGCCATGGCTGCGACTTATTTCGCGTTTTAAAGTGATGCGTGCAAATACAAGAGTTGTGCGCCTCGTAGGAACGAAACAAACCTGGAGATTAACTTGATTTCACATACTTGGCCTCAAATTAACCATTAAAAAATGAGGGGAAAAAACATTGTTTTGCATGGATAGTAACGAATATATTGACACGTACAAAAAAAATCCTTAACTCGTTCTGTATTATGCAGTATATCTATATATTAATATTCTATAAATACGATAAAACGCTAACATAGTTGGTGCAGACAACTTCTTTATTCCCGTGTGTGTTGCGTGTGAACGTGGCTGTTGCAACGAACAGGTTTCAGTGAGCAAGACTGGCAATCTCCCGTTGAACGCATCTTCGAGTTGAGACGAACTTTCTTTCTGCTGTGAAACGCGTTCCTGTTTTGTGAGCGTCATCAGCTTTGCGGTTTGCAAAATTACCTGCTTCCAGAGTAGCGTTTCCCAAACTTTTTTTTTCTTTAACTCTAACGACACCATAATCATGAATTGTTGACATCAGTAGTGCACTACATATATTTTAAACAATTCATTTCAAATACTTAGTGATTTTTTTTACTTTGAAATTATTAGAGCCTCTGTAATCAGAATAATAAAAGCTTCATTCTAATGTAATATCTAAAAAAGTTATTTAAAAATTGATAACAATTCTAGAAAAAGTAACAAAATCAAAGTGTTTATGATTTTCAAATAATTACGCAGTACACAATTAAGTTATTAATACAGACACCCAAAATAAAATGTTAAAAATATATTTGTCTGTCTATTTGATCCCCGTGTGTGTTCAAATAGGACTACAACTACTCAGGCTATTACATTTGGATGTATTCATCGGCTAGCAAGTCTATCATAAATTAATTTTATTTTTCAAATTATTTAATAATTTTTTTATCAAATCGTATTATAAAGTAGTAAAATCATATCATTGCATTTAATTGATTTACGAAATTATTTTGTTTTTTAACTATATTATATCTTCGGAAGCTTTCAAAAAAATAAAAATTATAAAGCGTGTGTCTATGAAATGATATAAATGAAAAACTTCTTACGCTAGTGACTTCAAGTTGAAGTAAGTTATAGATAGTAGCCCCAGGATTGATTAAGTCTTATTTATTCTGAGAACTCGAATAGATAAACAAAGACACAGAAATTTCGTAAAGCATTTAATCACGGAGGTATAATTTTACTGCATTATGATAAGATTTCATGAAAAAATTTCATGAAATAATTCTAAAAAATAAGGTGAATAAAGATTGAATTATTTGCCGATGAATACATCCCAATGTAATAACATGAGTATTTGTGGTCCTACTTGAATACCTACGCGGGGCTCATAGGTTGAGTTTCACCTCTGATTGGGGGTCGAACTACCGACTGTCTGCACGAGAGGGTATCGAATCAGCGATAACAGCCACTGAGGACTCTACGCCCGTTTCAAGGTGCGCGTCGGACAGGAAATGTCCTTGACTCAAAGAAGAAAGGACTGCTATTCAAGGCTCCCGCCGACCCGGGCACACAAGACGGTGTACGAGGCCTCAGAAGAAACCACTTGTATTGAAATCCGCTCGAGATAGCTGAAGGCGGTTGAGCGATTCTGTTTCCGTATTTTAATTTTTAAAGGTTTTTTTATTTTATAAAATGGCTAAAACGCATGTGTTCTGAATAATGTTTACGCGTGAAACATTTGGTAGAGATTCTTGTAAGCACTCAAGCTTCTTTACCTTCTTTTCTCTTCCATATAATGTCATGGTTACCAGTCAAATCTCGTAGTCGCTGCACGCACGACGAGAAGACTGCGCGCCAGTCCACAGCCTTGCGCTTAGAGGAGACAACGCGCTAGAAGCAGCAGCGGGCGTCGCACTATCATCCCACCTCACTAACAAAAATACACCCCTGACTAGGCGGGCCCCCTTGAGAGCTCTTTAAGATGTTTCAAATAATAACACATGTTGTCCAGCTTTTAAAATTATAGAGTGAGCTATTACCATGCAAAATTGGTTCCTTCGGGTGACAAAACACTTTTTTTTATTATTATTTTTAGGAAAGCGCTTGGCGTGTTTCACAATAACTGCGCCCAAACTGACAGCTGCGCTAACAAGTACATTTTTTTCTCACCTTGGTCGAACTCCCGGTAAATAAACGTGTATTTCACGGTGTAATTTTTTTTACCAGTCATGTTTTCTTGCCTTTACTTTCTATTGCAAGCGCACGTTTGGTGCTGTGACCACCATTAAAATAAACCTCAAGTCATGTGACTTAAGTTTCCCAAGGGAAAGGGAATGTTGTTTATCGCTTATTTGGAAGCAGCATTAGAAGAAAAAGCATTTCTTAATCTTCTGCTTCCTCGCCCCAGAATACATTTTGTCTTTAATTTTCCCCTTTAAAGCCTCAGAATGCCCCTTCATGTACGTATTTTCTATTAACTGATTTTTAAAATGATAGGTAAATAAAAAACACAAAACTTAACATCATGTCTTTGAAATAACACACACACACACACACACACATATATATATTTATATATATTTCTTGTGTGCGTGTGTATGTCACTGAACTCCTAGACGGCTGGACCGATTTTGATGAAATTTTGTGTGTGAGTTCACGGGGATTCGAGGATGGTTTAGATTCACAATTGGATATTTTATCTCGATTCTGAGTTAAGAAAAAACTAAAAAAACACGCTTTAAAAGCAAATAAACTAAGCATTGTTGATAATTAGCCTCCATGGCAACGGGCTTTTGCATTGTTGTTGCCTTCTGCGTAACCATGGGAAAGGTTTTTGGTAACGGCAGTGGCGTGCCCAAGAGGAGGGGTATGTATAATGAGAAGATACAAAATGTCCAGCGTAGAAATACTTACCGCCATATCGATATCACACAAAAAGTACATTTGGGCAGGACAATGTCTGTCGGATCCGCTAGAAAGATATATAGAGATATATATGTAGAAAGATATATAGAGAGATAGAGATATAAATAAAAAGATAGAGAGAGATATAGAGAATTAGAGAGATGAAGAGAGATGCTTAGTATACGTTTAAAAAATTACATTATTAATAAATTAAAAAAATTGATTGAGGCATTGCAACGCATGCCGGGCATTATCTAATATATATATATATATATATATATATATATATAAAAGGTATTTTTTCCATCTACCTTGTTTATAATCATATAAGCATTATATTTTGTACAGGCGTAAGGGATAAGCGATTGTCACACAATGCTGCTTGCAATATTATAAGACACATGTTCCAAATATCAATATTCATTAGAAATAATTTTGTTTAGCAAGGTTTAATTCATCACGGGATATTTCGTACATTTACCACTATTTCAATAAAAAAAATAAAAAATAAAATTTTTTGTGATGAATACTTTATCGACACCTGCCAACGGAAGAGGCTTAAGCGCAACCTATATTTATAAATATTATATATTCATTGGTATTACTTATTAATTATGGATTAAATGCTAATACCGTTTTAATTACAATAATTTTTGTAGCTTTAGCAAATAAAGAGCTCATTTTAGGATGGTTTAATGGCTTATAATTAGAATAGTTAATGATGAACGTCAATATTTTACTACCAATTATATTTTAGTTATGATTTACACACTACCGTCAGTCAGTCCTTTTCCTTTTCACATATCTGCACAACTTTGCTTGCTCACGTTATTGAATTTGATATTAATTAGAAACAGAAGTATATTTTTCAAAATGAGTAGGGCTAATACATGTGAAATTCCAATTATTGTTCCCAAATGAAAATTTCGTGTGGGATTATAAGTATAATTAAGCTCCATTGCAGTCCGAAATATCTGTAAACATTTTAAGGATGTCACAATGTTAGACCTCAAAAATGCAAAATGAATTCTATTCAAGTCACATTCATTTTAATTTCACGTGACTTTTTTTTGAGCTGAACTGAAAGGAAAAAAAGAAAGGTAATGTAGCGCCGAATTTTTCCCCTGCGCACAGCGGTCTCATGCAAATGTCCGTTTATGACCCAAGGGAGGGAACAGAGGAAATTGTTAGATGTGGACCTTGAAAAAAAATTACCCCTGCTGATTTTATTTCCGGGTGTCTTTTCAGACCTCTCCTTGTAATTACCCCTTTCTGTATTGTGCACACTCCCGCCATTCGTCATGCGTAATGAATTACAAAAAAGCTTTTCTGCGGTAAGCGAGCACTCTACCCTCAAGTAAATTGCCGAGGAAGCTAATGCATGAGGAATGTTGCAGGATTTTTTTTTTGAGATTGTCTAGTAAAGACAAGCATGTTCACTATTTACAACCAAAATTCATCCAAAGCAATTTCGTTAAAAAAACACACACACAAATAAGTTTAAAATGTAAATAAAAAACTCGCAAAATATTTGCTTTAATTTTATTGAACACGTTTTCTCAAAATACTTAGTTTGTAATTTAATTTAAGTAAACAATAATGTAGACCGCATTTCTTGTAACTCTACGTTAGGAACAAACTTAATGTTTCTGAACTTAAATTCTCAGAACACCAAACAAACTGGGTTGCGAAGTTAAGTTCGTATTTCAAGGTGTTGATATCATCACTTACACTGTTTCCCGTGACTATTTTTTTCTTCATTAACTGAGTGTTTTCTTTTTTATCTTTGAAACCAAATAGTGGTGCATGTTCACACCACGATGAATTCAATGTGGCACGTAATACTTAATAGGGTGGGTCTAAAAAAAGTGCATTTCTCGATCCTAATTAGTGCAGAAAGGACATAATCTATATTTAGAAGAATAGAGACGTATAAATAATTAAAATGAAAAGTTAATAAAAATCTACGATTATAAATACTTTGGAAATTTCAACACTATTTAACACTATTCTATCTATTCCATTCCGGTTAAAAATTTTAATTGATACAACTATAAAATAATATAAATATAACGTAGTACCAATCGTAGGATTTTTAATTATGTAATGTTAAAAACTGACGGAAACTATTAAATTCGTAATGTTCCATAAAATGTTATTACGATGCGTAACCAGGAAATATGTAGTAAACAAATTTAATATTTTTTAAAATTATATTTCTTAAGGTGCGTTATGGAAAAATGTAAAGAGTGGATTTTTTGACGATGCGCGCGCACCATGCAACGAATTTTTCACAGGAAGATGATTATTAGCGATATAAACTGTGCTTAAATTTTTTCAAGTGTATTTATTGAAGTTGTGATATATGCTACTATTTTTTGCAATATAAATTATTTTATTAATATTTAATAAATAATTTAAAGTAATAAGTTATTATAAACATTCCGCATATTAATTGATGTTCATTAATAATTTAAAAATATCTCGATAATGTTATTAAATTAATTTATTTTGTACACATTAATAAAAATTAATATTGAATACTGAGTATTTATTTAATTAATATTTGTTACAATAATATTCAAAATAGTTCAGTGACTTAAATCAAATAGAAGTGTAAATTCTAACGCGCGTAAACGAGTACACTTATTTTTTTCTACTATTGTTAGGGGAGACAATATTTAGTCTATTCAAGCCATCCTAGTACCGTGCGGACGGTACGCATTAACAACCCTGCTCCCTCCGTAGCAGGTCCCTCGCCAGCACCTTCTCTTTCTCCTGTGTTTTCGTACCATGTGCGTCTCTGTCTGAGGACGGGAGAAGATAGTAGTTCCCGAAACGTCGCTTGTTTCTGTTTTAGAAAACTATTGTGTTTGTTTCGTCTTTTGGTTTTGTCGTGTTTTTTTGTCTCGTTTCAACTGTTGTGCTGAATTTTTTTGGGTTAAATATTTTTGTGCTGTCATCATTTGTGGGTTTTTTTTTCCGTTCTGTTAGTCCATTTTACTTTGTTTTCTTTGTTTGTTGACAATATTCCTGTTATGGAATATTATGTGGTGTTTATATCCTGTTGACAACAGCAATATTTTTGCTTAATTTGTGTTTTTTGTAGTTTTCTTCTACAGACATACATGTGCTTAGCAATGGCGTATGTCCAAAAGCTTACATGAAGTTCTCTTTCTCCACTCCCTCCTCGCGGGCCATGTTTACTACGACACCATCCACGCAAGACCCGGCCTACACTGACCGGTTCTACTTTCTACGGCCGGCCGCTCGGAGATGCGGCGCCGAAGGAATGCCGCCCTCTCTGCTTTCGTCTCCGAGGCGGGCAGCCGCCTCCCCCGTGCTGACCAACTGGCCCCGCCGCGCAGGGCTGCCAACCGAGCCAGTTCGAAAGTCGCCACGAACCTTGCAGAAAGTCCTTACAAAGTCTCAAATATGTCAATGAACACTTCAAGACATTTTCAAACGGGGCATTACTTAATTAAATGCTGAATTTTTTGTTTTTATTTACCAAACATCTTATTACGTTCTCACTGCGCAAAATCTCAATGCATCGTACAATTAAACATTTGAATTATAATAGTTTCAAGGGATATTTCTCATGTGGATGGATAAATCTTCGATCCTCCAGGTAAAGCTTAGTGAGCGGATATTTATCTTTAAAAAAAGAAGATAAAATAATAAATTCCGCTCTATTCAACATTCAACATTTTCGGAAATAAGAACGGATTAGAAATTCCCTGCACAAAAAAAACCATAAACTTATTTACGTCAAAGAAAGAAAAAACGTAGTTTAATATCTCGCTAGTTGGTAAACAAACAGGTTGTCACCGATGGCCTTGTAAAAAACGCGACCAGAGATTAGAAAAGGATCCAGATGGAGAATAAATAAGGTTCATTTTTTTTTTGGGAGAGTGGGGTGAAGGCTAATGGGGAGGGGAAAATCACTATACTACACGCACCAATATGGCGGCCGTTTGTTTTACCAATGTATCAGCTGTACTTGTATTTGAGGTTGAAACGCTGAAGATACACGTGAATCTGATAATTTTAACTATCAATGGTTTTAAAGTGTTTTTTCAGACATGTTAACCGGTAATATATTGATATAAATTTCTTCCGAACAGCTTAACTAAAATCGTTGATCAAAGCAGGCTATAACAACTGATAAAAATATGAACAAACGTCCGCCATATTGGCATGTGAACATCCGAAAGAAAAAAAAATGGGAGAAAAAAATGGCTTCGCGTCTGACGGCTTATGATCAATCTGGATCTTTTCCCAATCTCTGGTCGCTACACGTGGTGACAAAGTCGCTAGGTTGGCAACGCCGGGTGGCGGCAACTCTGCGCCGCTCGGATGACGCAAGACGACGCCCAGTGGGGCACCAGACCGCCGCAGACACGAGCCGCCTGGTTTCCGTGTTCCTCGCGCCACTCGGCTACCGAACACCGCATCCCACATGCCTGCGTGCAGGCTGTGTTTACACGCAAAACAGGTTGTTCGCAGACACTCGCGAAATACAGCATGACCAGGAAAGAATGTCCCAGTTATAAATTTTAATAGTATCACCTGTATGCGATGTGGAGTGTTGGTTCAAGGTCACAATTAAAGAGTTAACTCAAACAGTTTTAGATAAGTGCGAAATACTCTTTTTTTTGTTTTCTCGCTTGCAGCGCCACCTGCCAAAATGGCGACTCCTGAGCGTAAACCGTTTTGTGTTCTGCAATTTGCTAAGAGTGAATCTTTTGTACGATAGTGGTTGAACGTCTAACTCCTTGACCGTTGGATTGGTCCTAATGCTCGAGACAACAGAGCTCTTTTTCTCTGGCTTCCCCGTTCACTTGGCTTTATAAAATATAGTGTTTACGTTCCGCCGCTACCTAATGATTTGCCAGAGTTGAGACACAGAATTGAAGAGGCTATTGCTTCCATTACTCCGGACCTGTTAACCAAGGTGTGGGAAGAATTGGACTTTAGGTTGGATGTGTACCGTATAAAAAAAGGTCCACATATTAAACATTGTTAAGAAAGACTAGGTTAGTTTACCTTCAAAGTGATGAATGATTAGTTGTAAATAGTCTAAATTAAACGGTTATAATATGCCATTGAAGCTGTGACATTCTTTTATGCACAACCTGAATTTCGGAAGGAATTTACTTAAGGAAACTGAGGTATAATATATACTGGTTAAAACAATTAGGTGATCAGATAAAATAACTTGGAAATTAGACAACAATAATAAGATGATATATTCCAGATTCCTTACACAGACTATTTTCATTTATACATGTCAACAAATAGAGAAGAATATGATTGCTATTGACATGAGATGGGATACACTTTTAAAATTTTGGAAATTATTACAAGGAAATTCCTTGAAAACTCGGTTATTAAAACTGAAAGGCAGAGCTTTATAAATTTGCAAATGGTTTAAAGCGCTGCCTTGCCATTTTACAAGTGATATCGTCGGCATCTGAATTTCGAATGGCTAGGGCCATGCATTTTTCGCAAAAAGGTTCCGAGAGTAGCTGGAAGTTGAAACACAGTAACATCGTCTGTGTTTCGTGATTGGGCGAGGTTCTTTCAGATACACGTCTACTGTTACAACACCAATCATAGTAATTCAGTGCGGAAGCAAACACGTCCTGAGTGGCTCTCTCGCAGACGGTCGCCAATCAGAATTAATAAACCGCTGGTACGGGTATAGCTAGTTGCAGACTAATAGGCGTTCAGATTTTTTTCGCGAAAAATGCCTGCCCAATGGCTATTTTTGTAAAGGTACAATAAATTTGTTTTCACAGTGTATGGCTTCAGTATGAGAGCACCCAAAACAGACACGAACACCACAGCAACAGTCCTCCGTCATGGTTAGGGACAGGAAAAATTCGCGGGTTCAATGACCTCTGGGATGAACTTTATATTTCTACGTACACTCGGTCAAATGTCACCCTCTCATTGGCTGCTCTCTTGTGAAGGTGTCCCAATGTAGTGGCCTGTGGTTCGACACAGCTTCGGTTGAGTGTTTCTCATTGGCCCAGAGTCATCCAGGTGAGTTGTGAGCCAATAGAAGAGGCAGCACTGAGGTATAACTATATGAATTTCAGGCTGTCGTGAAATGAATCCGCGAATTTTTTCGGTCTCTAGTCATGGTGTGTGGTCTCCCCGAACAGCCGACACTGCTGCACGCTCGCACGGCACGGACTCAATGAGGTGACCAGTGAGCTGCAGGACGACAAGCTTCCGCTACGCCACACGATACAGCATCTTCCAGCTCGGTGCGAGTTTTGGTAGGTGCTGTCGCAGCTGCACTGCGTCGTCCTAGTGCGTCCCAGACGTGATCTGTTGGATTAGACGTTACGTGTAGCTAACACTGCTGCTGCAGACGCACATTTTATGATCCCCTGATTCTCGATCATGTGTGCTGGAGCTCGAGTTGAATTTGGACCAACGTATTGGGATCACCCGAATTCTTACTACTTGAAGAAGGCGCTTCGTTCCGGGGTTCGAAACCATTCAGCGACCTCACGTATATACAAGCACATTGTATCCTAGATAAACAACTTTGAAAATGTACTTTCTTTATATAAAAATGTTTATCGTGCATAATATCTATTGGTTATTTTTAATTATATTACCATTCCGGGGATAGATCTTCGCCGTATTAAAGAACCTTTGGAAACCTAAAAATGTTAAGCAATGGCATCAAAGTTTTCTGGTTAAATAATTTCATGAAAACAGATACACAGACAAAGTAATTTTTAACGTTTAATTTGTTTTTGTTGTCTATCTTATTAACAGGAAAAATGTAACCAGTGTGTTTATTTAAACATCACATGTATTTGACTTTTTATTTTTGTTAAAGTTATCAATTTGTTACATAACTAGTTATGAATACTACAGTAAAATATAGCTTATTATTATCATTATTAATATAAGGGTCTAACATTTAAAACTATAAAAAAGTCACTAAGGATATGAATCGAATGGCTTAAAATATATGTAGTGTGCTACTGATGTCAGCAATGTCGTTATATTAAAAAAAATGTGAGCGAATCTTTCAGTAGTCGCCAGTGATGTGTAAACGTCTAACCACGGTAATGAGCAGATTAACGTGTTCTCATGTTGCAAATAAAACTTACAATACGAAAATCGGAATCGACAATGAACGCAGAATTCTTAAAAATAATGGAGAGCGTGATAAATGTACGCGAATTGTGTTTTCAAATACATTTCTTGACGCGATTCACACGTAGTTTCCGCATCCGCCATTAGAATTCGTTGCCGGAGCAGCTAAGTCGACTATATTGGCTTTGGATATGATTTTAGACGTGGAATACTGTTAAATTACTGCCCATCTTATTGAAATTCATAAAAAAAATTTATATACAAAGTTTACCTTTGTTTATATGAACTTTGGTTCGCGCCATCCGCTACAGATGGCAGCACCGTGGTTACACATTTTTGTTCCATGCATCTTTCGTTCCATCCACGAAATTACTCCTACGAAATGCCGTATACAGACAGCTAAGATGTTACACATACAAAAAAGTTTGGGAAACACTAGTCTAGAAGCAGAGAATTTGGCCAACCTCAAAGCTGGATGACGCTCACAACTGGAAAGCGTTCCGCGTTATTTAAAACGACATAAGGTTACACCATCTTATTTAATGAAACATTTGTGGGTTTAGATATCTGCGGTTTTTGATGCCGTATCGAAGAGAAGTGTGAGGTAACGTGTAGACAACCTCGCTGTAGGACTGCGCCACTTCGGTGTAAAAACGCTCGGCAGGTTTTTTTCCCCCTAGCCTAACAAAAACTACGTGTAGGCTATTTGTTTGGGAGGGGTCTGGGTTAGGAAAGACTGAGTGCGCCTCAGGCAGAATCCTATACACCTTATCATGCTGGGTTTTAACCACGCAGGGAGAGGGTTGCATGCATCGTGTGTTTTGTTCGGGGATTAGGCAGCAATGCCAGCAATTGATGCCATGACTAACTCCCCTATCTTAAACTCAGTGGTTAAGTTGGGCCCAGGTAAAACCTGCGTAGATATAGGGAAAAACCATGGGCTCATTCATGCGGGTTTAAATTATTGCAAGCATTGAGCAGGTAGGTTCGATACAGAACAAGACGGATTGTCAGTAAGAAGAGTTGGTCAGGGTGAGAATGTTTCAACCAAGCTGGGGTCAGGAGCTTGGACCTTGCGGCTCGCATTGGTGTTTGTGCGCGTCTGGGTTGGTACCACTGACACATGCGCCTGTGGACGCCAGTCAGCACGCGTGCTAAAAACTGCGGAAAGGAAGACGGCGTTGAGCGCATATTGATATTAGCAATACTTATTGTAAGTTAAATTACGTCGATTAATCGGGTCTCAATCCAGAAGGGGTAAAACGGCCGGTCGCCTGTCGCCAGTAAACGTCTCATGCACTCATGCCCAAGGTGGAACACAAATACAAGACCTTTGAGTAGCAACCAGGAATGCCAACAACCAGACAATCGAAATTTGGTCCACTCAGAAAACAGTGTAGCCATCACAAAATAGTTTTTGTCAATATACATGGGTACAACCAACTGTTTAGATTTGACAACGTAAATGTTTTGTAATGTACACTATGCGACTTATTAATATCAATATTTCACTGGCTATGGTAGAATGTTTCTATTGAGGATAAAAGAACACTTTTATGTCAACATAACATGTCTGTTAAGGTCAAAATCAGACAAAATATTTTCTGGTTGCCAGAAACGTGTTTTTTTTGTTTTTATCAGTGCATAGTTCATAATTACTCACCTCAACCATCCATTTGTTTTTAATAAGCCAACATATATGGTACTCACATATTAAATGCTGAAACTGTATACAAATATATATTAGTAGGAGAAAAAACCTCAGTCACGGTTTTATGAAACGAGCTGTGTCGTATCAGTTAATGTTTGCGCTTACTTTTAATGAAAAATCCCCGAGGCAAAAAAACAAGATTACACGTTCGTTCTCTTGTCGCATGGTTGTTTCATGAAGACTGTGTGAGCCGAGCATTAAGTTTTACCGCAAGATTTCTTACTCATAATGCATGAAGCTCCTGCTTCACCCCGGACAGGTTCCTACGTCACTGTACGCATGTCTTTAATATTTCACCGCGCCTGAAATACCAGCTGTCGAGTTATGCAACGCGTTTTATAAGCCTCGCTCACAGAACCTGATGCTTCCTAGGCTACATCGCCAGTTTTCATTTGTATTTTAATAAAGCGCGCGGTCTCGCTGAGAAGAACAACGCCTCGTAAATATTTTACCACAATTAATATATTTTGGAGGCTCCTAGAGCTTATTTTTTATTTATAAAAACACAGTTTTTAACTCGTTAAAACACTACGCGGCGTGCTTATTCAAGAAAGCTGCTTCTTTTCTTAACCAGTTAAAACACTTTATTTAATGAAGTTTTTTGAACATACGACATTTGCAGTTTTGCACTTTTTTTCATGGAAAATTTCCGAAAATCAAAATTATTTTTATTGTACCCTAGATATGGTTTCACTGGTGCGCTATCCCCAGCCTATTTTAGCAGGAGTATGTAATGTGGTTCCATATTTTTTGAAGTGAAAACTTCTTTACATCTGTAGGGGTAAGACGAGGCAATGACGTCATCATAATGCAACGGAAAGTTCGGTAACGTTTAGAGCGAATTAAGTAGTGTGTCAGACAACTGTTAAAAGACTGTGTGCAGGTGTTTCGTAACCATGTTGGTTACAATTTTAAACAATCAGTGTGAACGTTCATTGATTACTTTATTAGCTAACAAATCACATTTAGAAAGTACAGATGGCAGCAGCAGCGTTCGATGATATGTTTGCATTATAGCATAAGTTCATACTTACGTACTAGCATACTTGTGCACTTGTGTATTCACGGTGTACTTGCGCACTAGCTCATTTTAGAAAAAAAAATTGGAATTTTGGGTAACATTTAAATAATTACGCCTTTACTACTGAACTGATCTTAATAAAATTGTGTCCAGGGATAGTCAACAAACTTGACTAACACATAATCCGTATATCATGACTAAATTCCACACAAAAAGAGGTGATAAGGGGGAAAGTTTTGTTTATAAATAAAAACCATTGAAGGTAATATATGAGATATAGACATACAAACAGGACGAGACTTTCTCTATGTGCGCCAAATAAAACATGCGAAGCCGTGGAGTTATGGTGTTTGCACTGAAAGCAATAAATAAGCTCATAAAAATGGCCATTTAAATTACACATGCTAAAATAGCGTGACTTTCACATTTGTATGTTAATAGGACTAGCAAATTTATAAGTTCTTTGAACCATTCTTCCGACGGGGAAAGTTCCTCAGAATTCTCTGTGCTGTCTAAGCATTTAACTTTCCACATCAGCTGATTTTTCCTTTTTCTCCGCGTGTTTATGTATCCATCCATGTTGTTCATTTTTTTAGGTTTCTCTATGAAATTCAGTGTAAATAATCATTGCCGCATGTCCAAAAACTTTTTTTTTTCAAATACACAATAATGTCTCTATTTAAAACCTGCCAAAGATCCTTGTGTAGTCCTACTGCCTGTGTACAACAGACGATTTCTAGGGACATTCATTTTTCGCAAAAAAGATTTCGAGACTAGTTGACATAATAAACCGAAATATATAATTTACTATTAAACAAGAAATTATTATTTACATAAGTATAAAAATATGTACTAGTTTTATAATAAACCGCTCTAACGATTTTAAACCGCTCTAACGATTTCGTTTATAACTGCAGAATAATTTTGGGGGTTAAATTGATTAAAATAAATGCTGAATAGGAAAAGTTTTATGTTAAATTTTTAATATTAAAAATTTATATATGTACAAATGAAACACTCTTTCACTTTACTGTTCGTACTGTTGCATTAAAAATATTTACAACCCCACGTGCGACTCACTGAATCACAATTTTATACAAATTCTAACCTAATTCCAGATGACATATAAACTGGAAATTAAAAAATTTAACGAGCTTATAACCTACAGCACAGATACAATGAGTTATTATTATTATTTAACACATAACAAATTTAAATGGTGAGTTTTAAATCTGTTATAGCTTATGTACGACATAATAATGAGAAAAAATGATTAATAGAAGAAATATACATGGTTTCATAAAAAAAATATTTTTAGAGTGTATCTTGGAGATAACATTAGCGGAAAAGTGGTGATGTCTGTCTTGTTTCTCGTAACACTAACTTTAGCTGTTGAGCCTGGTCATTACGGGCGCTGGTCGTAGAAGTACTGTACTGCGTTGAATTCACAGCGAAAAGCCACATTATTTAGGCTATTTAATTCAATTTTTATTTCAATGTTAGGGTAAAAATTAACAAGCTATTGAATTTAATAAAGAGTCGGGTAAAGCTTGGGGGGAGGGGGACAATACGTCCCTAATTAACCTGAATATTGTTTAACTAGGATAAGATAATAAGTTATAATAAATAGAATTTAACGTTCCTTCAAAAATATAGTACTACCTACTGGTATCATGGATGTCAATGTACCATAGATCAAAACGTCGGAGATTATATTCTTAAAAAATTTATGCAGCCGAAACCCACAAACCAAGCCAATGAACACAATGACCACGAATAACTGCATACTTTATGAACCTGTACTGAGTACAGAAAAATAATGTGGGCAGACACAGGAAAAAGCTGGTTTTCCTGTGGCTTGGCGAGGGCAACGTATATATTACGTACTTTGTTAAGTCGTGTTTTGGAATAAAATCTCGTGTATTTAATATTCGAATTTACTGTAGTAGTTTACACACTCTATCTAAAAACCATACAATCCGAAAAAAAATATATCTTAGCTCCCCCAACCTACCTAAATGATTTTTGTTAAATAACAAATCTTTAAATAAATAAAAATATATAGAAGTAGTATATAATAGGGGCGCCTGGGACTGGCTTCTGGCTGAGGTGCCGAGGTGCCGACCGCCATCTTAGATTGTGACGACACGGCGGCCATCTTGGATGGTTGTGACCTTGACCTTTGACCTTGACCTTGAATTTGATCCTCAAAATCCGCCAAAATTGGGCAAAATTTGCCCAAAA
Organism: Bacillus rossius redtenbacheri; assembly: GCF_032445375.1. Taxonomy (NCBI): domain Eukaryota; kingdom Metazoa; phylum Arthropoda; class Insecta; order Phasmatodea; family Bacillidae; genus Bacillus; species Bacillus rossius. Next base: position 44,396,890 of record NC_086332.1, read on the forward strand.
TTCCTCAAAAATCGCCAAAATTTCCATTTCTGTGGAAAAAAGTTCCGCCAAAAAATTTCAAAAAATTCCACAAATTAAAAATTTCTCTTTTCGAGGGAAAAATTTCCCGTTTCGAGGGAAAAATTCCCGTTTTTAGTTCTTAAAAATCCCAGCGGCTGAAAATTCCTAAAACTGGCTTAAGCATCCTTAACTCAAGCCTCAGTTAAGCCATTTCTAGGAATAAGGATGTCATGGCAGCCATTTTGAAATATGACGTCACCGTTGCAATTTCCGTTACGCCCGCCATCTTTAAAATCTTCATTTATTATCCGATTTTAATGAAAAAAAATTTAAAATTTATATAAAAAATCAATTAATAAAATTTTAATATATTTTTTTTTAAAACAAACATTAACGACACGGAGCTCAGAGTCCTCGGTTCGAACCCGACGAGGTCAAAAAAAAATAAAAATGGCGACAGATCCTTCCACCACGGAAGTCACCTACAGACTAACCTACCACCACTTTTTATCATCATCTAGTATGACGTCATGGCCGCCATCTTGTCTTCGATGCTGGAGACCACCATCTTGTTTTCGACTGCTAGAGTACGCTGACGCCATGTTAGTTTAACTCTTACCCGCTAGAGTGCAGTAATCATTTATTATTGCTGTGACACCCGCCATCTTGTCATCTGGCCGCCATCTTGAAAATCCGTAATTATTTAGCTAGAAATTCGGGAAAAATTCCAAAATTCATCAAAAAAATCACTCATTAATTTACAGATTGATTCGATCAGTTTCAGTCCTTGGTTCGATACCCGATCGATGCAATAATGTTTAATTTTATGAAAAAATAATAACTTCAATAAGCCACGTTCAACATTCTTAAAGAGACATTAAAACCTTTACTGTCATCATCATCCTATAAGCCACCAACACCAACATATTGGTAATTCATAATTTTAATGCTAGAGATTCGGGAAAAAGTTCAGATATCATTAAATAAATTTCCAATCAATGTACTGATTAATTAGATCGACTAAGGTCCTTGGCACGATCCTGGACGATGAAAAAAATATCAATTTAACATAATAGTAACAGGTTCGAGAAATAAAACACCACAAAGTCTTTTACAAACATAATATTTATTACACAATTTCTATTCTACTACACGAACACTTACGAAAGCCAGCAAATTTACAATCATTTAGTTCCGCAGCGGTGTGAAATGACTAATTCTTAGCTCCAATCGGTTTATACTAGAAAGAGTCCAGCCAGAACCTTTACAGACATAGTCCACCTCTTCTTGACAGAGTTTCTGGATACCGTTTTTAACAGTTTGCTTCACATCGTTAGAACTGTAAATTACTGCAGCCGATGTCTTGAATGCACACTTCTTCACTTTGTCATCGAACGGATATGGCTTTCCATATATACAGTCCAACCACAAGTTATATTTCAAAGGTCCGTTTGTTGCTACATCATCAGTAAGCTGATTGATTATCTTCTGTCTGATATCGTCAAGAAAATTACAAATGTCCTTCGACTCACCGAACGTATTTAGATAATAGTAGTCTTTCAACGTTCCACGAAATGCAGACTGCGCCAAGTAGAAGCCATTATCGTTCACTTGTAATGCTCCGAACACAGTCTTAGGTTTAGTTCCATGTTCAGACGTCATAACAATCGGTTGCTGGGCATCTGTTCTTTTGGTTGTACGCTTTCGTGTCTCCAATCTAAAGCGAGGAGTCGAAATGTCGGCAGGTAGTTCAACAGTAGGAGCACAGACTCCACCTTTACATTTTTTCGCATGATGTCTCAAACTGTCAATTCGAGTAAACCATTTAAGGCACTCATCACATCGAAACTTCATGCGAGAAGGATTCTTCGTACATTTGCTCCGCTCATGTCTTCGTGCATCATGGGAAAATGCGAACGATGTATCACAGTAGCTGCAAGGATACCGTGGTGATGAAGACGATCCTTTCAGACCCGATCCAGATACAGACGTTGCAACAGTAGTACCATTTCCAGGCATCCTCTTATGCACATCGATGCATCGTTGTTGCGACGATACCTTTACTTTCTGCCGCACAGCAGGACCTTTGCATGCCTTCATGTGCGTTTTCATATTATCTTTTCTGGCAAACTGCTTATGACATTTCTCACAAACAAACATTTTACGATATAGGTTCTTGGCACATTCGCTCCTCTCGTGTCGTCGAGCATTGCTGCTGTTTGAGAAAATCTTGTCACAGTAACAACACCGATGTTCGTTAGTTGTTGTCGATTCGGCATCCATTGAAGCCTCCATCGAGGGCGAAACGAAGTTCGTCGAGTTTTCCTGCACAGCCAGCACTACCGGCATTAAAGTCTCTTCTGCTGGTGGTATCGCGTCTGATGAAGTCTCCTCCAGTGTTGTCGCCGTGGTTGTCAACGGAATCTGCTCCTTCTCCGTCGTAGATGTCGTCAAGGTTCCCGTAGTCGACGGTACAACCTCCATCGAGTTCGACGTTAAAGACGGTAAAGATGCCATCGAGGTCTCAAGAACAGATAATTGACACGACTTATGCACCAGAAGAAACAAACTAGACGATCCTTACACCGCCGACGTCAGTAACAAACTGAGCGATCTACTGTCTAGGACTCGCTTATATACATGCACCGTATGGAATAATACGCTAGTCAAATCAAGAACCATGTACAATAATACTAGAGTCAAATCTACAAAATTAAAAAAGAGGATCATTTGATCGAAAAAAAATTCGATCTCTCCAATATACGCCAGGCTCCAAGAGCTACAATTCACGTCATCAGATCCATCTACATTTTGCTCCTATGCTTCAATTGACCATTAGCTGCAAGTTCTCCAACAGCTCCATCAGCTCCAACACGTAATGTACGTAATGTACGCGCAATACATGCAATTTACGTACAATAAATGTAATGATCACACAGTACACACAGGAAACGGAACGTACACACAGTACACACAGAAAACGGAACGTACACACAGTACACACAGGAAACTGAACGTACGCACAGTACACACAGGAAACGGAACGTACACACAGTACACACAGAAAACGGAACGTACACACAGTACACACAGGAAACTGAACGTACACACAGGAAACAGAACGTACACACAGTACACACAGGAAACGGAATGTACACACAGTACACACAGGAAACGGAACGTACACGCAATTTACGCAAAGTACACGCAATGTACGCAATGTACACAATATATATGCAATGTACACACAATGACTACGCTTCGTTCGCGCAGGACAAGCATTTAATGAAAACGAAGCACGTTTGGACGGAAATTCTATAAAACGAAAGCTCATTTAACGAAAAGGAGGCACATTCTCTCGTTCATTCAACTTGGTAGGATACGATCGTCAATGATAAATTAGGATATAATCTCTCCAACAGTCTATGAATCCAACAGTTTATATTTCCACTAGCCATCGACTCCAACAGTCATTGGCTCCAACAGTCATTGGCTCCAACAGTCATTGGCTCCAACGGCCTTTTGGTTCATCAGCTCCAATGATATTTGGTTAGAATGCTACGACTCTAAGAGACTATGAGACTACAATTCTACGAGTGTACAAGACTCCTCCAACTACCTTCAAGTGTACAAAGCTCCAACTACTTCAGCAGCATTATGTTATAAGATTACATGACTGCTTGTCTACATAGCTACAAGTCAACGAGGCTACTTGGCTACGTAGCTACAAGTATACGAGGCTCCAAGCCATCATGACTACGCGACTACGAGCCATGAGGTAACGAGACTACGTGACTATGGGTATTCAAGCTTACGAGACTGCGAGGCTACAGAGCTACGAAGCTTCTAGAACATAAGTTTACGAGACTGCGAGAATACAGGACTACAAGTGTACACGAGTACTTGACTACTTCTTAGCTTCATCAGCTCCAAATGGCTCCAACAGGTCCAACAGCCTCCAAATGCTTAACACAGCTCCAAATGGCTCCAAATGCTCCAAACGACCTCCAAATGCTTGACAGCTCCAAATGTCTCCAGCAGCTCCAAATGCTCCAACAGCTCCAAAAAAAAGGCTCCAAATGCTCCAACAGCCTCCAAATGCTTAACACAGCTCCAAATGGCACCAAATGCTTGGCAGCTCCAAATGCTTCAAAAGGCTCCAAATGCTCCAAATGGCTCCGAATGCTCCAAACGGCCTCCAAATGCTTGACAGCTCCAAAAGGCTCCAAATGCTTAACACAGCTCCAAATGCTTCAAAAGGCTCCAATTATCGCATCTGTCTTCGTCGGCATTTTCTCTTTTGCTCCCACTGCTCCAACAGCATTATGTTATATGATTCCATGGATACTTTGTTACGTAGCTACAGGTCTACGAGGTTCCAATGCATCATGTTTACGAAGCTTCCAGAACACAAGGTTACGAGACTGCGAGGCTACAGGACTACGAAGCTTCCAGGACACGAGGCTACATGGCTACGAGACTACATGACTCTAACTGATTACAATAGCACCACTCAGTGGTGAGAATTAATTTATCTCATTCAAAGGTACTTGTTGCAAGTAGTTCTGCTTTTCAACAACAGATGTCGCCACATGTTACTTGCAGGTAAATAATATTTAGTTCTTTTATGCGGGATGCGGGATGCTCACTAACGATCGCAAAAGAAGGATGGCTTCGCTAGACTCCAAGGAGAAGGAAGTTCGTCCATCCTGTTAGTGCTTCTTAGATTTCTCAGAGATTATTTGACTGAGTAATGATATTTTTTTTTAAATTTCCACCTGATAAAAATATTACAAGTGCTGATTTATTGGCAGAATTTCAATAATTAAATGCAACCTTGAATAAAAAATGACATGACTCATTAAGTAAAAAATTCTTCATGCAGAGATCAATTCCTCATCAGTAACCAGAAGCACTCGGAGAAAACCATCAGATGTCTAGTCAGGAAAAATCAGAAGCACCCAGAGAAAACCATCAAAATATTGTCAAGAATAATCAGGAGCACACGGAGAAAACTACCATAATATTGTCAAGAATAAACGGGAGCACACGGAGAAATCCACCATAATATTGACAAGAATAATCAGGAGCACACGGAGAAAACCACCGCAAGTTTTCTTTGATATCATAAAATTTCAGGGAAAAAAATAATAAAAAATAAAAATAAATTAATGAAAAATTTAAAAAAAAATAAAAAAATACATAAAATTCTGGCTTGTACTAGAACTCTATCTTTGTTCAACAATGAGAAGTTCACAAGCTAGCAGAATATATTTATGTATTTTTTTATTTTTTTTTTAAATATTTTATTAATTTATTTTTATTTTTTATTATTTTTTTCCCTGAAATTTTATGATATCAAAGAAAACTTGCGGTGGTTTTCTCCGTGTGCTCCTGATTATTCTTGTCAATATTATGGTGGATTTCTCCGTGTGCTCCCGTTTATTCTTGACAATATTATGGTAGTTTTCTCCGTGTGCTCCTGATTATTCTTGACAATATTTTGATGGTTTTCTCTGGGTGCTTCTGATTTTTCCTGACTAGACATCTGATGGTTTTCTCCGAGTGCTTCTGGTTACTGATGAGGAATTGATCTCTGCATGAAGAATTTTTTACTTAATGAGTCATGTCATTTTTTATTCAAGGTTGCATTTAATTATTGAAATTCTGCCAATAAATCAGCACTTGTAATATTTTTATCAGGTGGAAATTTAAAAAAAAATATCATTACTCAGTCAAATAATCTCTGAGAAATCTAAGAAGCACTAACAGGATGGACGAACTTCCTTCTCCTTGGAGTCTAGCGAAGCCATCCTTCTTTTGCGATCGTTAGTGAGCATCCCGCATCCCGCATAAAAGAACTAAATATTATTTACCTGCAAGTAACATGTGGCGACATCTGTTGTTGAAAAGCAGAACTACTTGCAACAAGTACCTTTGAATGAGATAAATTAATTCTCACCACTGAGTGGTGCTATTGTAATCAGTTAGAGTCATGTAGTCTCGTAGCCATGTAGCCTCGTGTCCTGGAAGCTTCGTAGTCCTGTAGCCTCGCAGTCTCGTAACCTTGTGTTCTGGAAGCTTCGTAAACATGATGCATTGGAACCTCGTAGACCTGTAGCTACGTAACAAAGTATCCATGGAATCATATAACATAATGCTGTTGGAGCAGTGGGAGCAAAAGAGAAAATGCCGACGAAGACAGATGCGATAATTGGAGCCTTTTGAAGCATTTGAAGCTGTGTTAAGCATTTGGAGCCTTTTGGAGCTGTCAAGCATTTGGAGGCCGTTTGGAGCATTCGGAGCCATTTGGAGCATTTGGAGCCTTTTGAAGCATTTGGAGCTGCCAAGCATTTGGTGCCATTTGGAGCTGTGTTAAGCATTTGGAGGCTGTTGGAGCATTTGGAGCCTTTTTTTTGGAGCTGTTGGAGCATTTGGAGCTGCTGGAGACATTTGGAGCTGTCAAGCATTTGGAGGTCGTTTGGAGCATTTGGAGCCATTTGGAGCTGTGTTAAGCATTTGGAGGCTGTTGGACCTGTTGGAGCCATTTGGAGCTGATGAAGCTAAGAAGTAGTCAAGTACTCGTGTACACTTGTAGTCCTGTATTCTCGCAGTCTCGTAAACTTATGTTCTAGAAGCTTCGTAGCTCTGTAGCCTCGCAGTCTCGTAAGCTTGAATACCCATAGTCACGTAGTCTCGTTACCTCATGGCTCGTAGTCGCGTAGTCATGATGGCTTGGAGCCTCGTATACTTGTAGCTACGTAGCCAAGTAGCCTCGTTGACTTGTAGCTATGTAGACAAGCAGTCATGTAATCTTATAACATAATGCTGCTGAAGTAGTTGGAGCTTTGTACACTTGAAGGTAGTTGGAGGAGTCTTGTACACTCGTAGAATTGTAGTCTCATAGTCTCTTAGAGTCGTAGCATTCTAACCAAATATCATTGGAGCTGATGAACCAAAAGGCCGTTGGAGCCAATGACTGTTGGAGCCAATGACTGTTGGAGCCAATGACTGTTGGAGTCGATGGCTAGTGGAAATATAAACTGTTGGATTCATAGACTGTTGGAGAGATTATATCCTAATTTATCATTGACGATCGTATCCTACCAAGTTGAATGAACGAGAGAATGTGCCTCCTTTTCGTTAAATGAGCTTTCGTTTTATAGAATTTCCGTCCAAACGTGCTTCGTTTTCATTAAATGCTTGTCCTGCGCGAACGAAGCGTAGTCATTGTGTGTACATTGCATATATATTGTGTACATTGCGTACATTGCGTGTACTTTGCGTAAATTGCGTGTACGTTCCGTTTCCTGTGTGTACTGTGTGTACATTCCGTTTCCTGTGTGTACTGTGTGTACGTTCTGTTTCCTGTGTGTACGTTCAGTTTCCTGTGTGTACTGTGTGTACGTTCCGTTTTCTGTGTGTACTGTGTGTACGTTCCGTTTCCTGTGTGTACTGTGCGTACGTTCAGTTTCCTGTGTGTACTGTGTGTACGTTCCGTTTTCTGTGTGTACTGTGTGTACGTTCCGTTTCCTGTGTGTACTGTGTGATCATTACATTTATTGTACGTAAATTGCATGTATTGCGCGTACATTACGTACATTACGTGTTGGAGCTGATGGAGCTGTTGGAGAACTTGCAGCTAATGGTCAATTGAAGCATAGGAGCAAAATGTAGATGGATCTGATGACGTGAATTGTAGCTCTTGGAGCCTGGCGTATATTGGAGAGATCGAATTTTTTTTCGATCAAATGATCCTCTTTTTTAATTTTGTAGATTTGACTCTAGTATTATTGTACATGGTTCTTGATTTGACTAGCGTATTATTCCATACGGTGCATGTATATAAGCGAGTCCTAGACAGTAGATCGCTCAGTTTGTTACTGACGTCGGCGGTGTAAGGATCGTCTAGTTTGTTTCTTCTGGTGCATAAGTCGTGTCAATTATCTGTTCTTGAGACCTCGATGGCATCTTTACCGTCTTTAACGTCGAACTCGATGGAGGTTGTACCGTCGACTACGGGAACCTTGACGACATCTACGACGGAGAAGGAGCAGATTCCGTTGACAACCACGGCGACAACACTGGAGGAGACTTCATCAGACGCGATACCACCAGCAGAAGAGACTTTAATGCCGGTAGTGCTGGCTGTGCAGGAAAACTCGACGAACTTCGTTTCGCCCTCGATGGAGGCTTCAATGGATGCCGAATCGACAACAACTAACGAACATCGGTGTTGTTACTGTGACAAGATTTTCTCAAACAGCAGCAATGCTCGACGACACGAGAGGAGCGAATGTGCCAAGAACCTATATCGTAAAATGTTTGTTTGTGAGAAATGTCATAAGCAGTTTGCCAGAAAAGATAATATGAAAACGCACATGAAGGCATGCAAAGGTCCTGCTGTGCGGCAGAAAGTAAAGGTATCGTCGCAACAACGATGCATCGATGTGCATAAGAGGATGCCTGGAAATGGTACTACTGTTGCAACGTCTGTATCTGGATCGGGTCTGAAAGGATCGTCTTCATCACCACGGTATCCTTGCAGCTACTGTGATACATCGTTCGCATTTTCCCATGATGCACGAAGACATGAGCGGAGCAAATGTACGAAGAATCCTTCTCGCATGAAGTTTCGATGTGATGAGTGCCTTAAATGGTTTACTCGAATTGACAGTTTGAGACATCATGCGAAAAAATGTAAAGGTGGAGTCTGTGCTCCTACTGTTGAACTACCTGCCGACATTTCGACTCCTCGCTTTAGATTGGAGACACGAAAGCGTACAACCAAAAGAACAGATGCCCAGCAACCGATTGTTATGACGTCTGAACATGGAACTAAACCTAAGACTGTGTTCGGAGCATTACAAGTGAACGATAATGGCTTCTACTTGGCGCAGTCTGCATTTCGTGGAACGTTGAAAGACTACTATTATCTAAATACGTTCGGTGAGTCGAAGGACATTTGTAATTTTCTTGACGATATCAGACAGAAGATAATCAATCAGCTTACTGATGATGTAGCAACAAACGGACCTTTGAAATATAACTTGTGGTTGGACTGTATATATGGAAAGCCATATCCGTTCGATGACAAAGTGAAGAAGTGTGCATTCAAGACATCGGCTGCAGTAATTTACAGTTCTAACGATGTGAAGCAAACTGTTAAAAACGGTATCCAGAAACTCTGTCAAGAAGAGGTGGACTATGTCTGTAAAGGTTCTGGCTGGACTCTTTCTAGTATAAACCGATTGGAGCTAAGAATTAGTCATTTCACACCGCTGCGGAACTAAATGATTGTAAATTTGCTGGCTTTCGTAAGTGTTCGTGTAGTAGAATAGAAATTGTGTAATAAATATTATGTTTGTAAAAGACTTTGTGGTGTTTTATTTCTCGAACCTGTTACTATTATGTTAAATTGATATTTTTTTCATCGTCCAGGATCGTGCCAAGGACCTTAGTCGATCTAATTAATCAGTACATTGATTGGAAATTTATTTAATGATATCTGAACTTTTTCCCGAATCTCTAGCATTAAAATTATGAATTACCAATATGTTGGTGTTGGTGGCTTATAGGATGATGATGACAGTAAAGGTTTTAATGTCTCTTTAAGAATGTTGAACGTGGCTTATTGAAGTTATTATTTTTTCATAAAATTAAACATTATTGCATCGATCGGGTATCGAACCAAGGACTGAAACTGATCGAATCAATCTGTAAATTAATGAGTGATTTTTTTGATGAATTTTGGAATTTTTCCCGAATTTCTAGCTAAATAATTACGGATTTTCAAGATGGCGGCCAGATGACAAGATGGCGGGTGTCACAGCAATAATAAATGATTACTGCACTCTAGCGGGTAAGAGTTAAACTAACATGGCGTCAGCGTACTCTAGCAGTCGAAAACAAGATGGTGGTCTCCAGCATCGAAGACAAGATGGCGGCCATGACGTCATACTAGATGATGATAAAAAGTGGTGGTAGGTTAGTCTGTAGGTGACTTCCGTGGTGGAAGGATCTGTCGCCATTTTTATTTTTTTTTGACCTCGTCGGGTTCGAACCGAGGACTCTGAGCTCCGTGTCGTTAATGTTTGTTTTAAAAAAAAATATATTAAAATTTTATTAATTGATTTTTTATATAAATTTTAAATTTTTTTTCATTAAAATCGGATAATAAATGAAGATTTTAAAGATGGCGGGCGTAACGGAAATTGCAACGGTGACGTCATATTTCAAAATGGCTGCCATGACATCCTTATTCCTAGAAATGGCTTAACTGAGGCTTGAGTTAAGGATGCTTAAGCCAGTTTTAGGAATTTTCAGCCGCTGGGATTTTTAAGAACTAAAAACGGGAATTTTTCCCTCGAAACGGGAAATTTTTCCCTCGAAAAGAGAAATTTTTAATTTGTGGAATTTTTTGAAATTTTTTGGCGGAACTTTTTTCCACAGAAATGGAAATTTTGGCGATTTTTGAGGAATTTTGGGCAAATTTTGCCCAATTTTGGCGGATTTTGAGGATCAAATTCAAGGTCAAGGTCAAAGGTCAAGGTCACAACCATCCAAGATGGCCGCCGTGTCGTCACAATCTAAGATGGCGGTCGGCACCTCGGCACCTCAGCCAGAAGCCAGTCCCAGGCGCCCCTATTATATACTACTTATAGATAACCATCAAAATACAGCAAGAAATCGTTTTAAGCTATTAGAGCAGGGGGAGGTTTTATTAAGAAAAACGACATAACTTCCAAAGTGTATTATTTGCAGTTGAATTATTTTCAACTAAGTTGTGACTCACTCACTCATCTATAAAAATTCTTAGCAAAAATTATTCAGTAATACCTATAAAAATGACGCACTGATAGCTTTAAGCTTAAGCTTTTTAACTGGTGAGAAAATTACATTGTTTTAATTTTTAATTTTAACCCTTCGAAATAAAATAAAAAGTTGGTGCACACCTCTTGTTGGAGGTCTTTCGTGGCTAAACACTAATAAAAAAAGATCGCAACGGTGGTACCGATTTTGGCAAAAGTTACAATGTTGTTCCTACTAAATTTTGTCATATAGGTATATATCGACTTCACCTTGAATAGAGCTAGATTTTTGATATAGGTAAAATGTTTCGTTTGTTTTGTACTGTTTATATATTTTTCAGTTTCTATTCACATTACAGTCTAATCTGTACACTGTTTACGTTCCAGAAAAAAAAATTAACTTTTGGCCACTAGGTAATTAAAATGTCAATATTTTGGCTAGTTTCCACTTTTGGAATAGTTGAAGCACTACGTGACAATCCGTTTAGTTAAACGTTACTTGGTTTATATAGTTATAATTTTAAAAACTGAGAGACATAATCAGCGTTTGAATGTAAGTTGAATACTAGGTAATTATGTTTTGAATGGCTAATGCTCACTATTTACGATAAGTTTGCCCGGCAACTGTGTTGTTTACCACGGATGAAATGGAATTTGCCCACTTTGCGACCGTCCTCAAAATGTTTTGAAGGGGAATTTTTTTTTCCGTACGAGGAGGCTCTGCTTGTTGACAAGAGCTTCTAATTGCGCTGGAGGCTTTGCCGAGGAAACGGTTTGCATGTTAAGTAGAAATAATCAGGAGGTGCAAATGAGATGGTAATGGCAAAACACGCCACATTTAAACCCGCGTATAATCTGCCGCGAGGTTTGGAATGACGTTGGGGTGGAAGCTTGTAGTTGGAGAGGGATTTTTTGAGGAGGGGGAAAGGGGGAAAAGGGAGGGTGGGCAGGGGAAGGCAGGATAGCAGCACTTTCCCTCCGAATCCTGAATTAAACGCTTCATTACCATTCGCTTGATGCCGGGATTATGCGAGAGCGCAGCGAAAGATCGGAGTCTGCGTGGAGTAGGAGATTTTTTTGCTCGCGTCATCGCAAGAAGTCACTCGACCAGTTGTTGTTGTTGTTGTTGTTGTTGTTGGAGGTGGTGGTGGTGGTGGAAAATAAATTGGGAAACGTACGATGTTATTGGCTGGCACCCAGCACGGGCAGCTGCCGCCCGATTGGTTCATGCAGTCGGTGATCCGCCTGCTGGTAGACAGCCAATTACCTGCCGATACAACCTCCAGTGTAATGAGGATTAATTTTTTAATACTAGCTGTTACTTGGCATTCGTTGGAATGCTAATTAAAGGAAATGAAGTATTTGTGTTATAATTATGTTTATTGAAGTGATTTTGTATACACAATATATAAATATTTTCCATCTGTCTTGCTTCCCGTTGCTCGTTTGTTTCTGAAGATCGCGATGCCATTTTCTTTCGTGCTTGAGGTGTAGATCGAACGAATCGTCTCTCGTTTTGGTGGCGTAATTGATTTGACAGCGAATGTTATATCACAAACTAACTGAGATGTCGTTGATTGTGTTTTGATTCAATTCAATTATATCGTGCGTGCGCAACTCACACGCCGAAAACACACGCTAAAATGTATGAAATACGCACATTTGTTAAAACGACTCGCGCGCCGCCTATTGCAAAATGGTTATACCGATTCTGAAACATTCGCGGGCGTGCGCATATCCACTCACCAAATTTTCATTGCAATCGGATGAATGGATTTTGGAACGCATTTGTGACAAACAAACTAACATATTTATAGATGGGTTATGTCTCGTCAGCAGTGGGGTCTTTTAAAACGGTGGAAGTCTATGTCATGTAAATTGTCTCAAATTTTTAACCGTTCTCAAAAATAGCTTCTCTTGTCTACGTATCCTACTCACGCACTGTTCTGTCAACAGTGTTTCATGATTTGCTTTGCAAGTTACATCTGGAAAACGAATACACTGTTAAAAATTACATTAAATTTTCAGATTTTTCAACTAAGAATTCGCCTCAAATAAACGAAGAGAGCTTCGTAATTACAGATAATTGTATCTTCGTAGGAACTACGCCGTATTTCAACTTCGGAAATCTGTTTTTTTTTTCGGTACAAAAATAAGGAAAAACGCACACGTGGAATAAATGAGCGTGTTTTTGCGTGAGTCCTAGCCAGTTTTTGAATGTTTTTCTTCTATACAAAGAATTTTTCTGTAGATTCACATTCACAGAAAATGAACTCTGTACTCGTAAATTTAACGAAGATAAGGATTGATTTACGAATATCCCTGGATAATTTGTAACCAGCGTTCTTTGTAAATTTAAGGTGACAATTTTTGACAGTGTACCACCGGTGTTACTCTTGAGAAAGGATATATTTGACCGAGCCGTTACGTTCCTGCGCCAAAGGAAAGATATATTTGAAAAAAAAGAAATCATTTTCCTCCATGTTTTGTTAAACAGACGAAGCTGCTGTTGGGTTCTCCAGTTTCATTCACAGAGAAGGCGAAGCTTCACGGCTGAATTATCACGTTCGCCGAGGTCGGAGTTCAAAACCGGAGCCAAACACCAACTCGTGTAGCGGAATCCTGCGCGGAACTGTACACCCGCCGGGCGAGGCGACGCGACGATGGAACGTCTGGCTCGTTTTCGAAAGGTCTTAGGTTTTTTTTCCTAGCCTAAGTTAATCTAAGTGTGTAGGGGGGGGTCTAGGTTAGGGGAGGACCTAAGTGTGTCTCAGGCCGAAGCCTATACACTCTACCATGCGAGGTATCAACCATGCAGAACAAGGGCGCGTGCATCGTGTGCTTATTTGGGATTTATTGGCCAGCCATGACACCATTTTAGCAATGACTCGCCCCCTTAGGTTGCCTAGCCTGAAAGCTAACTTAGGTTCGGAACCCTGCTCGACCCAGCCAGAGTTAAGTTTCTCCATGGATTTTTTCTTTCTTTCAGGAATCGCCCTAGGCCAGGGGTTCCCAAAGTGTGAACAGGGGCTCCGCGAAGCGCTCCTCCTATCTCGTCTCCGGAAACTTCACCTACTCATATTCGCAATAAACATTTCAAATTGCGCGCGCTGCACCCACCACTCGCTGCTTTCGCCGGTTCACGTATCACCAAGCTCACACGTCACATTTATATACTTGACACCGAATTGTTTTAGTATTTTTTTTGTAATAATAATAATATATTCTTGTGTGGTAATTCTAATATATGTACCCACGTGAGCTTCATATTGTGGTATGTGAGCCTCAGATTGCAGTTGTTTTCATTTCTGAGCCTAGTGTCATAAAAATTATCTTTATTATATATTTGTTGTCATTGTACACATATTTAGACTAGGTAAGGCTACGCGAAAAAAAAAAGAAATTTCTAAATCTGTAAGTGCGCTGCAAACTGAAAAATGTTTGGGAACCCCTGCCCTGGGCCAAAGCCGGGATGTGACAGTACTTTAGTCCTTCACCGAGCCCGTCCCTGGTTCCCATAACGTGCTGACTGATGGTCTGTCTTTGATGAACTCGACAAGACGTACATCAAATAAACGATAACAATTTAGTAAATTACTTGAACCCACAAACCGATCTCGTGGGTGTTCCAAAGTTCTTTTTTAAAATTAGTCTTTTTGCTGCAAAAAAAAAACATAATATATTTGGTACTTTAACAAAAGATTTCTTTAGAAACCAGTGAAAGAAAAATATCGTCAATTTGTACAATACATTGTCAAGATTATTTCGGCATGTATGAAATACGTTTTTTTCTCGGAAAACAACGCTGCATATTTCTTTTCACGTTGACGAAAATTTGCGTATATTTTAAATTTTTGATAGATATTTTATACAACTTTAATTTTTCAAAACCATTTAAACATAATCTAATATTCAACCATTTGACTTTACGTTTTTATTGTGTTTATTTATGTGTGCAGTTAACCCTGGAAAGATTTTGAGGGATCAGTTTACAAATAACGTAAGGTACTAGGACAACACAAACCATTACATGTTCAGGAAAGAATCTGAACCGAGTATTACTGCGCACATTTTTTTTTTGTAGTTATACAGTGGCGTTGATGTAAATATACAAATGTACAAAAATCTGTGATTTTACAGGAATATTCCAGTTCCGTTTACAAAAAAAAAAGTTTACATTATAATATTGAAGTTATCACTAACTTTTATAAGCATGATTGATCACAGAATATTGGTTTCCCGGTGGCCATTAGGACTTTAAAATGGACCAAGTTTGGGCAATGACAAGACATTTCAAAGGTTCTTATTTTCCCCAATGGCTTTTCGAAATCAGTGGAGGCAATTTGCTGGAACATTTCATTACTGCTTGTTTCACTATGGCGAATGACTTATTTCACATCTTTGAGCTGTACTGTGAGTTTTTCTTCTCTAATCACCACTCTGTCAATAAACGTCATTCCCAAAAATATTTTTAAAATGTGCATGTACTAATGTACTAAATTATCTGTTTCATTAGGCACTGAAATATTTTGAGATTTATTGTAACAAAAATATTAAATTAATACTCAGTATTAAATATTAATATAAATATGTCTATATTTTAATTTTTTAGATTTTTAAATAATCGGGATACATTTTAATAATAATGAAAATCAATAATATGCTGAATGTTTATTTTAATATATTAATTTGAATTATTTATCAAATTATAATATAATAATTATAAATTATTATCGAAATAAATTACACATACAAGAACATATCCTCACTTATATAAAACACGTAAAAAGATTTATAAACACAGTTTCTGTTACTAATATTCACAATAAATAAATGATATTATTTATATGAACCAGTTATCAATATCAATCACTAAATTTCTGAACGCGACTTAAGATTGGAATACAATAAACAAATAAATTGTATTCATATATATTTTTGCTTAAAGTACAATTTGCATAATCCTGTAATCGCCAAAAAAAATTACCTGCAGAGTTTTCAACCACGTTCCTTTAGCTTGTTAACCGCGCACTATATAACCACTGCACTACGAAGACTGACAAAAAATTGTAAGGAGAATATTTATTATAGTTGTTGTAATACCAGTATTCTTAGTTTCTATTTAATTTTGTAATAACTCTTTACTATGACTATTTTAATTTACCAAATACATTCCAAGGTAGTTGCACTATCATACATTTTCATTTGACAGCACACAAATACGTTTGGTATGTCCCCTAATTTATAATAAAGTTACTATATATGGGTTTATGTTCATACACGTGAAAATTTATTTGCATGGTGCGCGCGCATCGTATAATATTCACTCTCAACATTGTTTTTCCATAACGTACCTAAAGAAGTGTAACTCCAAAAAAAAAAAAAGCCATGAACGTTCTGAGAGGGTTTCGCTAGATCACTGATCTGTAGGGGCAAGCATTTTTCGCGAAAAGTTCTGAATACCCATTAGACTGCAACAAATTATACCCACAACAACGGTTTCTTCCTTGTGATTGGCGGCCGTCTGAGAGAAGAGCCGTTGCCTTATTTTACCGAGCCACTCGGGACGCGCTTGCTTACGCACTGAACTACTGTGATTGGTGTGCTGTCAGTAGATACGTAGGGGCAGGCATTTTTCGCGAATAAATCTGAACGCCTATTAGACTGCAACAAGGTATACCCGCAGCAGCGATTAATTCCTTGTGGTTGGCTGCCGTCTGCGAGAGAAGTCGTTGCCTTGTTTTAACCGAGCCACTCAGCACGCGTTTGCTTCCGCACTGAATTACTCTGATCGGTGTTGTAACACTGAACATGCACCTGAAAGAAACTCACTCAATCACGAAACACAGATGATGGTACAGTGTTTTGAATTTCAACTAGTGTCGAAATTTTTCCGCGAAAAATGCATGCCTTTACTGATCTGCGACTGGCAAGCACACGGCCTTCGTGTTTCATCTCCGACTCGGCTCGTCCCACGTGACACGCGAGGTGGAAATAAGGAAGGCACTGAGCCGTACACACACACCCCTCACCACCCCTCAGTAGCGACAGTGGGGTACCCAAAAGAGTTACCGCGTCGCTTTCTCCAGGGCAATCACCAGTTTACTGCAGGGCGAGAATAAGGAAGGGTGTTATCGGGCGGTCGTGTGAAGTAGAAAGTTAACGCAGCATTGAAGCGAGACCCAGGATTATGCGCACGTCCCGAACCTGCCCGACGGTTTCTAACATAGTTACACTGTCTGATGCTTCGGTGCGTGGGTACTGGTTTTCTCTTCAAACCGATTTCACTCTTTAAGTACGGATGTTTAAATTATTCATCTTCATGAATAATTTTTATTGGAAAAAGTTAATTTATTCATATTTTCACAAGAGCCTACAGGTGTACGTATGTATATAAAATAAAGTAATTAGATATTCTCAACCGCAATTGCAACCACACCAATGAAATAAATGAAGATACATCAGAATTTTCAAATAATTAAACCAGCAAAATGCGTAAAAAAGTTAGGTTTTATTACCATAAAATTAGTTAATGTCAAGAACATTGACCCTTAAATGAAATTTTTGATATGTATGCTAACCACAAGCCTTATTTAAATAATATTTTTTTTTGAATTTCATGATAAAAATTAATTATAATTTAATTTCAGTGGATTACGAATTCGCAACCCCCTTGCAATATACAACTAAGCTACTTTTTCAGTTAATTTTCATGTTTTGACGTGACAACGTCTAATAAATCGATGAACGCCGGCTGCACGCACGAGAAATTGTCCCATTACGCACATTGTCCCGTTACGCTGTGTCTCGTTACGCTCAATGTACGCTTGCGCCGCATATATCTCAATTCCACTCGATTGGAACAACCATCGATTTGATTTTTTCGAGGCACATTAAATTTGACACACTCCCATTCGTTTCCTACTTTTACTATTATCGTCCTATCCTTAACAGAATAACACATTGGAAGAAGTTAAATAGCAAACATGTATAAAAGTTATAGTTGAAATAATCTCTTAGTTAAAGTAATAAACATATTTGAATTAATGAGTGCAAATAAAAGTAAATTTATCAATTAAATTGTAGATTTCATTTCACTCCTTTGTATCCATACAAAATAGTGATAATTCAATAAAAATCATTCAATTTTATTCATAAAAGTATTCAATCATTTCATCAATGTTTTGTTATGACGTTGTCACGTTAAACTATCGTCCGTAAACCAACTTTACAGACAACCAATTTTTTTAAAATTTAACTTAGGGGTCCGGTTCCAAAAAAAAGTTTTTTTTTTTTTAAACTTTGTTTTCTTGGCATGGGTTAGAGTCTACCTCTTTGCATGACTCAAATTTGTGAGCATCTGGTTGGTACCCAATCAGTTCGTAGCATACTAAAAATAATGGAGATCTAGATGTATCAAAGCCTCTGTTAATTTTAAATTTGCGTTATTTTCGTAGATTAGCCACATTCCGATCAACGCCAGCAGTTTCGAAGGACAACTGTATTGTTCTAGAATGCTTTTCAGGGGGTAAACAGACTAGAGATAAACTTTTAAACAGCAACACGCTTGATTTTAATAGGTGCGTGAAAAATGGAAGTAACAACAAGTTACGAGATATCGAAAATAATCATTACTGTGAAACGTTACAATGAAACGTTAAATGCTTTTGCCATATAGCCAATGTCTATGTTATAAAATGGCAAGTATCTGTAACCATTATAATAATTTTATTGTCAACTTATAATGAACTTAAGGCTTTTTTTTTATTACTTAGTATCGGCAACAG